>NC_136699.1:20091401-20126401 GCF_947650265.1 Symphodus melops
ATACCTCATGTATTATTTTAGCCTCAATACACGCCTCGTACAAGTCTCACATGCTGTTTGGAGGGGAGTGTGTATCAAAGTATTTCTTCTGATGCTTGATGTGTGTCAGTCTATGCTTTGATCCAATACCATCATTTATTAGCCGAAGATCAATCACTCAAAGTATGTTCGTCTTTGCCTGCACAGGAGTATGTACTTTACTGTCACCATGGATTTATTATAACTCACTGGAAAGTACTGAGATGAAGCAATAGTTTCTCACGTTATATGTTAGTCAAAGCTAGCAAATGTTGTCAATTAGCTTAAGCTCACTACGTGATGGAATATACCAGAAGTAATCACAGTGAGGAGAGGCTCTAGTGTGCACAAGGTCTGCTTTTAATGCACTGCATTCATATCTGTACACAGTATGAGCTTTTTAAGAAATATTTAAAAGAACAATTTTAATCAAGGTTAATCAAATATCCAAACTATGGCTGGGTGAGGAATCAGTTTTATTAATAAATCAGGTTAGTGGAAAATCTGACTTTTCAGAAATGAAAATACCTTCAAACGGCGTTCTTTTAAAGCTGCAGTTTGTGATAATACAGGTTTTAAAATGTGGTGTTTTTTGGAGTTATATGAACTGATAGGAGAAAAGTGAGAAAGGGGGAAACGAACCTCCTAATTTCAGGAAAATATCTTATTTGAGTTTTTGATTGAAAATACAGAATTACATTTAATACTATAGACTTTAACCCCCCCCCCCCACACACACACACACACACACACACACAGGCACACATGCATCCAACCCCTCGCCTTGAAGCTCCTTCAGCATGAAATTATTACATTTCCCCGAGGTGAGCCAAACTGAGAAGATGAAGACAAGCAGACAGGCAGTGCTATGGGAGAGCGAAGGTAGCTTTAGAAGCTGATACTCACAGGAAAGACTCATTTGTCACCCTTGTCTCAAAGCCATATGTGATAACCAGAAGTGTGTGTGGTGGGGCAAGAATCATGAGAGCGTGATGCCAGCACATTTATTTAAGGGGGGGGGGGGGTCTCACTGCTTTCTACCACATGATCTTCAGTTTGTCTCTTACATTTTCTCCATCTCTGTCTTTCTCTCTCTCTTTGACCACGAAATGTCCTCCCGCTGGAGGCACATGGTGATTATGTCGGGTCTGCATGAAGACATGTCAGTGACGTTATGAAGCACTGAGCAGTGTCTAACTTTTTGGTTCAACTCTGTGGCCAGCTGTTGCCATAGCAGTGTGTGTGTGTGTGTGTGTGTGTGTGTGTGTGTGTGTGTGTGTGTGTGTGTGTGTGTGTGTGTGTGTGTGTGTGTGTGTGTGTGTGTGTGTGAGTGTTTGTGTGTGTGTGTGTATAAGACTGTACTGTAAGGCTTACAAGCCAGTACAAGGGACAGAGTCATTTGTCATTTGCGGTTTAACATGTCTGGTATTGAAATTGATGACAAATCTATGTGTATGTCTATGTGTGTGTGTGTGTGTGTGTGTGTGTGTGTGTTGTGTTGTTCATATTCGTTGGCCTGCATGTGGATGATGTCATGCGTGAGAGCTTCTTTTTCTCACACTTTTTGAGGGCAGTTCTTCCTCTGCAGATCTTCACAGTTTGCTGACTTAGCATGCGAAGCGTGTGTTTGTGTACACTTGCATGATGTAGTGTGTGTATTTTTATTGCTTTTGCTGGACTGTCGCTGCAGACCACAGGGAAACATTGGCATACGAGAGTTCCATCATACATGCCTGTCACCCACTGTTATGACTCCTGCTCCCTCTGTGTGCCTCTGCACAGAAACATGGGTGTCTTTTTGTGTACGTTTTGCTCTTTTCGGTCTGAGAGGCAAAGAAATTCTACCTGGCAGGCGTGTTGAAAAAAATTGGGATGTAAACTAATTGGACGGCGAGTTTAATCTGCCGTTAATCAGCTCTTTGGAAAACTCACTCAAGCGTCAGACACTGCAGATTGCTCTGCCTCTCTTAGTAACTCTGTCTCGGTGTTATTCCCAGTCATCACTGTTCTCTCCCCCAGGATCAGATTTACTCCCACCTGCCTCCACACTTCTCCCCAAATGTTCCCTTCTCCCTCAGAGTGTGGTCTCCCCCTGGCTCCCTCATCTGCTTTTTTCCCCCTCTTCCTCTGTTGTGTGTGATGCTGAGAAGCTCTCAGGATTAAATTTAAGTCTTTTGTTTATCATCTCAGCTATTACTGTTAATGCTGGCTTTCCCTCTCTCTCTGCTGCGTGTGTATGTGTGTGCGGATCTATATGCATGTGTGGGCAAGCTCTCAGATCAAACACAGCGTAAGACGAGCCTGTAAACAAGCCTTCAGAACCACTTAGGGTATTCAGGGAGAGTCAGTTTCGGTGGGTGCACAGAGGGGGAGTTAGGTACAGAAATCAGCTGCTCTGTTTATGTACCTTTCAGTGGTGATTACCGGTCCAATCCATCTGTTAAACTGAGGAAATATCGTAGCCGTGCAGAGTGTGTGTGTGTGTGCTCGTGTTAGTGAGACTTGGGGATGCATACGGTACAGTTGCAGTGCAGAGGGATGGAGAGATGCCACAAAGTTGCATGGAATTAGAGCGCTGGTGCAGCAGTAAGTGTTTATTTACTCATACATTCAACCTTAACTGAGTAAGGAAAGTGAAAGCAGAGGAAGCAGAGGACCACCACAGACCAGAGGACGGATATGTGTCAGACGTACAGTATAGGCTTGGCACTGACCTGTGTTTCCACACAGTGCAGTGAAGGCTGCGTTCTGTGTGTCAGTGTACCCAGCCTGTAAGAGGAAATTTATTTACAGAGTTTACAGAGTGGAATATTCAACAGAAATGAATGGGCTACTTTATGCACTAAAAATATAAGTTTAATTAAATTAAATATGGCACCGTCAGTGCAGAAGGAATCACGTACTGTACACTGTAAAGCAGGTAAAAGGAGACACGTTTTAGTGAAGGTGCAAACAGTTCAGGTTTTGTGGTAAAAGGTTCAGTCCATGAGTTGATTTCAAACGGGAATGTTTTGAATATTTTAAGTTTGGGTAATTCCCCCACTCAACCGCTAGATGGCGCCAAATCTAAAAACTAAATAGAAAATAAACCAGAGCGAGACACTGAAGACAATAAAAACGCAACGCATGATTAGAGACAACCGAGGTCATTGTTCAACTAGCAGAAGCCGTGAAGAACATTTTCTCAGCCGCCAGGTGTTTATATACGCCGTGTAGCTCGAAATATAATCAGTATTTATAGCTTCTTTCTTTCGGATGTGCTCTTAATCCCCTCCAGCCACCGGAAGCGCGAGATAAAGCCGAGGTTGCAAAGTGCGTCACATCGCGGAGCTGCTGAGAGTTAACGGGACTTGCCGTGCAGCACCGACAGTCTTCCCTTATCTGTTTGCACGAGAAACCAGAGCTGACGTTTTCTATCCGTCATGGTGAAGATCGCTTTTAACTCGGCCCTGGCGCAGAAGGCGCTGGGCAAAGAAGCGGCAGCCGCAGAGAAGGTGAGTGAACGGGCTGTGGTGTGGGAGGAAGCCCGCCGTCCCTTTTTAGTTTAGAAGCAGGCCGCAAGCAAGCGGCTCTGACCCTGGGTTTTATCTGTACCCTTGTATACGGTGTATGGTCGTCAGGGCATTTCTCCTTATTTTTATATTTATGACTTTAAAGGTGGGCAGAGTATTTCTCTGAGAGCCATAACGCACCTGGTGCAGAACACAGTGGGACCGCCCATCTTCTGGACAGTTGTTCTGCAGAGGCCGAAGCCTCAGTGGGATTTCAGATTAGATATATCTTGACACGTTTATGGTTATTTGCAATGTACAACATGTCATGATTCACTGTGTCATTTCTGATAATAATGCATACATGCACGCGCGCGTGTGTGTGCGCGTGTGCGCGCGCGCTTGTGTGTGTGTGTGTTTGTGTTTGTGTATTTACAGGATCCTGAGCTGGCCTCTGCTCCAGCTGGCAGTGAGGGCTCCACAGGTCGCTGTCTGCTCACCCTGCTGGGCATCGCCTTCATCCTCAGTGGGCTTATCGTGGGGGGAGCGTGTCTCTATCGATATTTCACCCCCAAGGTAGTTGTGTGTCTGTATGCGTGTTTGTTGTTGTTTTTTTTGTTACAAATCTTCAGGATGGGCAGTACATTTTATTTGGCTTATTAAGATCTAATAATACAGTATTTCAGACACTATTTATTCCACAGTCATGACTCACTCATGAAAGATTCACGTAAGCTTACAGTTCTCACATTAAAGTCCTCACAGAGAGTCAGAAAAATAGGTTGGAGCATCAATACCGCTGCAATGTTTGTAGATTGATTCTATCTGGGATTAGCTGTCTCTGTTTCACTCTGCGTCTTTACTGTCTCGACACTGTCGTGGTATAAAACACAGACAGCATGTCAGAAATAGTCTTATAAAGGCGCCCTGTCATCAATGTTGAGAGAGACTTTTTACGTTTGTCACCTCTGCGTCCCTTTCATTTCATTTAGATCATGTACGTTTTATTAGCAGTCACAAACTTTCAAAATGTCAAGAAAGCCTTGTTCTGGAGAGTCATTTTGGACATTCCCAACTTCGATTGTGGAAACGCCAAAAAATGTGCACAGTGCTGAACTGAACTGCTTTTTGGAAACGGGGCTTCAGATTAGCTCCTGCTACTTTCTTTCAACTAAGATTCAACCCCAAATGTTTAAGTCCTGTTTTTCTTATCCCAAATGAATCATCTCAGATGTTATTAAGACTCTTTCACTTTGACCATCGACGTGTGGGGGGAGGAGAAATAATACATGACTTTAAAAAAGATCTGTTAAGGCTTCTTTTGACTGCTGAATCGACTCTCTTGCACTGGTGGGACGTTAGAATGCTGACGCTCACTCGCTTCTCCTTTTTTTAAAGGAAGTGCAGACTTCATCATTTCAGCGGTGTTGACTGTAGGAGGATTTTAAAGTCTGCCCACAGGGCTTTCCCCAATGTAAAATGCAGCAATGTCTCATTAAAGAGTTTATGATCAAACAGGAATCATTTATTAAACTTTATTAAACATTCAACATTCTCCTTGCCTGGCGGATTGTGTATAAGTTACCTCTTAATCATCTGACTTGTCGTTGACACAACGCAGACTCTTTGAGGAATAAGTTAGTCATCTTTACATCTGAACACATTTCTCACTCAAATCAATACAGACACTAAAGATTGGACGGAGAATACACACATAGAATTTGGCATGTTTTCTTCTCAGGTGTATTTTCCATTAATTCAACAGGTGCTGAGAAGGCTCACTCCAACAGGATACCCATATAGCCCTGTTTCTACACAATGTCTAAATGACTATGGAGATATGTTATCCTACAAGTTACCCATTAAATGTGATAAGGAACTGATGTTGTTGTTGTTGTCATTAAACAACACACAACTACAGATCTTCAACAAAGGACTGAATTCAATGGAGGACTGAATTCATTTCATGCCCCCTGGTGGTCAAATATTATGTGATTAAGCGTTCAGCTTTTTCAGTGCATCTTTTTTTTTTCCTTTTTAATATTTATTTTGGGCTTTTTCTAGTCTTTACTATAGAGGCTGGTTGTAGTATAGGGTCAGAAGTCAGGGAGAGAGAGTGGGGGAGGACATGCGGGAAAGGAGTCACAGGCTGGACGCAAACCCGGGCCGCGCGCACGAGCCTCAATACGTGGGCGCACTGCTACTGCACCACCAGCGCCCCCTATCAGCACATCTTTTAACTGACAGTTATGTCTGGGCATCAAATGAGTGTTTCTGCTTGTCTTATGTTGTCTCGCTCTGGTCCTGTGTTTGTGTTCTGCAGAGGCTGTATCATGGTGCCATGCAGTTCAATGATGTGTCAGCTGGAGCAGGAGGAGAGAACCAGCCGTACTACCTGCCCCGGGTGGAGGAGGAGGTGGAGATCTCTGACAGCATGGCCGTCATCAGCGTCCCTCCTCCCCGCTTCCGACCTGGAGACCCTGCTTACATCCTCCATGACTTTAATAGGGTAACACTCACAACCTGAATACCACACACACTGTAAGGCTGGTGCACATCTTCGAATGTGCTTTAAATGATTCCCTTGTGTGTGTGTGTGTGTGTGTGTGTGTGTGTGTGTGTGTGTGTGTGTGTGTGTGTGTGTGTGTGTGTGTGTGTGTGCGAGTAGAAACTGACAGCATACCTGGACCTGACCCTGAGGACCTGCTTTGTGATTCCTCTGAACACCTCAGTGGTGCTGCCCCCACAGGACCTCATTGACCTCTTCTCACAGCTGATGGTGAGTCCTGATCGTTTTGTGTCCTCAGGATCAACTCCGATTGGAGAAAAACTGCAGCACTCTTCACTCAAAGCACTGATATCAAAGAATAAATATTACCTGTGTAAATCCAGGAATGTATGAGAAATCCAGGCTCTGTGTTGTAATCCTGTTCAAATCTGCCATGTCCGAAATATGTAGTTCAAAATACCAGCTCCATATCACACTCTAGGAGATCTCTGTTGTAAACACCCTGTTTTTGTTTATTGCTCAAATACTTCCTTCACTGTCTTTAGACGTGACATTTGAAAGATGTTGTTTGTAGAGCAGTCAATTAAATCTCATGAAAGACTTAATGGTTATATCTGTTTTCAGGAACAGCTGTGATCAGAGCTAAATGCTAACATCAACTTGCGTACATAGTCCCAGTGAAAGTGTTCATGTTTTTAGTTAGCTTGTATGGTGTTTGTTTACCATGTTCCCTGTCTTAATTTACTGTGGAAGATGTCAAGCTGCTAAACACTATACAAAGTACTGATGCTGATAAGGATGTCAATTATATAAAGTAACAGTATGTAACACTGACACTCAGTGTTTAAAAATGGTACTGCCAGTCAAATGTAAAACATTACAGAGAGCTCTCTCCCACCCAGCCCCCGTCCTCTCCTAAAGTCAATGTGCACGCAGGTGACCACGTTGCGGACATTGAAGCTTCAGTGTTTAGCCAGCTCTGTATTGGTCTTGAAACATTTATTTGTTCTAACCTCTCTCTGTTTTTTTAAAAGCATCTCTAATATGTATCCTAGTATTACCATGTGTCTGCTCATGCAGCTTATTAGAAACATGAAGGGGCTTTTTCAGAAACACTTTTATCTGAATCAGTTCACGAGCCCGCTTCCATCGCTGAAACGCCTGCTGGTTTGTTATTTTTCTGGCAAACTGAGGGGCCACGGGTAAAACGGCTGTGTGATGGTGCCTTAAACCGCCAACCATCTCTGGTCCAAACAAATACAGACCAATCCTGCAGCTGAATCTAAACCGAGAAGAAGGACGTACTGGCTGCTTCAAAGTCATTTCCACTCTTTAAACCAAAAACAAAAACAGTCATGGACAAAAAAAACTCTAATTTGAGTAATTAAGATATTTTTTTAGTAATTAAGAGGTTTTTAAATTAAAAAATAGGATCTTGTCCACTCGGCAGAGTTTGACTTTTCACAAATCTCTCGATGGACACTGAGAGTTTAAAAAAAAATGTTTTCACAGTCCACGGTTATTACATCATGTCAAGCCTTTGGTGTGTAGTGGGTGATTGTGCAGTCATTTCACAATCACCGTGGATTTCGCGATTCACTGTGACAGTGTTTCACAAAAAGCAGAAGTTGAAGGATGACGTGCTAATTACACACTCTCTCTTTGTTTTCACACTTTGCTGCTGTCATGTTCAGTTGAGCTGTTTTTCAGACAGCGTGGTCAGATCTGTATAAACATCTATTTGTTTGCGTTGTCCCAGTCTGGTTCTTACCGCAGCTACTTGGTGCATGAGGACCTGGTGGTGACGGAGCGTATCGATGATATCAAGCCTTTGGGCTTCTACATTCGCCGGCTGTGTGACGGAAAGGAGACTTACAGGATGCAGCGCCGCTCCAGCCTGCCAGGTGTGGATGAACTGACCAGTATGAAACCGTAATGAAATAAATTCTGAACAAAACTACGCTGAATTCAGCCAAGTTGAGGTTCAGGTACATAAGCTGTTTTCACACATGCACTCCAGATAATATCTAGATAGTTACGTGAGGGATGCTCTGGAGTTTCTCCCGACGTAGCCGTTCAAATATGCTCCTCAAAGCTGGAGACGATCCTGTCACACAGGAGGGGGGGGGGGGGGGCAGATACTCTATGCAGGGTGCAGCAGTAACTGTATATAAACGTCACTCCCCCTCCTAAATGAATATGAAATAAAAAATGCTCGAGGTCTGGCAGGAGAAACTCCGGGTGAAGTCTGAGTGAAAAATCGGACTCCCGTTTGCGTTCACATACACGGCTCCTTTTTCTGTGAGAGAAAAGGTTTACACTAAACATCTCTT
The DNA here is from genome assembly GCF_947650265.1 of Symphodus melops. Lineage (NCBI taxonomy): Eukaryota > Metazoa > Chordata > Actinopteri > Labriformes > Labridae > Symphodus > Symphodus melops. The sequence goes on from NC_136699.1 coordinate 20,099,753, forward strand.
ATTTTACTTTAACTTTGTATTTGTAAAGGGACCATGTCAAATATTAAACATAAATGTTGCCATTTAATTTATTGCACCAGAGTTAGCTTAGAGCTATATATGAGTGATAATCCAAATTCAGATTCTCTAGTTAAAGTGACTATAAGGCTGAGGTTAATAACTCCCAGGTTGTGATATCAGGGATGCTCATGTTCTTCCCCTTCTCTCAGCTTTGCATGGATGGGTACAAGATTTGTATTTTTAGGCAAGCCCACATCTCCTTTGTAATGAAGCATGATTGTGGACTTCTGTTCTGTATTGATATGCAAACATTGAAGATAACCTGTAATACAGTTTAGTTTCAGTCTGTTAGTGGTGAGATTAGTCAGATAAGTGAGCAGGCAGTTGAACCTTATATGAAATGTAAATGTCATGTAACGTCAGGATCATTCAGAGGGCAGCTCATTGGCCCACCCCCCTCTCTTCTACTTCATTCATCCTATAGCACTGATACGAACCCAAAACATGTTGTCGATGCCAAATCACACACAGAATGGACCAATCAGAGTGCCAGTCACAATACAGTCAGTCCCAGCATTAATTTCACATGCGCTGTGATCTTTTTTATAATTTCATTCTTGACTTATTTGCACACAGGTCTGAGAAAACGCCAGTAATACGCTCTGCAAACATCCCTTTAACATCTCCAGCTCATATGTGTGTGTGTGTGTGTGTGTGTGTTCTTTGTGTTTGTCAGGTGGGGGGATCCACAAGCGTTCTGCCGACGAATGTTTCACCATCCACCACTTCGAAAACAAGTTTGTGACTGAAACCAGGATCTGCAAGGCTTGATGGGAATGCACAAGTGTAGGTCAGAAAGCAAATAAGAGAGTGTGAGTGACCAGACAGACCGACTGAGAGTAGGAGGCAATCCTGAAGCAGAAAACAACTTTTAGCAGAAACTTACTTTTGTATAGAACACTTAACTCCAGTTTTTCGCTCCCCTGCTTTAATCCCAGTGATGAAGTGAATTTCCTGACATTGTCATATAGCAAAACCCTTTCTGCTGCACTTTCCTGAAGCTGAATAAATCATAGATCTCTTGCTCAAATACTCACTAGTTAGTCTCGTGCTGATAACCAGTGTTAGCCTGCTTTCTAAGGAGTTAATATCCGTCTTATTTGTTATTTCTCTTTCTGTTTTGTTGCTGTAGCTTCCTTCTTATTATTGTTACTGTAATACAACATCCAGTCACCTCCAGACGAGGGTTATTACTCCTACTACTGAATATCCTATAGAGACTGACGTGTGTCAGCCTACTGTTCTGATCTGCTGTATGTTACATTGTGATATAGCACCAGTCACCCTGGAAATGTTTGGTACAGTTTAGTTACAGTACTCGTGTAACATTGTAGTCAGTGTCATTGATGGGTGGAACTAACCCACAGCTCACCGTCTCCATTTTGGTAGACTTTTCCCAGAGTGCCCTGCTGCTCCCAAAGGCTCTCTGCTGTCCTACTGTGATGTTTCTTTTATTAATGATGTCAAACCTGATGGTGAACAGTCCAGCACCCTATATGACCAGTGTTTGTGTTTGTGTAGTTGACTTTATATTGACAATAGACTTGAAGGATCAAGACGAGAAGGGAATAAGCTAAATTTTGAGAATTTTTATATTGATGAATTTGTTGTCCGACAACATGAACGTGAGGCTACCTGAAATAAATATATCTTCATACAAGAGGCGTTAAGTTTTGCAGCTAAGTAAAAGTTTTTACAGGAAGTTTAATGCATAAGATACTCCAATACATCTGTACACCTGATTTGAAGAAGAAAAAAAAACTCTGAAAAATGGAAGTGTGAAAAATGGCCTTTTGCCAAATAACTCCTTTTCAGCGGTTTCCAACACGCTGCCCGCACAGAAAGACAATCAGACAGGAAGTGTGCTTGTTTTAAAAAAAAGGGTAAGTGTCTGAGCTTTTTTTTAACAATACTCAAATGTGATTAAATCCAACATTGTCCAGCGACTGAAATGAATTTCACTTTTGTCATGAAATAAAGTTACATTTCTTTACCTACTGAATCGTCCTGCTTTTTAAAGCTATTTTAATGTCTTTTTTGAGTTCCTGATATTTGGAGATGTTGGCACAGATGGAAAGTTCATCCTTTAAACTGTGACAGCTCAGTCTTCACTTGGCAAGGTCCTGCCGATTTAGAAAGAGCTGACACATGAAATATAAATAATCACATATTTACAGTACATGTTCATTATTCTTTCCTAGTCTTAAGGAGTGCATGGCTTTCATCCCAGGATGTAGTGGTTGAGATTCAACATTTAGAGAGACGGTCTAGTCCTCCTCCTGGTCCTCTCCTCCTGTTATACAGGACAGGCGCCTGAAAGCCATGCTCTCTGGTATCTCCGGCTTGCTTAGTCGCCTCCTGAATTCATCAGTGGTGAAATAGTACATGAGTGGGTCCAGGCTACAGTTCACGCTGGCCAGGCAGAGAGCGACAGGGTGACATCGAAGGATCAGTTTCCTGAGGGTGCAGCTGCTGAGGGCGTTTGATTTGGCCAGGAAGTCCAGGGGCATGGTGACATGGTAAGGAGCAAAGCACAATAGGAAGACCAAAGCACAGCTTAACACCATCCGTAACGCCCTCCGCTTCTCCCCTCTATCAGAAATGGCCTCTGTTGTTGACTCTCGAAGGCTGCCAGCTGTCAGACAGGTGCAAGCTAACACCAGGATGAGAGGGACGATGAAACCCAGCAGCTCTGCGAGGATCAGGAGGAGCCAGGCTGCTGGAATACTGACAGGCCTCATGGGCAGCTCTGAGAAACAAACCATGTCAGGCCCGGTGAGGGTGCGAGTGGCCTCTGAGGTGAGGACCTGGTCATTTGACTTATTGATTGAGACACCACTGGGGTTTCTCAGCAGAGGAAAGGGCAGGCAGCCGAGGCAGACTAACAGCCAGCCGAGGGCACAGATGACCCAGTCTCCTTTCCGCCTGGATGAGTTGTACGTCAGCGGACGCATGATCAGCTCACAGCGACGAACACTGATACACACCAGGAAGTAGACAGAGGCGTACATGTTGACGTACTTCAGATAGAAGCAGATCATGCAGAGAGGATGACCGAAGGGCCAGGTGTTCTTCAGGTAATAGTAGATCCGCAGAGGCAGAGAGAGCACCTGAGGAGACACACAAGTATAGTGTGATGATTTGTACTCATTTTGCCAAATTGCTTTATAGATGCACGTTTAGTTTTCACTTATTTGCAAAGACAATGAGGGACCTTCTTGGCTAACTGTGGGATTAAGTAAGATCGATGCCAACTTTAGGCGATGGCAAATGCAGACATTAAATGCTCCTGGTCTGTTTACATGTTAAATATAAGATTTACTTTCAAGCCTTGAATCTGTTGCAGTATGACTTGAAACTCAAGGAGCTGGTGTCCTTAAATGTTTTTAAATCTCAAATGAAAGAGCTGGAAGCAGATTCTAAAGGATGTCCGTGCTCTTAGCTTGACGGCTTAAACTACCAACTCCGAGGTTTGACTCACAGATCACGGTTCTCTTTTAATACAAAATGTAGTGTTTTGTAAATTGTACTTCGTCTGTCTTTGTGTCTGTGACTTTGTGTTTGTGCTGCTGACTGTCTCGGTCAGGTCTGACACAGAAAAGAGGTTCTTCATCTCAATGGGACAAACCTGGTTAAATAAATAAACAAGTAATCAATGTAGTAGTTTACAGTGAATGTAATCAGATCATCTGAACGACCGACGTGTGACCAATTTTCAAGGCATCATCTTATCCCCTGTTAAATGCTTAGATGTAGATGTTTATAGAGAGGGGAGATGGATATCATTTTATTTATAGAGAGGGGAGATGGATATCATTTTATTTATAGAGAGGGGAGATGGATATCATTTCATCGGCTGAACAATAGCTTGTCTGTACTTTCTTGCATGTGGTAGATGCTCACTTATCACGGCCTTTAAAAGTGAGAAACTGTGGCCATTGAATGGTCAAATCAGTTTCAGTTTGGGGATGTTGTTTCCAAAAAAATAAACACCAAGATAACTAAAACTAAATAAACATGATCTCTCTTTAACAAGCAGTATTTACTAACAGGGATATTAAAGGGTTTGTCACCTTCAACCAAATCCTATATGACAGAGAAAATACAAACGTTTGAACGTACTTTTGAATTGTGAATACCTGATTATCATAATATGTACATTTTACACCAGTCTTTTATTCCTTTATTAATTAATGTTTACTTAGACTTGTTCTCTAAAATGTGCTCATGAAGACCACAAGATGTGACTCAAAGTTCAGACAGAATAAGGTCACTTTGCTTCTTTGGTCAAACTGATGTCAAAACTACATTTTAAATCTACATAACATCCACAGTTGTGTATTCATGTTAAAACACAGATTTTAACAGACAATGTCAAAGGCAGGGTTGGTAATTTCTGAGTCTGATGAGTGATATCCCAGAGGGCTGTAGCTGGGTTGTCCGGGCCAGTTGAGAGCGTCTGATTAGAATTGCAAATGGCGGCCAAGTGTGAAATACTTAAAAATATGGGAAAGTGTTTCTTACCTGCAGCAGGTCAGCCACAGCCAGGTTCAACATGAACACCACAGCCTTCTTGGTTTCTCGGACATAAGCCCTGAACACCCAGATGGCAAGGACGTTACCCAGCAGGCCTGGTGCTAAGATCACACTGTACACCACTGCATACACATAGTGCTGGTACTCTCGGAGATCTTCTTCGCTTTCACAGCTGTTGTTGCCTACGTTCATCTTAAGTGAAGGTCCAGTTAACTGTTAACACAAGCTGCCCAGTAAACCAACAGGAAGCTTGTATCAGGAAAGCAGCGTGGAGCCTGGTGATGAATGTGTGTTAGGATCCATCCTGTTTTTTATGGAGAGGAGGACTTCATGCTTCTTTGAGTGAAGTTGTAGTTGGTGTTTTCAAACTGCTTTCATTTGCAGCATCATTGCATGAAACCTGGTAGAGGAGAAAATAAGAGGTCATCTGAAAAGCATTGCCCTGCCTCGTGCACGCTAGGTAAATAAAGCAGGTATGATTAGTAAACAAAAACTTTTGCAACTGTGACTTAGCTTCTGGTGACGCCTTTTGCATGTTGGACAGATAGCTATCTGGTATTGAGAAAGATGTTTCCTCAATCAGACAAAGATGTTATTGAATACACACACACCATGGCTTTAGCTGGTTATATCATGTTTACACAGTGCATAGCATCAAGCATTATTGGTGTGATTGGAACTCGTGTGGTGCCATTTACAGTAAAAATGCAAACCCACATAGACGCTGACGTGCACCATTCACAGTAACACCTCCAGCTGCAGGGCGGACTGTGACAAGTCAATGTGAAACGCCTAAGAGCAAAGCCTAAGTAAAACTTGCATGGGTTTTTTGTCATGGTAAAGACGGCGTGTGGTTAGCAGATCAGACTAAGTCAACCTGATCTCACACGTGAGCAACAACTGTGTCCTCTGTGGTCAATTTAAACTTTCTAAAGAAGTGACGCCTGTCACACATTTCCAGAAGCACAAAACACAAAAATGATTCCTAATGACGTTTTAAGATCTTTGTCAACCTTTGGCTGTGATGTACTTCCACTATAAAGTTTGACTTTAAATGGATAAAGCAAAGTCTGCAGCTAAATGTTGCAGCTTGTCCTCGTGATGCGTCTCCTGCTGTTAACATCCTATGTACATCCAAACAAAGCATAATAACCCCCCAGAGATGAATCATTTTGGATTCAGCTCTGTCTGTTTTATCATGTGATTTCACTTGTACTTAACTGACTCTAAATCATGGTGCAGAGAAAAGAGAATTAGTTTGTTACAGTATCGTACAGTAACATTATTTAAAGGGATACTTCACCCATTTACATGAAGCTGTGGATCATTAGAAACATGGTAGTAGTGTTGAATGGTTGTGAGTCCAGCCCTCATTTTGCCCTGAGACGAGAAAAATGTGTTTTTCTTTGTTTGAAAGTTTTCTTCATGTGATGCAAAAAGCGTCATATTGCATCACATGAAGAAAACTTCCAACACTACTACCATGTTTCTAATGATCCACAGCTTCATGTAAATGGGTGAAGTATCCCTTTAAAGATGAGACGTGCAAACTGATCACTTGATTTATCACTTCGTTCACACTTCAAAACAAGAGAAGACTTCATGTGGGAAAGTGTACAGAAGAATCATGTTATTTAGTGAGTAGTTTTCTGTTTTTAACCACCATTGATCATCTTAATGAGATGTGTAAAGGTGCTTTATCAGCACTAGTGTCTTCATACTGTAGGGTGTCATGTCATGTCTTTGCCATCAGTGTTGACTGACAGTGAAATAAAAAGTATTCAGAACTTCAACATTTGAGGAAGTGTAACAAGAAACAAGTGAAACATTGTGACATAAATATCCCTTATAATGCACTTCTGTTTAAATTCTGATTGCACATATTCAGGATGTGTGAACATGATAATTGAGTATGTGGTTATTTCTGATGTGTGTGGGAATCGACATTCACCAGACTAAATATAAATAACATTGAATATTTATTCATATACTGGAAGACACTCTCTTTTCTGCTGTTTCCTCTTATCAGAAGTAAAAAATAGATAAAATGAAAGTAACAGTGCAACAATAATAAACACTTTGTAACGGGTAAAATGTCTCCTGAAGTAAAACTTCAAATTAATGTCAGTAACATTAACTGAAAAAAATAAAGTAAAAGCCTTTTATTCAATATAAAAGACATTCAGATTGTTAGCACTCATTCACTAGCCAGGAGTATTTCACTACTAGGGACCCAAGTGCCTCATACACTTCATTTCTTCATGGTTTCTAATTAAAGGCAAAAAAAGATACTGTACAATGAATCTAAATTTCTTTGGTATTTTTTTAGGATTGGATTTTAAAATCTTTATTGTCCCTGAGGAGCAATTTGGTTTGCTAAAGAGGTCCATACACCACTATATTCTTTACACCATACAAAACAGCACAGCGACATATAACACATAACTACCATGTAAACACTAAGTACCACAAAGTCCAACAGTACATAGTAAACATGCTGCTGAACTGCTGAAGAGACAAACAGGTATCTAGTATCTAATCTCTGTTAGTCAGTTAAAAATAGTTTTTTTTTGTTTTTTTTGTTACTCTGACTCTAGTTGTGTAACTGATGTTGTTAAACCTGCAGAGACATTCCTGCAGATTCACAGGTGTTGTCTTCATTTTGTTGCCATGTCAGTGGACTTGGTGCACAGCAATTTCAGAAATTCTAGATTTTCTTTAGATCAGCCTACGAGGTCTGAACTCTGCATGCAGAGTTTTGTTATCACGAGTCGTCCCAACTGGACACCTCATTGTTTAGATGATGCCACAAACCTAAAATGATAATGCATCAACAGATTGTTATGTGTTTTTAATGTGAAATTTTAATCCAACAAAGTGACCTGTACCTACAGCTGCAAAACAAAACAAGGCCATTGCAAGTTCAGGCAGGGACACTGTTTCTCATTCATCTGGTTAGTTAATGCTTAATGATTAATTTATATTACGCTCTCCCAATCCCTCTCTGTAACTCTCTGTTCTTCCATGCTTCTCTGACCAGATGACACCACATTTACTCTTTTGAGTATTAGACTAACCAGACGTTGCCATGACCTTAATTAACCAATCGTGCTGTTGATGTCGAACTTTAAATCTGCTCCCCTCTTTGCTGCCGTCAGGATGACATTTGAGTGTAAATTGCCTCCACACCACCAATCCATCTCATCCCTGTCTGAGTTGAATTTTCAGATGTCCACCCCTCTTCACAGCCTGCATACTCATCAGCACTAGTGTCCTCATACTGTAGGGTGTAATCATATCTTGAACTGAAGACATCCCGATTGGGTCCATTTTTAAAAGACTTCATTAATATCTGCCCATAATAAAATCCTTCCTGGTTGAATTGTTTGTTTATAATTAGAAGGGTTTGACACAATAAACGTAGGCCTTTCAGGCAATTTCCTGAATCTGCTATCTCGTCATTATAAAACTGTTCATGTCAAACATCTGTATGTAAAGTTGAATTTTAAACCATTGCAATCGGATTTGCAGCTATCTCCCAGCCAACTGCTACATTAAATGTTTAATTGCAATGATTGGTTGCACTTCTTTCCATTTGACACCCATTGCCCATTGTTTGTTTTTTTGAGAAAGTGTCTGGTGAAGCAAGGAATGTGCATATTTAATTACAGCTTTCTCACGATTGTGCAAAAAACAACAAGAGGCACTTTTGTATAAGCTACGAAGGGGTTTTTCTTTTCACCACAGGACTCTGGCCTTTGCATTTTTGCCAGCACTAGAGACCAATCTCCTGGAGAAATGTCAGTCCCTGGACTTGTTTTGAACCTGTGACCCACATGTGTGATTAACAGGTCAGTGACTCGCTCATTTCTCTCACAGTATGTTTCTGTTTCCTCTTATTTAATCTTTAAAGGCATCTTAAGGATGATCAATTACAGTTTTATTATTTAATTTTGGCAGTAGTAATACGTGTAAAATGATCATCTTAATTTTTATTTAACAGAAACATGACTCTATATGGATCTACTCAAGTGCCCTCCGCCAGGATTTGGAAAGCAAAATATGAATAACTTTTGTTTAAAAAAAATAGATGCGTCCCTGCTTCATGATTCATCAGTTTTAGTCCTCCAATCTTGTCAATGGAAACAAATCACTGAAACTGATTCATCTCTCTGTGGGTTGTTGGAGTGCTACACTTTTTTCCACACGATGGCTGGCCTCGTGTATGACATATAATATCAGTACCTGGCACCCAGGTCCCACAAACAATGTCATAAACCCATCTCAGACCCTTTACATTAAGTCACGGGTAGAAGAATTCAAAGTCACTCTCACACTGGTCAACAGAAACGTATTAACAGTCTCAACATAACAGACATTCCTCATGTTGGAGACACGCTCCCCAGTGAGGCATGACTCCACACTGAAAGCATCCAGCTAACACAGACTCTCACACACAAATACTCTCTGAGTTCTCAAAATAAACAAGTTGAAGAGTTATTTTCTCACCTCTGTCATCAAACTTCATACTGTCTCCACCAAAAAGCAGAAGAGTGAAGCATCAGCCAACACGCGCGCCATCCACCTTCTTCTCCCCCTCTAATGCCTTTCACTGTCTCTGCCCACCACCTTCTTTTCCCCCCTCACTTATTTTCTCTTCTTCTATCCCTCTTATACAATTTCAGTCTTTTCTGATCTTATCTGCTGTGTATCTGGTTTTTTATTTCTTTCTGTGTTCTCTGTCTTTCTCTCTGTGTGTCTCAGCTGTTCTGGGGGTTTTGCCACACATGGCTTCCTGTGAGTGTGTGGGGGTGTGGTTTATACTGTAAGAATTTTTGACACTTTGACTTCTGCCATTATTGCCATTTTCCCTGGTCGACGCATTCTTTCTGCCATTTATTTAAGTGCGACTAACATTTTTGTTCTGTTGATTGACATAAAAACATTGTTAAAGATCGGACCAGTGGTCAATACTTCTGAAAACAGAAAAGTTTCTCCCCCTTTTCTAAAATGCTTTTGGTTTCATTTCATCACACATTTCACGATACACTATTTAGGTCACTAATAAAACTATCAAACTCATGTTGGATAGACCGAGATAAGAAATGAGAATATTGTCGTGTGCTTCAGATATCTCTGCCCAGAGTTGGCGGGCGAGCCTCAGTGTTGGCTAAGACTTCAGTGAAACAGATGCCAGAGTAGGTGGTAGGAGGAACCAAAAACTGCCAGCGCGTGGCAGTTATGTTTTCCAGAGTTTACAACCTCAGCTAACTGTCTTTAACCACAATACGTAGCAACAGGAAGTACAAAAAAATGAGTTGGCACCTGCTGTCATTCGCTATGAAATCAACAACTTCATAGTGCTGAAACTTTAGATACACAATAGTGACTGACATAAAGAAGCCGGATAAAACAAAAGGCATTGACTTTGCTTTTATTACCATACAGTACAATTAAGATGCACCAACATGCAGGTTGAACATTAATGACATAGCTTATTCAAATATGTAACATCACTGAAGATAAACAACAGGCCACAGCTTATTTACATTTGGCATCGATGAATGATGATATCCATACACATATTGGGTTTTCAGCCCCTGACTAAAGAAATCATATTTCCAGACGTATGTCCTCTCAGAGCGTCTTTAGGTTGTTTTCAAGCCCTTTAGATCAGTTTTTGTCCACACAGCTGTGACGTGACATCACATTGTACCGCTTGAATCAGGCAGTGGCGACAATTGGCTTTCATTTGCTACTCCCTGTCTGAGCAGCTACTCTCCATGCTCGTCATTCTGTGCTGGGCAGGTCGCTTGGGTTTGGAGCTGATGGGTGAGGAGAGGAGCGAGGAGGTGAAGGAAGAGGTTCGCCTGGTTAGATGCGATCTGAACTCAGCTGTTAGAAAATAATAAAGCAAGGGGTTGAGGCAGCAGCTCAGGCTTGCCAGGCAAAGAGACAGTGGGTGGAACTTAAGCACAGCTAGCCTTGTAGCACAGTGCGTCACGATGCCCTGTGAGACCATCAGGTAGAGGAGGAAGTTGATGTGGTAGGGGGCAAAGCAGAATAAGAAGAGGGCAGAGCAGCTCAGCACCATCCGTAAAGCACGCCGCTTCTCACCGCGTGTCAGCTTTTCATCACATTTATCTGCATGATTGTTGGACAGGACTGAACTGAGACGGCTGCGTCCCGAGAAACTGGATGTGGTCGAGCATAGCTGATTCTGGGATTGTCTTTGGTTGAGGGACCGGGCGATGCGGAGGGAGCAGTAACTGATGCAGGTCAAAGGGATCAGGAAACCAAACAGCTCAGCAAGAGCCATCATGGACAGAGAGAGAGTGAGGGACAGGCGGCGCATGGGCAAGTCCTTGAAACAGCCCTCTGTGGTTGAACCGTGACAGGATGTGCTGTTGGTTTTATTCAAAGATTGGGCATACATCTTTGTGTAAGCTACTGGATGTTGAGTAGTGATGCCCAGAGAAGAGGACTTGTCATAGCCTGTATCTGTGTTGTTGCCAGGACTGGTGCTGCTGCTGCTCCGCATCAAAATGAAAGGTGAGCAGGCCAAACTGACAAACAACCACACTGCTATGCTGATCAAAAGGTCATAGCGCCGTCTCCACCGGCGAGCAGCGAACGGGTTAAGCAGAAAGACGCATCTCTGCACACTGATACACACCTGGGAACAGAAAAATATTAACATGAAAATCATTCATCTGCTCAAGAGCCACAGGAAGTCAATATATTTTTGAGATCTGTGAAGGCAAAGAGATTCAAGTCAAATCACTTCTTGTTACTTCCAAAGAAAACATAGACATTTGACACCTTGACACTCCACTGCCTGCTTACCAGGAACACTATCGCTGCATACATGTTGAGGTATTTCAGGTAGAAGCAGAACAAGCAGGCGCCTCGTCCAAAGGGCCAAGCGTGTGTGAAGTAATAATGAATCCTGAGAGGCAGGGAGAGGATATGAGCCAGGTCTGCTAATGCCAGATTTATCATGAAGATCACTGCCTTGGTCTTCTTACTGTGGAGCAACATGCACAAGAGTTAGCTGTGAGCAGAATGTCTTGTAGATGTCACACGTTTGTGTTTACATGTACCTAATATGTCTGCAGAGGACCCAGAGAGCGGTGGTGTTGAGCAGCAGACCCGGGATGAAAAGAATCAGGTAGAAGTATGTGTACATCTGATCCATGCTCTGCTCCCAGCTGGTCATATTGTGGCCACATTGTGAAGAAATGTTGGATAGGGACTCTTCACACAGTCCAGATGTATTCTGAGTCATTTCAGTTACTCAGACAGCCATAACACCTGATGAAGAAAGAGGAAAGATGAATATGCCAAATGGTAAAAGGACTTTTCTTCTCGTCTTGACTACTCAAAGGGTTTCACACATTCACACACAGGTGGCAGAGGTTCTTATGTAAAGTGACCAGAAGAAACTAATCCAGTGATACACATTTATACACTTTCGACGACGCAGAAGGAGCAACTTGGGGTTAAGAGTCTTTCCCAAGGACACATCGGACATGTTGCTGCAGGAGCTGGGGATCGAACCCCAAACCTTCCAAGAGACTACCAACTACCACTGTACCAAAGCCTCCCCTATATCTCCTTGATACATTTCCAACGAGACTGCTTTAAGATAACTTTTCCATCGTTAGCCATTAGTCAAGCTCAGTCTGTCTTAATTAACAGGCTCATATGCTTATATATAGTAGATCATACATATTCTGCAGTTATTGGAATTAAACTCTGTTAATAAAAATCATAGCCTCAGCCAATTATAGATATATAATTACCTAACCTTCTGATCATTTTATTTACAATTGTTCTATAATATAAAAGAGACATAAACAATACACATGAGCACCAAGCAACATAAGAAAGATTATTGGAGCATATTTAGATTGATTAAAGATGACAAAACAAACAACAAGAGAAGGAACCTCCTGAAAAAAAAAAAATATTAAAACAAAAAGCTGAACAAAACATGCACAGAAAGGTACAGATCCACTTGAATCATCAGTGAGCATACTAGAAATGTTCGAGTTTGAACAGATTATAGAGAACACAGCAGCTAATATTATAATTTTTACACTCAAGTCTTATCAAGCAATGTCAGAAAGCGATGTCCCACCTTCATAACTAGTTTCGTCTGCACCCTTTTTTGCATTTCAATAAGCCACCTTTTGAAACATGTGGGTGTTGAAACTTCCTGTTCAGATGCAGCCATAACTGCACTAAGAGCCTGTTCTTGATGTGAGAGAGGAGGGGGCTTGTCCCGGGAGAGCAGCCACATGTTGGACATACACAAAGGCTCCTGACAGAAAGTTTGTTTTATATTAGTTATGAACACCAAAGAAAGATCTCACCCCAGCAATGCATTAGGACTGGACAATGTCAGAACAAACGCCATAATTAACCTTCTGCAGTACCTCACATGTTACACAAGGGGGAGACTGATATCTTAATTAGTTTAGAAAAAGCTCAGAAATATCCTGAGCCAATAAAACAGCTCTTTAAACTGGACAAACCCTACTCCCACAATTCATCCAACACTGGAACGCCTCATTCTTCAGCACAGCCGTCCTTCAGAGGACGGGCATTCACATAGACAAAAATGTAACCACACCTTTGTTACAAAGATCCTCCGTTTGGAAGCAGTTGCCAATCAGTAGTTAGGTCTTTTACAAGCTGTTAAATGGTAAATAGACGTGCTTCTCTGTCACACAACATGTGACATTTAGCTATTCTCTCCACATTAACACACTGATGATAGAGGCCTTTTATTATAGCACTACTAGTGATGTAGTATGAAGTCTGAAGTTCATTTACCATTTAATATGAACTTATCTCATTCATACACGTCCACGCGCCGCTGGCTAAGCTGCAGGAGCAATTACGTGTGCAGCATGTGGCCAAAGACACTTGGACATGTGGGCGGAGGAGCTGAAGGTCGAACTCTTCAACCTCAAGTGAAGATTTTAGTCAGCAGCATTAACTGTGCTTTGTTGTCATGTAACATTGCAATATTTACATTTCTAATGAAAAGGCCAGGTTATTCTAGTTGGCTAAAAAAATTAAGAATGACAATTTGGCTGTAGTTCTGTTTTTTCAAACTGTTGACAACAAATAATATTTGTTTCTTCAAATGCTATAATGTCTAAACTTTTAATTATGTGGAAGCCATAACAAGAGATGTTTTCAATTTCAAACTGTCCAATAACACAATGACAGTAAAGTGAAAATTATATAAATATTGGGAGATGCAGAAAACCACTGTCGGGGGAGTTCTGCCAATTTGGTTTCTGTTTCGTCATAACAATTATTATTACCTATCTAAGTGGTTTTATACAATCCAACAAGTTTATAGTTTTACCTGCAAATGAATAACTGCTCCATATTATACTGTGGAGCATAGTCCTGGGGGAGAAAGGTCGTCCTGAGTCCAGGTGGACTGTGGAGCTGGATGTAATAAAAGCAAACCATCAGGCTCCTTTGTGTCAAGCAGCGGTTACATTTCTCATATTCAAAAAGCCACTCTGAAAGTCTTACTTCTGAACAAAATATGAATATGAAACCTGTCACAGGAAATGTGCAGCAACATATATGACAACATTGCGTCATCATCGCTTGCATGCATCATTTTCATCCTAGCTTCTCTCTGTGTAGGTATAAAAGTGTTTGTCCATGCAATGCAGAGTCATCAGATTTATCAAACCAGAGAAAGTGTAAATAATCAAAGATGCTTCTGTGTGAACAAAGATTGCAGCAGGAAATGTGTGGAAGTAAGACGGAGCACTTTTTATCTGCTTATCACGTCAACATCGCCCTTCCTCCTGCCATCAAGATGAAGCCACACCCTTCCTCTGCCGGCCCCAAAGGGAGAACAGAGAACAAGTGGCAGTTTCTTGCTGCCTTGCTGTTATTTACTCCGACTCCTATTGGCAGATGGATTCACAGTCTGCTTCAGTCATCCAATAGGTGCCCTCCTATTACCTGTACAGTTGAGCTGTACAACAGTATAACACTTAAGTTTGAGGAAGTACTTACAAACTACAAGTTAGTAAGGAAGTTATGAGATTAATTTGTTGAATTGAATATGTTTGTCATTTAAACAGTTAATGTCTGTGTATTACGAGTCAGCCCTAAGATCACTCAGTTGTTTCAAAAGTTGTATCAGATAATTTTGAAAAATTGTTGTCATTAAAAATGAAAATAACTTTGAACATGTTTCCCCATTTGAATCAAGCAGTGCCTGTTGAGCACACAAACATGTATTTTGATGGTAGATTTCAAGTGACAGACTCTTTAAAAAGAAACTTGCTATGATCAGCAAAATTAGAAACATGACTTTGACCACAAATGTTCAGACGAATAACAGAAGTGTGACCGCCTGTCAGACAGTTCTCTCTATGTATTTTACCTTAAGTTTCTTTGTCTTCTCCCTATATGATCAGCACGGATGTGAAGAGGTCAGTGACCATCAGCAACCACATGCTCCAGCGGCTTCACGCGTCAATGTAAACAGCAGACTGACGTACAGGCACTCTCTCTCCTCCTCGAGCTCTTCAGCAGAAAACAAGTTCAATGGCAAATCTTCACGTCACTTTAGCAGCATAGAAAAAATGCGGTCGGTCGGTGCATTTGCAAAAAAAAAAAAAAAGAGCACTGACTTGCTAATGATACAGGCTTGGTTTTGGTGTTGCACAAGTTGTGAGCTGATCTCAGGCTCTGAGTTTTTTATATACTGTAGGTATGATGATAAGGGGAAGGGGAAGCACTGCCCTCATTGCATGTGAGTGTGTGTCTACAGTTTGCGACGTCATTAAGTCTCAGGCAAAACCACCACCACAGTATTGGGCACATCTGGGTGACTCTGTTGTTAAGAAAACAAATGCACCTAGAAGTAAATACATGAATTGAATAGAAGAAAGAAAGAAATGTAGTAGATCCTTTAGTCTAACTTGCAGATGTCTAAAGGTGATTTATTTAGCCTATACAGGCATAATGTTTACAACTGCACTCCCATTGTATTTTAATCTTAACTTGCTCTTGCAGTGTTATTGTGACACAAATAGGTGTCCACCTGCTTCCACTGTCTGATGCTGCACTTCCTATTTTAAGTTGTTGCACATGTGAACCTTTTCAGTAAGTCTTTCAAATGAAAAAAATGTCTCATGCCTCTGAACTGCAAGGTCTCAGTGCAGCAATATGATAATGTGTGTTTTCTCCATCCTGTTAGTTTCACACCGGTGAGAACATGAAGTCACACTAAGAGAAAATTTATAAATGTATTTCTGGTAAAGCAAGGCACAGCAGGGAGGCTAAATGTTGCTTCCTGTGCTGCTACAACATGGTTTCAAATTAAACAAAGGTTGAGCCCCAACACTAAGTATAGAATATTAAGTATACAAACCACCAGAGGTCAGTATAGGCCAATATTCATGGTTTACAGAGCTGCAGTATGCAGCCGGTCTTCCTGCTACAATATGGAGGCAGATTGTTTCTTTAAAAACACATTTTAAGAGTCAAGTGCCTTCTGTTGCAACACATTCTTGACATGATCCACTCAACAGGCGACATCCGTCTCTTGCACATTTTTAACACTCCCACTCTTAGTTCCAGCTCTACAGTATCTTAACAGTCCTCCTCTCTGAGACCCTTGACCCCAAATCCCTGAATCCATCTACTGTTGTCTCTCTGTCTCTGCTGCTGGGTGCACCGGATTACATTAATCCCTTTTCTGGATTTTTTTCTCTCTCTCTCTCTCTCCTCGTAGTACTTATAACAGTGCAGCAAGAAATAAGGTTTGCTTTATTCCCAGGTATATCCATTAATCTCTTACTTTGCATGACATTATGAGAAAACAGATAAACCGTTTTTAAAAACATTTTGCTCAAGACCCAAAAACCTGGGATAGTTCCCCTCTCTAGCAGCAGCTTGTCAAATACAAGCAGTTATAGACAACATTGCTGCTACACAATAATAGACACAGAACCATCACTGTCAAAGGCTAGAAGTAGTCACAGACCTGCTAACGTTAAATGGTCAACAAAGTTCTCTGAGCTTCTTACCATGTTATCTTTACTTTCCTTTAAAGGCTTTAACCCCATGATGCCTAAATTTGTTTCCAAGTATTAAAACATTTTTTTACGTGTTTCTTCTTTTAAGTATATGCTAAATTAAGTTGAGAACGTTTATTTGAAAACAGCACATAAATAGATATTACATAAAAATGCACATCAAATGGATGTTGTTCCATTTCCGATTGGTCCTATGACAAACGAATGCGTGCAAAAGGTTCCTAGGTATCAACCAGCCGTGGAGGAATATGGACGCTATTTTGGCTGCATTGGGAGCGCAAGCGGTTTGATGCAAATTCGCGACAATAGAGGGGTTAAGATGCCAACAGAGTGAAGGTTCAATTAAATAATTATGTATTGTGCAAAAAGGCTTAGCAGTTACTAAAGCTTCCCCCTGTTTTGGACTCTTATGTTGCAGAGAACAGCGCTCATGTTGAAGTTCAAGTATAAACAAGATGGGAAAACAGTTTATGAAAAGTGTGTAGGAGTTTATGATGGGCCATCGCCATTTGTTTTTGCAGATATACATGTTGTTGTTATTGTGCCTCACTCCTCCCTGGGTTCCAGTCTGATAAAAGTTTACGTCCAGATGTCCTAATCAATACATCTATTCCCAAAACGTAAAAAGATGTATCGGTGTGAAATAAAGCAAACAGCTGGATCTGCTGACGACAGACTCTGCTGTTTTTCATTTCGTGCGGCGTAACAATATGATTTGGGGGAATTTAGTCAGCAGCGTTCCCTCGTACTTTGGAGTGTGCACATTGCTGAGTGTAAGAGACTTTGAGCAGATCTGCAGTCTAAGGCCAGATTAAAACAGAGGGAGCTCATTCACAAGCAAACAATGAACCATTGCTCCAGCAATAATAAGCATTTGGCCTGTGACACAGCACACAGGCCAATGTCCTCGACTGGATCAGTGCTCCTTTAGCAAGACCGTTCCAATAAAATGCAGAGCCAGAGTAGAAAACCTCCTCCATGAGGTCAAACCGACGGTCATTTTGACGATTAGTATGTTGTTTTTAATGTGTGATTGTGTCGAGCTCCTATCTTGGCCAGGTTTCTCTCGTAAAATAATTGTTTAATCAAATTAATAAAATTAAAAACATGCCAGTTATAAACAAGTTCAAATGAATAAGACACACTCGACCAAGGGCAGAAATAGTCAATGCAGCCATGTAAGGATTGGGAAACAGACGTTTAATGGCCTCAAACTTCAACATGAGACACATTAAACCCAGCAGCTCAACGCTCTTCTGTGATAATAACAACAAGTCTCCCCACACTCGACACTGTCAAACATGAATGTCTAAAGGGATACAACAGAGTGTGAACAGTTGAACTTAATAACAATACAACTACGGGCTCAATGTGTTACAAAAGTACTAAATAACATATTTCACCAATGTAGACAGAAATCTCCATCTTATCCACAATCCAGTGCTCGTGTCAGTATTTTGCGAGTGTTAAGCCTGAGTGATGAACGGTCCGAGTCTCTTTTAGAGGCTCGGCATGTCTCTGGTCAATATGTGGCTCAGTCTCTGGTCCATCAAGTGTTCTCTCATATAAAAAAACACACACAGATACATTCCTGTGGTCTCCAGTGGTGGATTAATCCGTAAAGCCCAGGCCATACCTCAGGACTTAACCTCAGGACTTAACTAATCTGTTGAGTTATGTGTTTGTCACTTCCAGGACCAAACAGCTGATTGCTTTATTTTTTCCAATTCAGGGCTCCTGTCAAAGCCAACATGTCCCTCTTTACCTTGCTTCTTCCCTGCTGAGTCAGAGCTGACTCTCTGCTGTCTTTGAGTCTTTTCCATTACTGGCCAGAGTGTGTGTGTCTCTTGGGAGGGTGTTTGCTGTGTCCTGGGTTTCAGTGTCACTGCGGGGGATACTCTCAGGTCGAGAGCCAGGCCCTTTGCCTCCCATGGTCAAGCTTTTCTGGAAACTCTCTGAGGTGAAGTAGTAGACCACTGGGTCCAGGCAGCAGTTGAGGCTGGCCAGGCAAAGAGTGATTGGGTAAAGAGTTCGAGCAAAGCGCTCTATAGCACAGCTCGCCAGGGCCTGGGTCCGCACCAGGGCGTACAGGAAGAGGATAGAGTTATAAGGAACAAAGCAGATGATGAAGATGGCCAGATGGACCAGAATCATCCTTAGTACGCGTCTTTTACTGTCACAGCCATGTCCAACAGTCACTGGACGACGCAGTGTCCGCAGAACAAGCGAGGAACACACCAGGTTGACCAGGAGAGGGATGAGGAAGCCCACAATCTGGAAAATAAATAAGCATTACAAAACTGTATGGAAATCAAAGGCTTCAGGGTTTTGACATAGGTTAGATGAATTACTACGGTCTGTCTCTTCTTACTCACCTCAATGAAGATGGTAATCTTGGACAGGTAGGTCTTCCAGGTGCTCTTGGAGAAGCCCTCGAAGCATGTGGTGGCTCTGGTTGTGCTGTTTATGGTGGAGAAGAAGGTCACTGATATCCCTCCTCCCACAATGGTTAGCCACACAGCGGCACACACCAGCGCTGCATTTCTGCGAGTGCGAATGGAGCGGGAGCGGAAAGGGTAAACTATTGCCAGGAAGCGGTCCACGCTGATGCAGGTGAGGAAGAGCATGCTGCCATAGATGTTGGTGATGAAGGCTGTTCCTGAGACCTTACACAGTCCGTCTCCAAACGGCCAATGGCGGTTCACGTTGTAGAAGACTTTGAAGGGCAGCGTAAAAACAAACACCAAATCTGATAGGGCTAAATTAGTCATAAACATCGTGGTCTCATTGCTCATCTTCATCCGGAAGCAGAACACAAAGAGGGCGGCACAGTTGGTGATCAGCCCTAAGACAAAGACCACACTGTAAACCACCGAGTACAAGTTGTACTTGAAGGAGTCGTCAATTCCACAATCCTCCATTCCAGTCTCGTTGAGCACCAGACTAGCCATGGTGACGGATTCAACAGGTTTGGGAGCTCCTCAGAAAATGACCACACAAAAGCTGTTAGGAAAGGAGGCAGTCGAGGAAGAAATCTGGTCTGAGGTGTCAGCAGGGGATCCACCATTCAAGTCCCCTCCAAGTCATTGTGGACCTTTCGACTCACACTGAGGCAGAGGCAGTCAGGATGCACGGCTGCAGGGCTGGTCGGTCATCCTGTGAAGAGAGAAAGGAAATGCACACGGTCACTTCCTCACTATAAAAGCTACAAGCCAAGGACAAACAAACAAGTTCAGTTCTCCATACGATGAAGCATATGGACCCTGTGCATCTAAATATAGAAGCATCATTTGAAGAGTATTTTCTGTAAACCTCCTGTTAAACTAGTCAACAAAATACACTTCTCTGGGACAATCATCGACTCACAAATAGCACAAAGCCGACATTTAAAAATGTTGGAAATGCTTAATTAGCTAAGGTACATAACTTCTGTTTAGCCCTTGGTAGCATAGCAAATTGTTACGTGCATTTTTGTCAGTGTGAGTCCATGCCGTAATGCCATTTATGTGTTATCTGCAAGTATAAATATAGATTAATCTGTCCACAGGGTTTGACTTCACATGGCAGTGTGGCATGTAGCCCTTCAGGCTTGTCATCAGCACTGTCAGAGGTTCAAGGCTCAGACACAGAAACACGTACTGCAGTAAACACACTTCAGCTACAGTGAGTCCTCAAAGAAAGATAAAAAATGTCAAATTATCTTGGCTGCAAAACTGAGCTGAGCTAAAACTGGAGGAAGACAAAATGTACCAAAGCAGTATAGTGCGGCTCCCAACAACACGAGCAATGTTTTTCAAAGTCACCAAAGTGATGTGGTCAAACATGAGCAAGTATCGTGTGACAATACCAAAGACGTGGTGTATTTCCTGACGTATGTCATGGCAGAACAAGATGTAGGTTGCTAGCAAAAAGTCGGTAGACCAAAAAACCTCAGCTGCTTCAAACGCTGGCTCGCAGTACGTTCTTCGAAAATGTTCCCTGCAAAAAGATATTGCAGTATCTGAAACGCAAATGCAGTCAATCAAATGATGCATTAAAAAGTTGAGAAAAAAAGAAAGAAGAAAGGTTCACATAGGGAGAATCATCGAAGGAAGACAGCAGCCATCTACTTGCTTTATGGAAATGGACGATCCAGGAGCATAACTTCTGTTAAAGCTTAAACCAGAACAGAACAGGCTCTTTGGTGTTATTGTTGACAAATCTTTCTTAATTTCAATATCGAGTAACTGCATCAGAGTTCAAATGTTGCCCACTTCAGCACTGGCTCTAACCAGCTGAACCGACCTTATCTTGTGTTATGCAACAGAGCTAGTAGCAGTGAGGTGGTCTGCTGCTGGCACATGGCGTGTAAAAACTTGGAGTGTCTCTGGATAAGATTCACTCAGTCATTTCACCACACACACACACACACACACAAAGGAAAGGCTGTGTGTGTAAGCGGTCCATCAGCCCTGTCCTGTGCCAGCTGCAGTGTGACATCTTAACTGCCTTTTCACACGCCCCCCCCCCCCCCCAGAAAGCCTCGGCCCTTACAATGCCCTCACTGTACAGTACCTGAACACACACTTCAAATCAAATTCAAATTCAAAAAACCTTTATTTGTCCCCAGGGTGCAATTCAAGGGCACACAGAGCAGCAAATCCTGCATCCTGTATATGCAAAAACTTCCATGGGGGCATACACAAGCAAGCAGGCAAACACTTATATGTGCCAGTCCACCCACACACACACACACACACACACACAGGGTCCTGTGTTATGTGGCTCAGTCCCAGGACCTCTGACAGTGCCGGCTTCATATTCAGCTGATGTTGTTTCTTTAGTCTATAGAAGATGAACTTGAGTTTGGCTGCGTTACAGTTTGAAAGAAACCAGATCTGTCTCTCCTCTGGACCTGTAGCAGAGACACGTTGAAGCAAGCTGCAGGTTTCTAGAAGTCCCGTAGAAGGATTTCAGACATGTGTATTTGTGTGTGTAGGGTTCTCATGTACAGGTCATAGACAGCTGCACAGTTGAAGGGCTTCCCCCCGCAGTCGCCCGTGACTGTGACAGAAACAAGCCTCTGGGACCTGCTGATCTGAAAGGATCAAATTCACATCCAGCTGTTACTTTCTCTCATATGAGGAAGAAAGCGAAGAGGTTTGACTGTGGAAGACAACCAGGCAGCGTGTACATCTTCACTAACAGCCGACAGAGCTAAAGGCTCAGGTTATGATCGATTCAATATCAAGAAAACAATCAAATTAAGTCCACAAAATAAAACTTAAACAGTTCAGTCTTTCTTTATTCGAGCTTCATCAAATTTAATAATCAAGTCACTGCGCAAGTGTCTAATTGTGTCGACATTGTGAGAAATCTAAAATGCTTACAGGATTTAAAACTAATGAATACCAAATACTTGAGCTGGATTCCATGAGCCAACTTGTTTCCCCTAATACAGTGAAGGTATACTGTACACATAACAAGGATGTTGGAGGCTACATTTCATTTCTCTCTAAAACAGTGTTTGTGGGATGTTTGGAGGTGGTTAGGGTTTAGTCACTAGTATTACTATCACTAACTACAGAAAGAAAGTACTTTCAAAACAAAGTTTATAGATTCATTAGTAAATACAAACTTAAATCTGATAAAGCATTTTGTGACCTCATGATAGGTCGCCTAGGAGGCTATTTGTGGCGAAATTACAGCAATTTTTCTTTAACATAAAACAAAAAACAAAAAAAAGTGCTTCTGGAAAAAGTTGTCAAACTGTTTTTGTCGACAGTAGACACTGCTGTTATTGACTAAGGACAAAGCACAGTAAACTCACTGGCAGCTGAATGGATGGTGACAGCTCACCTCCCAGTCACTGATGTTTGTCAGTATGGCACCGGCGCAGCTGTCAAAAGAAAAACTCCATACTTTTCCCCCAGAAAGTTCCTCTTCCTCAGTGTGAAGGGTTTCCACTTTGCCAATCATACGAAGAAGACACTTTGAAGCTCTGTCAGCGGGTAGGTTACAGCTCCTGCGGCTCTGAGTTCTTCTCTTGGTCCTGACTACTCGCTTCGTCCGCGCGCTGGAAGTGGGACCTCATCCCAGCCAATGCAGGGTTGTTTGTGCGCGTGCACGTGTCACCGCGCGCGTGTGGAGAGTTGCTTGCACGGCCACAGGAAACGAGACAATAGCACCTCGGCTGGCCTCGAGGGAGGGGGGGTGAGGGGGGGTGTAAATAGGGTATTGTGGAGAAGAGGGAAGGACAGAGAGAGAAGGGGAGGGGGGTGTCATCAACATAGAGCTCACAGCTTATTAGGAAAACACATCTCCTGTGCTCGTTTATGTTAATGTAATGTAGACACTGTAGACAATTGTCTAAACCTTTTTTTTCTCTGCAGAAGGCTATCAATAATTAGCGTGCAAAGGTAGCTTTACAAGCTTGTTATTGTTATAAATAAGGCTTGTGAATAGTCTACCTGTATTTTAATTTCTTGCAGGAAAAATGGAAACAAAAAGAAGGAAATAACTTATATTCGTTTTCGTCTGCCTACTGTCTTTTTCGTTGGTGTAAAAGTTGTTACTTTAATTTATAGTGTATAGTGTAAAAGCTGACCCATGGTGGCCTAATAAATCTGAATGATGTATTTCATTTGACATTAAATATTCAATTTAAATTATTAAAATTATTTGAATTGAGATAAAGGATTTAAAATACATTAGATTTCAACAAGACATTCTTAAAAACAACAATATGACCTGACAAACAACTAATCTTTAACCTATAGTATGATGATAGAAAGGGACGCATAACAATTGAAGTGTATCCCAAGAGGGGAGATTTTTTCAGTCTCATTATTATCCAACAATACTGGTAGTGATGTGTCGTACCTCAACATAACAGCAAGGCTATTTCGGCTGATGAAAGTCCTGCCACACCATTGTTACAATACAATATTCATGTCTGAGGCTCCTAAAAGAGCTATTTTTAGACAGGTGACAGGGAGGTGTTGGATAGGTTCCCATTGTGTTTGGGCTGGCATGGGGCTGTGTGGGTGTATGAGCGACAGAGAGAGAGAGAGAGAGAGAGAGGCCCTTGATGGAAGGGAAGTGGTCTCTGGAGGGAGCGTCTGGCAGGCTAACCACTCTACAATAGCAACAGGGAGGACAGGACATCCTGCTTACTGGATAAGCTGAACACACACACACACACACACACACATAGCAGCATAGTCTTTAGCCCCTTGATATTAGTGTTAAAGTGAACGTGTATGAGGACAATGAGTACCCATTTTTCCTTGATGTTCTAAAGTGTTTTTCTTAAATATAGGATTGCTACAAAGTTGACAAGTCAAGTGTTTTTCTATTCTCCTCAGTTTCCTCTACGAGTTTCACATTATTTAGAGAAGGCCTCAATTTGGCATCATGAATAAAAATAAATAATCATATGTTCTTGGTGACATTATACATACAATGGCACCATATTTTCATTTGATCCCCTATAAGGATTCAGTTTCAACATTTTGAGTAGTAGCCTTACACTGCACAACAATGGTCACAGTTCAAGTTCAGTTGAACATCAGGTCATTTTCCTTATATTTAAGGATTTCTTTGTTGCTTTGCTAATCCAAACCATCGTCTTGCGTTCACATAATTTACAACTACAATTAAACTTGGTTTAATATGTCTCCAACTTCAAACACATTTGTTTATGTGAGCAACAGTGAAACGTGTCTCTCAGCCATGCTGACAGCTTTATAACAAACTGCATCAACACAAGTGTGGATTTAAAATGCTTGAATCTAAATGCTGGTATGCTTACACAAATAATCATGTTTAGCTTGTTTGCTGTTTTTGATTCGCTTACCTACCATGCTATTTAACAAAAAAGAAAAAAGAGACAGAACAATGACTAATGAGAATGTCATTATGTTTTACACTTGGCCAATTGATGTTGGACAAACTGACATTTTGAGCACATTTTTGGATCTTGATTGATCTTTATCTCTCTAAGAGCTGTATGTGTTTTCTTCACTCGTGACATTAACAATGAATAGTCATCATCATGTCAACCAGAAAGTGCCCTTTAGGAAAGAAAACATAAAATATTAAACCTCCAGTGAATCAAATGTACATGTAGATGCGTAATGATTGACAGTTGTTTGTACATTACATAACCTAGTCTGACAAGTTGATTTTTCAATTTACCTGTGCTGGTTGTCTGTGAGTGAAAAAATAACAACCTGGACAAAGAAATAAAACAAATTTAAAGTGAATGAAAAGCTGTGTCGGACAATCTGTGATAAAACAAACCACAACAATGATTTGGGTGCAGAAAAGTCCTAAGGTCCTTGCAAACACACACACACACACACACACACACACACTCACACACTCCTCCCTCTGTATTCTCTTATGTTTGGTAACGGTAACTAAGTTGTGCTGGCTTGGACAAGTCTTTGTGAGTCACACCAACCAGAACAAAGACCCCATTACTGCTTCCCTCCTTCACTCTCTTTCCCTCTCTCCCTCCCTCCCTCTCCTCCCTCCCTCTCTCTCTCTCTCTCTCTCTCTCTCTCTCTCTCTCTCTCTCCCTCTCCCTCTCTCTCTCTCTCAACCCCTCTGTCCTGCTCTCCTTTAATGCAATGATGAGTGTATTTCCTTTGCTCTCCTCCCATTGCCTCCGTCCATCCTCTCATTCATTGGCTCCAGGAGAGTTGGGGCAGCCCCGTCGTGCTATACATACCTCGGCCCTGACAACAGCGCCTGACAAAGGCAGCGAGGCCGTACAACACAGGAGTCTGGAGCTTTATAGCTTTCTAGGCTTTATGGACTGATATTAACATGGCTGCAGTGGGATGTCCTTCATGTATGTATCTATGTCTATATGTGACCTTAGCCCCTGTGGGGCAGCATTTAGCTCTGACTTGTTAGAGACCAGCTCAGTGGAGCCCGGATCAAAGCCGCAGGCTGTGACTGAGGCCACAGAGGGAAACCTCAGAGTTTCTGCAGCTACAACCATGGAGAAAACTGCAGCTGTTTATTCCACAGCACTGATAGGTGCAGCATGAGCAGTCATGGGTGAGCACTTGTTCTCAAGAGAGACAAGACAGACAGGCTGACCAGACTGACCCCAGCCATGTGCAGACACAGCCAGCTATTTCTATCTTTCACAGAATGAGCTGGTGTTCCTGCTTCAGGGAGCATCAAGGAAAAATTAAAAGATTGGATCAGCTTATCTCCAAAGATGGTCTTCTTGGCCATGCAAGTTTATTTATTGTACAGGAACTTCTAACATAATGCATTTAAAAGTTCACAAAAATCAGACATGTATTATGGTAAATAAATAATATAAGACAGTTAAAAAAAATGAAAAGGGTGAAACAAGTACTGACTGAACAGCAAACTAAAACATAAATGCAAAAACAAGATGTGAATAAACGATCCCAGTTTGTCAAAAAAATGGCCTCAGATTTGGAGCAGACATTTACTCTTTTGTGAGAACAGACAGCAAACATGAACTGTGTGTAAGAAATGTCAAATGAAGCATTCAAATTTAATGATACCAGCTTGTGGCTGATTAAACTAAAGGGTTGTTAAGAAACTCTTCTGAAAATAAATATTTGTTCTTATTCTGTTGGACAAAGATCATCTTCAGTGGTTGTAAAAGAATCAAAAATTTAAATAAATTATTTGACAAAAACTTTTAGAACAAAAAATGGCACATTTTTCTCATTTCAGCCTGCATTGCATTTCTCCATTGTGCTCATTTCTTTTAAGAGACTTTTACCGTAGCAATCTAATAACTGAACAGAACAGTCGAGCTTCAAAAAGAGATAATTAAATGTTGTGTAGTTGTATGCAGTACACAGTATGTAAAACAAATAAACAGTCATCAATCATCTGCAAACATGATTATTGACGATCATCTTTTAAATGTGCAATCCTATCACCAGTGCATTCAAACATTGGCATATTTACACAAGTCGAA
>NC_136699.1:20128901-20151401 GCF_947650265.1 Symphodus melops
TAGTTTTTTGAGTAAGTTTTGTTTTGCCCTTTGTTAAATAAATTTTGGTTTCTGCAACTGGGTCCTCCCTCCCTGTTTTCCTACCCGCAAAACATGACATACACAGCATATTTCACGTTTATAAAGAGGCTACTGTTGAGCAAAAGTATTAATCTTGCCTTGAAGCCCTAATATTTACTTCACTAGGTTGATTTATGACATAAGATAAATTATACATGTGAAGGAATAGATAAGGTTTTAATGAAAGGAGCTCCTTCTCTTCTGTTGTTTACCGTAGAGGAAAACATAATGTAGCCATAAATTCAGCAGCCATAATGTTCTCCGAAGGCAGGATGACAAAGTTGGAAGAGAAATAAAGGGCCAGCTGCCAAGATACAAAGTCTGAGAGTTTTCTAGTGGTGAGATATCCGTTTGAGGTCTGGAGTCCTGCAAAACCTTTGAGTGAAGTAATACCAGAAGTTCTAACAGTACAAGAACCCAGGCCAGGCTGCAGCTGAGCTGAGCGCAGTGAGAAGTCCTGAATCTCCGAGTCTGCTGAGGCCAGCGTGACACCAGTGTGGCCTCCAATCCCAGAAGCCCCAGCAGGAGCAGAGAGGCCAGGTGGTGAGCGTCAAGCAGCGGCTGACATAGCAGGCTCACAGCCTCCTTCCACAGAGCCGATCCCCCGGTTATCAAGAGGCCCGTCTTGACCTCAAAGCCCGCCTCCTCAATCCACCAGGCCAGCGTTGCTCCCAGACGAAGTATCCAGTTCAGCAGCACAAGACCGTCTGCAAGAGCCAGTTGACCCAGGAGCACAGTGGAGGGCTTTGTAGAGATGTGAGGGGAGTGGAGCAGCAACAGGGCCTGCAAGCTGAATATACAGCCCACCAGCAGGGAGAGCTGTGCACCCTGAGCACCAGGAAGCAGCAACACAGTCACAAGCTTCAAAAGAATGAACCGTCGCAGCCACTCTTTAGAGGCAGAAAGTCCTCCCTCTGTGACCGAACCGGGCCAGCAACAAGAACTTGTCCTCCAAACAGTCTGAAAAACGTGGTTTAATCTGCAGCGAGATCAACACATGGTTAGTTTAAAGTCTACCTCTTGGCTAGTTTTGAAAAAGAAAACACATACAGAGCAAACACGCTCAGGCACACACACGCAGAAAAATAAACAGTGGTAGTTTATCTTTCTTCTGACGAATCCTATTCAACTCGTTCTCCTTTTATGACTATAGCACTGTGCTATGCAGGCAGAGGCCCGGACAAGCAAACATCTGAAAGTAAATTCCTCTGTATTACACGTCACCATTAAACATGACTGAACTTAACCTCATCCTACTCAACCCAAGCTCCACTGAAAAGCTCTCGCGTGGCATTTTACTTCCACTGAAATTCAATAAAGAATAACATCTCATGACAATTATAATTGACAGATTGTCAGATTATGGATTGTGACTTTAAATTACAGTATGTTGGGGTGCTGATGGCTGAGCAGTTAGGCGGAGCCCCATGTACAGAGGCTGTCCTCCAGTTGCGCGGCCCAGGTTCAAGTCCGACATGTGGCTCCTTTCCTGCGTGTCCTTCCCCACTTTCTCTCTCTTATTACTTATTCTATCTACTATCCGATCAAATAAAGGCATGCCCAAAAACACGTCTTTTAAAAAAAAGATATCTTTCACCAGGCAACATCCTATTTATTTTGTTGATTATTAATTTCACTGTTCTTATTATGTTGAGTTGAGATACGAAAATATATCAAAACTTTCAGGTCATAGCTGGTTTAATAAAATACATAAAAACAATGTTGACGTGGGACTCACCTCTGTATGGGCAGGAAGTTAAGAATGGAAGTCATCGTCCTGTCTCACCTGTATGTGGACAGATGAAAGTTTCTCCCTTGCCAGCTCTTTTCTCTAAAAGGCGGAAAGACAGTGTGTCAGAAGCCCCTTCTAGCCTTGTCTTTATCAAAGCTGGGTGCTTCAGATGTCATAATGTCTCATCTGGAGGAGAGCCAGACTGCATCTGACTCATGTTGATGTAGGATTTTTGCCTTCGGGCTTTGCTTGCATCAGTGCCATCAGTGTAAACCTGTATGAATGTGTTTTTCCATGCTGCTCAGAGCCAAAAAAAAAGGGTTGGCTCGGCTTTGTATGGGACTGAAGGTGTCTTCAAGACAGAGACTGCATATATTCAGATCAGGCTCATGGAACTGCTGGAGAAGAAATGTTCACTTTATGAAATAAAATTGATTTCAAAAGCTTTTAAGCATAATATAAATACAGGTAGATTATCATTGGCTAGTTGTTTTTACTGATTCATTTATTTATGTTGATGTTTCAGCGTAGGCATGACAACGTTGTGTTAGGGCAGACGAGGTGAAACAAACACATGAGTAATTGCTCCACTACCACCGTTATTGCTGCTTTCCTCTGATCAATGACTGCGAGCTGTTTTTTGTATGTTTGGTTGACATTACACACTTGTGATGGTGTTTAACAGGCCAGATGTGAGTGAGTGTGTGAATCACACATCATGCTGGTGTCAGTATTTGAGGGCTTTGGTGGGAATGTGTGTGTGTGTGTGTGTGTGTGTGTGTGTGTGTGTGTGTCATCATCTAAAACAAAACAAACTGCTAAAAAAAAAACTCCACTGCTTGTGAAAGCTCATAAGGTGACATTAAAAGGACAACTATAATGAGAGATTTCCAGCACTGTTGGAGAAGATAACTAATTTTGTTTTTCTTTTTAGACACTGTCAGCTGTGTTTGCATGTTTGCGCACACAATTTTAGTTTTTTCTTTGCTGAATAAGTTTTACTAAACAAGGCTTGAAATATGCGTCATTACCACAAACATGGCCTGATAGACTGTTATGAAATGTTTCTGGCCATGACACACGTTTTTGTAGAATCAACAAAATAGGGATAGTCTACCATGTATGTCTTCTTATCTTTATACATCAGTTTCACAACACTCTGCATGCAGAATGTCAGCAGCCAGGAAACCACACAAATAAGTTCTTTAAGCAGTTTTTCTCTCAGATGTTCTCCGAGCTGCACTTTGTGCAGTGAACAAAACATTTCAGAGATTAAAAGTGACCCATTTAAACATCCTGGTCTGCACACACCATATCTGTCACCAAAAAGGAGCAGGCCATCGAGGTGTTTATAGTCTAAGACTTCAGTAAGCCTGCTTTTCTTTATCTCACCTGTCTGTTAGAATGTGATACATTATGCTCACTGGACTTTAATTAGATTTCCTTTCATGCATCCTTTGTACAGTTTGTGGGTTTTTTTGTTATTCTTTATATTTGACATTTTTTTTAATTCTATTTTATATATTGGTAATTGCTTCTTACATTTTATTTTATTTAAATACTTGTTATTTTAGTCTTATTTCCCATGTTAACTGTTTTTTGCACCATTACACCAAGATAAAATTCCTTGTATATGTAAAGGCAATTGGCAATAAAAAACAATTCTGAAAACCGATTCTGAAGACGCAGATAAACTTTATAAACATTAGTCATATTTTAAATTATTCACACAGGGATACATGAGGGACGTTGGATCAAGAGAGACAGCTCTCACTTCCATGAAAGGAGTGCATTTGGACCTGCTGCTGGACCCAGCTCAAATATGCAGGGGACTGAATCAAGTAAACACATTTAGTTCAAGTGCTCAAGCAAGCCTAGACAGTCAGTAGCATGATTGTCTCTGCTAAGACGATTGCAGAAGTTCCCATCCAGGAAAATCTCAATAAAAACTTAAATTTAGGCTACAACAAGAAATAAATGTTTTGCTGCTGTGATGTTCGTCTATAGAATCCTTGTCTATGCATTCATTTAAGACATCCTGTCTAAATCAACGGTCAGACTGTAGAACAGGATCAGTGTTATAAATACCTGGGTTGTAAAGATTTGGTCTGTTGTAGTTTGTATTTCAGAGTTTAGATTTGTTTTATATTGTTTTAGTTCTCATCCCTGTTGTTTGTTTCCCTTTGTGTTAATGTTTGACTTAAAGTGTTACCTGTCTAATTTTGTCATTTCTGATCATGGTGTTTCTCGTGAGTTTTCTAGATTAGTCTTTAGTGTTTCCTGCATTATATTTTGAATCCTGTTGTAGTTTTTGTGTTTCTCGTCTTCTATTCTGTCCTGCCTGTGTGTTTCCCTCCTGTCTGATTGCAACGTGCAAAAAGGTAAAGTCTCACCCGTGAAACAAAAAAAGCATCAATCCTTGTGGAAAGTTATGAAAATGTGTGCCATGTTGTTGACTTAAAGTTCCCAGTGTCACTATTTAATATTAAGGACCAAAGACTCCAGACTTCCCCCCTGCTGAGGAGCGTGAGGCAGCTTTTTATCTGAACATGCTGGCAGAGAGGTGAGGAGCTCTTCGGTGAAAGGTTGGTGAATTTCATTAAATTTTGCTTCAGTGTACTGATGACTCACTCTTAATTCACTGACAGGAGGCAGATACTGAGGACACAGTCCTCACAGTGTGGGCGAGCAGAGCCAGGCAGCTGAAGATGATGAATCTGCATGAAGAGATCAAATTGCTTGACAGACAGCTGGATTTAGGCCCCAAAGCAAAGTCTCTTTATTACAAATCAAATTGAAAAACACTCGACTTTCTGTCTGTCGCTGCGGTCATTATTATAAATGTGAAAGTGGCAAAATATATGTTTTGATTTTTTATTTTTTTTGCCAATCATCATTTGGTAAATTGAGAGCAAGGCACTAAATTTAAATACTGTACATTCTTTTAGGTAGTTTTGGACATGGCACACAAAGTTAGCTACAAATCATAATGAGTTTGAGATGACAAAAGGAAAACATAGTAAATGAGAATGTTTTCTATTTTGTCGGGTAGGCTGCGTCTAGTTTAGATCCGGCGACCTGAAATAAACGTGTTCTGGAGCAGGTATTAGTGTTTTGATCTGTTGCTATAGTGATTTAGCTTAACCTGCTTCAAGGCACAGAACTAGCCTGACTGAGGTCAGTTCATGCTGAAATTATCCAGCTAAATGAGTTGGCCACATGCGAGGAAGGGCCCCAGATTAGATTAATTGTCAATAGGAGAATGAGACAGCAATGTGTGACCATGCTGAAGAGGAAGTGCCTGGCTGTTGTGGTTCTTCCTCACGCTACTGAGGCTCCTGTTTGTTAAATGAATAAATTGTTAAATTATCAATGTCTTTTTTCTTCAGACTTCAATCATCCAATCCACTAAAGGAGGAACAACAGTCAGCAGCAGAATAACCATTTAAAAGGGAAAAAACAGGCTTCTCAAACGTATAAGATTTATGCCACGAAGCATTGTTGCAAACAAATAATCTACTAAACTCAAATTTCCTCACTTTTTGTGCAATGCTGCGTTAACATGAAAACACAAAGCGGTCATTTTTCATTCACTTTGACTTCCTTTTTTTTATTAAAGCTGAAAACATCCTGAAAATAAGATAACAGAAACAGTAAAAAGAGAATATTGTTGTCTCAGAGTCAA
Source organism: Symphodus melops (assembly GCF_947650265.1). Classification (NCBI taxonomy): domain Eukaryota; kingdom Metazoa; phylum Chordata; class Actinopteri; order Labriformes; family Labridae; genus Symphodus; species Symphodus melops. The sequence goes on from NC_136699.1 coordinate 20,134,379, forward strand.
GAGAAATACGCAGTAGTGGATCTCGGAAGGATGCACTTAATATATGAAGCACTTTAACTTTCCGCCCACATTATTGGATTTTGCATATCACTGCAATAAAGATCCCAAACAAGACAGGAAGCTGCACTCAACTCAGCCATCATTTGTTATTCTACCACCACATAAAGACAGCTCAAGTGTTCATCTTTATTTTCAACATGCAACTCGTTTGTGGTTTTATAAAATCGTGGTCCGTGTGTTAAAAAAACACTTTTTCTTTTGCTTTTCTTATGACCTCTTAATTTCCACTCATTGTTGAGAGTGTCCTCATGCACTCAAAGATCAATTTGAAAACGCTTAAAGAACAAATTTCTGCACTGTGGCTCCATGGTCTCTGCTTCCTACTCCAAAGAATTTTCTCAGAAGCCACAAGAGCGCTCTGAACGTCTCTCAGAGAGTCAAAACGATTATTGCAGCTTTCTGCCCTGTTGTTGTTCTTTGTGGTGCACTTTATGAACTATCAAACAAATAGAGATATCATTCTGTGATCAAACAGTATAAGTGGTGATGATGCACGCGGCTCCTGAATACAAGTGGAGTTAAAAGTTTGTCTTTATGTCTGTCTAACCACTAAATGAGTTATAATTCAATTACACTGCCCTTTTACCACACAAGCCTTTCAAATCTGCAAATCTAAACCAGCCCATTTCCACTGCAGTATCCGCACTCCATCAACTAACTGTATATGATGCTCATTAGCAACATACAAAGGAAATGCTGAGAAATAAAAAGAAGTCTTCCATTATCAGTTAAAAGGGCTCAGGCTGGTTGACTCCTCTGTATTTGCTTTCTCTAAAACCTAATACCGTCTGATCTCAGGTCACAGAACTGGTTCTTGGTTTATTTCTACATAAACCAAGAACCAGTTCTGTGTGGTGTAACAGAATTACACCACACTGAACAAATTATTTAACAAGGGTGTAATATGCAAAACACACAGATAGTTATGAATCAACATGTCTGGCCTTTCAGTTGTTGTTGTTATCTTAAGAGTTCTTTCAGCATGGCGTGTGGTAATTCAGGAGCCCTGAAGCAGAAAAAGATTGAAAGGTTTTTTTTTATTATTTTTATTTTTTCCGGGCTGAGGTCTGGCAAGAAGTCACTGGTTGGATGGTTTCGGGCTGAGTGATGGACACTGAAGGATCTTTGAACTTGGAAAAAAAGTTTAGTATGACACCTCACAAATGTTTGATTAACAATAAAATTAAAGCACTTTTCTTTTAATTATCACATTGAATTTACCCAACAAATCAGTACCTAATATCATCTTTAAACACCTGCTGTATGTTTTGTAAATATCACCCTGAGACTCTCACGCAATTATTAATCTGAACTGTTTACTTATTCCATAAATGTTTGAAAGATGTTTGTTTTATTTCTAACGTTTCTGTTCAGTGAGAAACTTTTTTGTCTTTGAGAGAAGCAATGAAAAACAAATGTTCAAATCTTATCCTGCACATTTGACAGTTTCATATCCATATGTGCTATACTACTATATCACATAGCACTAACTGAAAATGAATTAAATATTACATTGCCATGAATGTTAGAAATGTCTGTGATATAATGAAAATCACACTTTGATTTCATGCACCAGGGCATCTCACCACTCCACCACACTTTGTGTCTGTCTTGTCATGCTGCATTCTTATATTGCTTTTTGTAAAAAAAAACTAAAAAAAAACATCCTGCACACTCCTGTTGCTCTTGTTGTTGCAACTTATTAGAAAAACGTTTCGGTCTGTCCGACACTTTGTGAAGGGCATTCTCAAACAATTCCCCACCATGATCTCCAGCAAACAAAGCTCCATCCACTGTACTTGTGTGCACTCAGGTACATTTAGTCTAATTACAATTGTCCCTCAATATAGCTCTTAAAAAGCTTTCATGTCAACCAGTACAAGATGGTCGACTGGTTCATAGTGTTGAAAAGGCAGGCAATCCAATAAATGCAGCAAGAGAGAAATATGAGATGGAGTTAAAGAAATGTAAGGTTACAACTGACACCATTCAAGACACAGTCATTACAAAAGCACAACTTCCTGTGTTGATCCACGTTTTCTTTTTCTTTTTTTCACCCTGTTCACTTAAATGTACTGTAATGTGTAGCAGCATTGGTGATGTCATCGAGCTTGATGGTGTAACCTTGCACAGTAAAAGAGAAAGAGCAGCCCCACATCCTAATCACTGAGGGTGTGAAGAGAAAGCTCGCTGCAGAGTCCTCCTCCAACTACTCCAGTGACATGTGCAAGACGAGTTAGAGAGGCGGAGTAGACACACAGTGAAGAAGAGCTGCTGTTCAGCACATCTACCACAGGAGACGGTCAACAGACTGGCTGCAACAAACCACACAGGAATTCAGCGATAAGGTAAACTTGCTACAAACTGATATGATAAACACTTTTGTTAAATCATAAATGTTATTTATCTATTTCTATGGGAAAAGACACAGGTGGACACAGTTCAAGTTATTGCATGGAACTGTGATCACACACATTGAATCAACATCCTCATATCAGATGAACTTTTGTTTAAACATGGATCACATTTCTCCCTTATCCAATTCCAAAAGAAGAGACAAAATAGTCACTTAGTATTCATGATGCTGTATGATTTAATAACGATCATTTTACACAATGCATAGTTTAATATGAATGATGGAATAACTTAAAACTTAAGGAGCTGGTGTCGTTAAATGTTTTTAAATCTCAAAAGAAAGACCTGGAAGCAGATTCTATATAGCATGCCAATGTTTTTAGCTTGACTGCTTGAACTATTTATTTCCAGATTTTACTCAACTCTAAAGATACATTAACACACCCGGTACCTTGGACTTTGATCGTTTATCGATTTATTTCGAAATAACCCCACAAAAAATTACATTACATTGCAAAATGTTAGTAAATTGTACCTTGTCTCCCTTTGTGTATCTGTCTGCAACTTCATGTATTTTGCTGCTGACTGTCTTGGCCAGGTCTCCCTTGAAAAACAGGTTCTTAATGTAAATGGGCCCAACCTGGTTAAATGAAGGTGAAATAAAAATGAATATATACAAAAGAGCTATTCACAACTTTATTGTAAAGGGCACCATTCGAACTCAGCTGATGCATTTCGATTGTCGATGGCTATAAGAGAGAGGGTTTTATAAATTGCTTTTGCAAAAATCTTACATTTAATGCATGCAAGTCTCTTCTTTATAAGCTGATGTACATATAGCTGGACAATAAAATAATGTAGCTTTGGTCTCAGAATTTCATCCTTTGAGAAAAATGGAGTAGTCTGTTAAAAAATTGTCTGAATTTATTCCAAGAAATGTAAAGTTCTTTCTTAGGGATTGTTTTCTATATTGTGTAAACAGGAATTGCTTGTTTGCTTTATCTCTCTCAAACAAAAAAATAGGTAATGCTTTTGTCACATGATGGGCCAAAGCTCTACAAGTTTTCTGAAAAGTCCGCAAGGCAGCACAAGATTTCAGAATCAACCTACCACTTCACATTTCTCACGCTCTGGTGTAAACAGACTGGGTGTTAGCTTCCTTGACTATTATCTCTGTTTCAATCTTCATGTTATCTATTTCTCAGCAGCTGCAGAAGTGACCACAAATGGAGCAACTAAACCAGACAAACGTCTCGGAGAGCAATTCTACCGATTGTCCATCGATTGATGATTTCCGTAACCAGGTGTACTCCACCTCCTACTCTCTCATCACTGTGCTAGGCCTTGTGGGAAACGGCTTCGCTCTGTTAGTGCTGATCAGAACCAACCGCCAGAACTCATCCTTCCATGTCTATATGCTGAACCTTGCGGTGTCTGATCTGCTGTGTGTCATGACCCTGCCACTACGAGTTATCTACTACGCGAACAAGGGCCAATGGAACCTGGGGGACTTCCTCTGTCGCATCAGTTCCTACGCTCTCTATGTAAACCTCTACTGTAGTATTTACTTCATGGCTGCGATGTCCTTCACACGTTTCTTGGCCATAGTCTTCCCTGTGCAGAACCTGCAGCTGGTGACAGTGAACCGTGCTCGTCTGGTGTCTGCGGGGATCTGGTTGTTTATTTGTCTTTCATCTTCACCCTTTCTGATGTCTGGTCAGCATTTTGACATCACCACAAATAAAACCAAGTGCTTTGAGCCTCCACAAGGTAAAGGTGTGGGGAAGCTAGTCATGTTGAATTACTTATCTTTGGTGCTGGGCTTTGCCCTGCCCTTTCTGGTCATTCTGATTTGCTATGCTGGCATAGTCCGCACACTGCTGTCCCGCACCCAATCTGCCAGACACCAGAGTGGCGCAGGCACCAAAGCCATTCGAATGATTGTCATTGTCCTGTTGACCTTCCTGGTCTGCTTCATGCCTTACCACATGCAGCGCACCATCCACCTGAACTTTCTGTCTCGTACAGACACCCTCTGCTCAGAGCAGATCGCCATGCAGAAGTCTGTTGTGGTGACACTATGCCTAGCTGCTGCCAATTCATGCTTTGATCCACTGCTTTATTTTTTCTCTGGAGAAGGTTTCCGTAGACGATTGTCCTCCATGCGCAGATCTGCAAATAGACACATCCTACGGGACACAGACAGGCTGAAGACTGTCAAAGGCTCTGAGCCTAGAGTAACCCACCAGCTGACAGCCAGTTGAAATACAAAATGAGAGGTTTTCAAATGGTTTGTTGTCTTAGTAGCGAAGAGGAAGGAAGTTGGGAGGAGTCAAAAAGAGATGAGGGATGGTTTACATTAGAATTTAAAAGAGGAAGTTGTGTCTGAGAAAAGTGCTTTTTTGCTTGAATGAATTAAATAAAAGTTAAAGATTATAATTAAAAAATGTAAAAATGTATGATTCTGATATAATGTTGTAATGTACATTGTCTTCTGCACTGTCTCTAATGTTCAGTCTTTGCACAACCTGCATGTTAAACAGTTCAATCCCTCATTATGTTTTAATGACATACTGTATTAATATTGTTGATATTGTACTATACTGTTGGATGTATTTTAATTAGAAGATATTACAATTTGTATTACCCACATTTTTAATACTTGATATCTTGTTTTTTGTTATTATTATTATTATTTTTTATTTTATTTTTTATTTTTTAAATAATTGAAGGCATTCGTTTCAATCAAACTCATCAGCGGCACATTTATCCATTTTCTGCACTGCAATGTTTGAAGTTAAACATTAAATGTTCCGGGATTCAGTGGTGAATTTTAAAATACATCTGAACATTGTGATAAATCTGATACCTCTCTCCAATCTCTGAAGTCAATCTGCGGGGATTATCATAGCTCAGCCCCAAACTCCTGAACAAAAGGAAAGTAATATCCTATTTAAATGGAACAAGAGTTGCATTCAGCACTATTGTTCGCTTCTTTGTATGTAACTTGTTCAATCATTTGTGTCTTTATGCTACAGTCAGATTAAATGAACTGCTATGGGATGTACACTCACATCGAGTGCACTGGTGAAAAAGCAGCTATCATTACTCTATGTGAAAGAAGAAAACTCCTGTGAGAAGATGCTGCTGTTCATGGATTCTTTTAAACGATGTATGTTTGATAAGTGAGTCAATAAATCTTTCAAAAAGTGTGACTTCACTTTGATTTATGATCTGTACTGAGGGTAAGACTGACTTCATGAAGACTTACAGACCTTGTCCACTAGGTGGAGCTCCAGCACATGTATCTTTTTATTCCATAATTGACAATGATTGTTTTATACTTGATATTTCTCCAATATAGAAAACCAATTGCTGTCTTGTTTTCCAAGGCAGCACTTCTTCTGAAGGTATACAGACCTATGAACCGAAACTTTAAACTTATTTATATAGCACTTATCTAAACAAGGTTCTCCTTGCACTTTCCAGAGTGTAATGAGAAAACAAGATTTGAAACAGAGGCAGAATAAAAAATGCTACATTGTTACAAAATGTACAGCAAAAGACATTGGTACTACAATGATATATATAAACGTGAATAATTAAACGTGAAATTAAGGTTAGACCAAATGATGTCAATCACATCATAGCAGTTTGAGATACTTACATTTAGTCACTTAAAATAAAGGCCTCCACCACATAAAATAAAAGGTGATTAGTTTGCTTGCCAGATGTGCTCGGGCAAGGAGTTCAAGTGCTTAGGGCAAAAGCTTGGTCACCTTTTGTTACCAGCCTTGACCGGGGAACAGCTAACGGAGGTTCTCCAGACGACCTTAGAACGGGAGAGACACAGAAAAAACTCCTAATTAAGTCGAGTTATTTACAAAAACATATACTACATTGCTAAGTAAATTATGTTTGAATGTCAGTCGAGTCAGTCGTGGAAGTAAGTTTTGCACAAATGAAGTCCCCCTGAGACAGACTAAGGTGGCAGCTTTTATATTGACTGTGAGCATTGGGCACAGGTGCTCTCAGTCTGACTGGACAGCCACACTTCCCATACACAAAGATGCAACACAAAACAGGCCACAGTGTCGTCACAATACCTTTTCCAACAGAATGAATCCTGCTTCCATTGTTCTAAATCACATCTTTTCTACGCTCAGCACCAAATCAATCACAACATTTTATGTGTGTGCTTTTAGTAAGATAACATTTGTTTATTTATTAACCATGTTGTTGTAATAGTAGCCAAACTGGTGTTTTTGTTTAAGTGAACCTCTCATTAAAGAATCTGGTAGAAGCATGTCCTGATGTCTCATAAAGCTACAACATCCATCCATTTATAAGAAATGCAAAACAACACTGAGAGAGCAGACAGCAGCGGCTGACCCTGCTGCTGATGGGAACATAGAAGGCCACTGTATTACCACTTCATAAACAGATAATATCAAGCACATGATCGGCTCCCTCCTCCATCAACACAAAAAGATGCTTGTTTCAGGCAGTAAAGCAGGGCAATCTCAGAGATGGGACTGCAATGGTGGAGAGTACCTCACACCAGACAGAACTAGCTGTAGGAAGAAAGGAAAGTCCCTATATGCAATGCGTTGTAATTCATTTATAACAGGTTATGAACAACAGTGCACCCCATTACATCCCCCCCAAAAAATGCCATTATTGTTTGGGGTTTTTTTCTGTCCCAGTTTGCAGATCTTGGAGTGATTTGGCCTTTGCACTGATTGGTGTTTAGGAAAGGTTAGGAATAAAACATGTTTGCCTTCAGGGGGATCAGACATGTAGCGTGTTATTGGTCTCCATGTGAGTTTTAAAAAAGCAGAGCTGTTTTTAGTGGGTAGGCCGGCAGACTTTCTGTCATGCTTTCTGGCTATTTGGATTTGCCAATATTGGGACCCACTGGGCAGTACATTTAAAGCCACTTTAAGAGCTTTTCAAAACAATCGCAGTCAATAATATCAAAGCTTGTCACAGTAAAAGCATTACACTACAAAAGGGACACAAACGTTTGAGGGAAGAAGCAAACAAAATCTCTTCATTTGGTCGCAGATATACTCTGTCTTGGTGCAACAGATCTGTCCCTGGTGCCATCGGTTTCCTGAACAGGTCTCATGTGAATCCTCCCCCCATTGATGTGTGTATTTCATTTGTTTCTTGTTTTGTTCACAGCTGGCTGTAAAGCAAACTGACCCTCTAGGATAATGAAGTTTTCTTTTACTCTGAACCTAATAGACAAAATATCTCAAACTCATCACGCAGAGCGCTCAAGCTGTGAAGATCATTTTCTTTCACTCATTGAAAAAAACCACCAGGGTCCATCCACATGAACACAAGAGAAAAGTTTGATGAGAGCTGCAGAATTATCCACATCACTTCCAGGTGTATTTCAGGATTTCAGTGATCCAGTTTGATACGCTGCTCTATACTGCCCAAAAAAGAACACCACCAATTTCCGCGAAGCAACTGATCCTAAACAGCAGCTGGCAGTATGTTTAAGGTAGGGACGCAGGCAGCCGCGTGTGTGTATGTGCATTCCTGCATATGTGTATGTGATGCTTATGCTTTTAAAATGGCCACATCAAAGAACACATGCAGGTTGCATTTTCCTGACTTGAGAAGTGCATGGTTAAAGGACATGCTCGTGGTCAGGTCACGGTCATGGTTGATTTCAGGTTGTTAAAAACTGGTGCAGGCGAACCGCTCACAGACGGGTTAATAGAAAGTCTGGAGCCTCAAAAGCAGCTGGAGTTGAGCTATGTAAGACTTTCATCACCACCATATTGAAAACAGAAAATAACACTTCTGAGCTTGCCCAGTCTATCACATCGTGTGTCACTAAACACAAAAACTCCACTTGTTTGTGGGGTAAGTATCAGGATCAAACAGTGGTTTGATCCTGATACTTACCCCACAAACAAGTGCCATCCTCCTGCTTATAGTTAAAGTTACTGAGTTTGTTTTTCCTTTAACTCAAAACCTGCAAACAGAGTAACAAAGTTGGCACGAGGGATTGTGTTTTCTATTGAATGTATTGTGAGCTGCCAGTGTATTTTTATCTGCAATGTGACACACAGAGAGAAAGGCCCCTCAGTTTTCTTAATTTCTAAATTTTATCTCTTCATCATTTCTCCAAATAAAGCCTTCTGGCCTCTTTCCTTCTTTTTTGGAACAAAAATACATCAAGGGGTCTTTTGAAAGGGTTGCAGGCGTCTTGCGTTCATGAAATGGAGAGTTTTTCTTGTAAACATTTGTGTCGGATATTTTATTTTTAAATGGATTCAACAAGGATATATCAGGAAAAGAATAAACAACAATATTCATACAAAAACCCAAAACTTTTAACTGTATAAGATATATATCTTTTATCAAAAAGAAAAACATAACCAGAGAAAAAATACTTCTACTCCAGGATTTTTTACTTTCCAAAAAGACACTCAAAACGCATTATTCTCTAAAAATGCATCTTGTAGAGTTCACACAGCAACCCAAATGTCTCTCACAGTACACAAACAGTTCTGCTGCCCTAGATATGCCACATTTTGTCTTGCTTGCTGGCTTGCTAAAAAAAAAAGGTTAGAAATGCTGTAGAAGTAAACTCCTGTCAGCCCTGCAGGTCACATGTGCAGCCCATAGTGTTAGTAAATGACCTTGATCAGATATGACCTCAAACGTGGAAAAGTTTGAATTCTGACCTCAAAACCCCAATATTCATCTCCACTTTAGGGGAACACTTAGTCTTTCATTACTTTCTTTGTTTTTTAACTGTATTTATCCCCGTGGGGAAATTCAAAGGCACAGAGACACGCTAAGCGGTCGACCACAAGAGCAGCGACCCACATGCACCACTGACAGAGCAGGGGGAGCAATTCCGGTTTAAGTGTCTTGCCCAAGGACACATCGGACATGTTTGATAAAAAAATAAATAAATTACATTTCCACTGTGAATAAAATAAAATATGTACAAAGTTGTATTGTCTTGAATGATGGTAAACATGGGGCAAGTTCAACGCCCAAATCTGAATTTTCCCCAAATCTGATCAAAATCCAATCTCGTCAGACTGATGCTTTTGTTTTCACTTGTAGGTTGTCCACTTAATTACGACCATTTTATTTCTATTTGTAGCCTTTCAATGCCTGAATTTGTTTTGATTTTCCAGGGAGCCTTTTGTAAGATCTGGCACTGGACAGAGGAAAATTAGCCTTTTGTCTAACTCTGACATATTCACTTAAATGTTTTTTTTGTTTGTTTTTTGTAATATGCATTGTCTCTGTAAAATAGAAATAAAATAAATGGACTATCCACATTACAAAATGCAAGTAACCTGATCTGTCCTGCCTGTCCATATTGACGTGGTCTGATCGACATTGGTTTCTAGGGTAACAGCAAAATGGATGACAGAGAAGTCTAATTAATTCTGAACAATTTTATGGAGCAGTCTGTCCAAAATCTTGTTTTACTACGTTTGTTTTGATTCTTGCTGTTTTCTTTCACTGACCAAAGTTAACTTCCGGCCTGCCAGATCTACGTCATTGTTATTCTTCAATGGTGTCGCTTTGAGAGTGAGAAAGAAGACACGTTGAAGCAACCAAGATGTTCAGATTAAGTCGGAGCTGTAGGGATCAGATTTGAACTCTAAACCACCTGTGCTTTGAATCAGATTTGGAAAAATCAGATCTCATGTGGCTTTTTGTGTTCAGACAGGCAAAAAAATCAAACTACATACAATCTTGATGAGTTAAAAATCAGATTTGGAGGTGCAATGTGAACAAGGCCTAACATCCTGTACTGAAATGTATTAAGCTCTCTGAAGGCTGCTTTTGTCACATGCTAAATTGGATCTCAATTAGAGACTTTTTACCTTCCCTTCTTTTCCAATCTACACATTTGTGAACACATTAAATCCTGTTGTGCAACCTTCCTGTCACCACTTCCCTCATCAGCTCAGACTGTTACAGTATTTGCTCCTTGACTCTTGTTGCATGAGGTGTGTGTGTGTGTGTGTGTTTCATTTTATTTCTCAGTATTCTGTGTGAGTGCTTGGTGCATTTCGTTTTCCCCCCTCCCCCTTCCTCTCTGTCCTCTTCACTCAGTTCACCTGCACTGGATCTTAAGTCAACACACCTGCCTGCAATCATATTCATGTACAAGAACCCTGCTCCAACTATTCATGGTTTGTTTGTTACAAGTCCAGCTTCGGTTTGCCTTTCTTACTAACTTCAGAAAGTAGTTTTTTTGCCTGCCTGCCAGACCACTAACTCCTTTGTTTTGTCCCCAGGATTATCTACCACACCTCACAAAGCCAACTGCCAACTATCCTGCCAGCCAGCCACCTTCTGCTCACTGCCTCACCTCCATCCCTGGACACCCCTGCTTCTTCAAAAATTCCTTGGACACCAATCAGTCTGCATTTGGGTTCAGCTGCAGTCGTGACACAGTCTTACTCCTATTATACAAGACTATTAAGCATTTAACAGTGAATACAAATAATGCATCATTTTTGCACCATACCTGAAAACATTTGTGTTTGAGTCCCTCCCTGAAGAAATTTTTAATTCTACAATTCCTACAAGGACACATTTTTACAGCTTTTGTTTTAGTTAAATTAAGCTGAAAACAAGAAGCTTTGGATACAAACAAGTGTAAAGACATCTACAACAAACACGACTTTTTGTCGTTGTTCACATACTTCCCATTTAGTGTTTTGTCAATCTTGATAACCCTAACAATTTATTTTGCTTTGTGACCATACCAAAAGTGAAACTTTATGACTTTATAAACTTCAAGACAACATGATTCAGACGACAGAAAACTTGGTGTAGGCCCACATTAAATCCAATTGTTTTTTTATTATAATTTATTCTTTTTGCAGCAGCTAACAAGAATTCAACATATAAGAAACCACCACAAATAACATATCACTGTCACATTGAACGTCTTTGAAAGTCAAAAACATCCAAAATCCATTCTAGTGACTCTGCCCATGGACTTGTAAATGGTATAATATTACCATCCCCATGATGTTTACTGCTGTCAGGATTTATGGAGTCATGACTAAAAGTGCTTTTTTCTTTGTTTTCCTTGTGGGAATTCTTTAACCCTACTGAACGCAGCCAAACAAGAAACAGCAGTGCCCTGAACTAAAGCGACACGAAAACAGATTTAGCTTTGTCACAATAAAGTAACAAAAAGATTGCAAAATGTTGCAGGACAACAACAATTTATAGGGACAATTGTGTTTATATGTTTCACAGCAGGATAATGGAAACATGCTGACAGGAAGTTTGTGAAACTTGGGGAAATGATTAGCTTGATCTGGATCATTCCTTTCTTGTCCTAATTAACAAGAAATCTCTGAGTCTGAAACTACACTTATGGGATATGCTTGACAAACCACAGGATGTTTATCCCTTGTAGTTTTTACAGTTAAGTACTCTAGTCTAAGACATAATATACTGTATATGATGATGACAATTACATGTTGTAAGGCCCTCAAAAATATATATGAATAATGTAAAGTATTCCCAATTTATAAATATAAAATAAATCATTGTATTAATGCATTGCGGAAATGTATTCAGATATTTACGTGGCTATGATTGTACTTTAGAATATCAGAGAAGACAGGACTGTTTATAGAAAATACAATGAACATAAATGTATCGTACAGTGAAGAGAAGATCTGCCAAAGTCTAAAATCCAGCCAAAAATATAAACCATTGCTTTTCACATATTAAAATTACTTTGAAGTCATAAGACTATCAGCATCTGATTTTCAGATTAATAATTACACAGCCATCCTTTGTTCACCCAATGGGCCATTTACTAAAACTTACATTTCTGTACATGAAAGTTACAGTATGTCAGTTTTGTTTTTAAAACGTTCAGCTTTATGACTTGATTTCAGAAGTACAAAAAAAATCAGGCTTAAAAGTCTTCATGATTAATTCAAGAAGCGATCCAGAAGTTTCTGCACGTCAAATGTTTACTAAGAAAAGAACATGGTATCTGAAACTTTATATGAGTATGTTTAACTCGTGTCATGTTATGTCACAGATGCAGGTAAGGTGACTACAACTGAGCGAACAGGGCAACATGAAAGAAGACAAGAGATTTTGACAGAGTCCTAAATGTTTGTTAGGATTAAAATGGGAGATAAACATTGCAGGCCTGGATCAAAAAGTAATTTGTTAGCTGTAGAAAAGCTCCACTTTGACTGTGTGGGTGGGCTAGGGGCCACTGAAGAGGCCGAATGCAGAAAAAGATACAAACTGGGATTAATTTTGTTTACTTTCTTCTTCAAGTGGCCATTGTGTTCACTTTCACCCATCACATGACACCTGGTCACAGTCTCCTAATCAGGGTTGTCCCCGACCCTCCACTTCCATCCTCACAAAGACACACACTCAAGCATGGACTCCACACACAATGGACCACTTGTTATACCCGCCGAGTTTACAGGAAGCCTTGCTTTCAGATTTGAATTTGACTATAGAGTGCCCCAATCATCCTGTTGGCATGGCCTCGCATGAGTCCCCTGTTGCCCCATGTCCTAATCAGTACAGGCCAACTGATAGAGTGCTCATTTCCTCAAATTAGTTTGTAACAGCACCAACTGCTTTGAATCATGAGCAAACTGAGAGTGAACATTAAGTCCATTACCTTTGCTGAGATTGATGGGTAGGTTGTTAAAAGTGCCCCTGAGCAATCTTTTATCTTTGTAGCCATTGTCAGTGTGGCGGCATTTTCAAAGGGGTATTATTGAACAAAAGCATGGCCTGAGTGTGACTCCAAAACAGGCTTAAAGGCGGAACCTTTACAATGAGGTGTTTTGCATACAGTAGTTACTGGTCAACAAATGAGGAGCTAACTAGTAGTTTACAGCAAGTTAACTACTAGTTAGTTTCTTAAATATTTACATGCTAACTTTACACATAAAGATGTGGGTATCATTCCTGAGGGAAACAAGGCATATTGTGATTTTGAGCCCCCTAAAGTGTTCCCTTCAAGCCAACTCATTAAAAAACATGTCTCGTAAATTAGCCAGCAACAGATGATGTTGAGCCACATCGTGTGAAAGGCAACAAAGTCTGAGTCCTGAGGTGGGAAGCAAGTAAGAAAACCTTCCTTAAGGATTACCTTCTTAAAAACAAGGTGAAATGTGTGTTTCAGAGCTTAATTTCTACAATGATCCAAAATTCAATGCGAAATAGATGAATTCTCAATAAGCCCCAAGGCGATGCTAGTTCTGAACTGGCCGACAAAAATATGTCATTTGGTTTTTTCTCTTTGGATCAAGCTTTGAATTTATCATGACCTGGATGACTGAAAACCTACACAGCCATCTTTTTTAAACATGGCATCACTTCCTTGTCTTTGCAGTTTGATCAGCTTCTTTATCCCATCAGCCTCAGATGACATCGTCAGCTAACACCTTTACCACCGGTGTCAGGTCTTTACTGGAGGAGAGCTCTTGCTGCCCAGCTCAGAACAAACATCTTTCGTTCGGCTTATCTACTTGTAGAGTTCAAGCGCCAAAGATTCTCGAACAATAATTCAATATCACATAAGTAAAATAAACATTTGTCTTTGATTCATGAGCTTGTTTCTTCCAATTGAGGCAAACTAAAGCAAACCATGCATAAAGTGGTATAATGTGGAACAGACTCAAAGAGGACATAAATGGAGATTGTATTCTGAATGGACTTTACAGAGATTAACTTTTGTAATACTTGTAAAAGAGCTTGTTATCTACTTAAACATTTACAATCTGACAGACAATGGTTCCATATTCTATTATTAATTAGTGTTTGTTGTCTTCTCTGAGAAGTGTGTATGCATTATGGACCTTTTATTTTTATTGTGATGACATGAGAGAAAAAAAAGTACACCAGCACAATGGAGTCCCAGTGTGATGTACTTATGCTCAGCTGACCCTCGTGCTGACACATTTACTGTGGGCTAAGAAGAAACCTGTGTCTGTAAATGTCTATCCAGTACATAACCTTACAAATACAAAGGTTTCTATTAATCGACCATGGGTTCATTCACCTTTGAATAACCCCATTAAAATGATTGATGGTGATTGGCAAGCATTTATTTGGACAAAAACACAGTTATAACTACTTCTATTTGACATTATCATGTTTTTATGAATGACCTCATATTGTCTCAAAAGAGTTCAAAGAGACATTTGTGACACAAGTTTTCTAAAGCACAGACTAAGGAGAAAAAGTTAAGGCTGAGTAACTGTCAGATAGCTGGAGACACTTTGTCTGAAAGTTTAATGACTTTATTTGTTTTTAGAAATGTTGGCCAGGAATGAGCTTTTTTTAAATGAGTTGTACTTGTTTGTCTCACTGAAAACTCATCTGGTATCTGTATCGGTGACAGAGCAAATACTCTAATGAACAACATTATCTCTGATGCATTTCAGACATTGAGGGGTGGGACTAATGTTGTGTGAAGAACATTTTTGGCGAATAAAAACCACAGAAAAAACATTTCTGTGTTAACTTAAAACTCTGGGTGAAGGCATTTTTAATTTATGGCAAGGGAACCTCAAACACATTTTGTTTTTTCTCCTCCTCGTCCTCTGACATCCCTGATCATGGCACTGATGTCTCAAGTTTTTTTGACAGACACTTCAGTCTGTTGAGCAGGGTGACAGAGGAATATAAAGCAGATGTCCAGCTGGGATAGCACAGCCAGAAAACCACACCACAGCACTCGTGTTGACGAGAGAACACACGTTCTGTAGGGATGCTGTGGAGCCTTAAGAAGGCCAAAGAGATTATGGTTTTCATAACCATATGCTGAACATTCAGATTCAATCATTGCAGACAGTTCACATGTTTCAGGCTGAATCCAGGGAGTTCACAAACTGTTTGTGCAAATATGCCTTTTCTGCTGTCAAAACAGCATCTTGAGACAACTTCTTGAACAGACTTTGTGAAAGAGGAATCATCTATCTGACGTCCCTCTTGTCTCTCCTTCGCTTGATCTCCTTGTTTGTAGAAACTTTAAATTGTCCTTTCTGCTACTGCATAACCTATACTTATCTGACCAAAAACAACTGGAAGCTTTGTATCCCCAATTATGCTGTCTGCCAGTCAGTAATGGGACACATGAGACACACACTGAGCCCCCTCAGTTGCTTAAATAACCTGCAGATTTGCCTGCGTACACAGAGTAAAAGCCACCACAAGACAAACGACACTTGAGCGGATAAATACTCTACATTCTCATAGATCTTCACAAACACACACACGCACACGCACCTACACAAACACACACACACACACACACAGTATTAAAGGCACCAGAGTGACCTTTCATCTAGAGGGCAAACAACTTTAATGGGACTTTGTCAGCAAGCATCTGCTGAAAGTGTCCCTGAGCGACACATCTGCGACACCTCCTTTATATTTAGCAACACAACTGAAAAACAGTGAGAGGGATTGTAGATAGTTGTACTTTATTGATCTTATTATAGTGTGAAATACAAAGTAAAAAGTACTAAAAATGTAAATAAAACAAAATATAAAGAATAGAAAAACAGGTTTTAAATTAACATTCCAACTTATCAAAAAATTGAGAAATTAACTACAACATTTTGTAAGTCATGTGTCACAACCAGGTTAAAAAAACAAGGAGGGAGGACCCAATTGCAGATTACAAAAAAGGATTTATTTAAACTAAAAAGGCAAAACAAACTTACTATAAAAAACAAAGTCCATACGGAAAACAGGGAGTCACAAGGTTACACCAGGCACAGCGGTAACGTTAGTGGTAGCTGGACCTTCACTCCTGTCTAGCCATGCATCCATGTCTAACATGAACCTTTTTTTAAAGTGCAAACATTAACTACAAACTGTACATGACGTACATGACATGATTGTACATGACGAGCATTGTTGTGTTACAATCACTGCAGAGGAAATGTTAATCGTGGATGTGCAAAAAGACTTACGACCTTCTCATTAAAAAGTGACTTTTGAAATGGGTTAAATATAAAGACAAAGGGCTACATATAAGTACAAATTAAATGCAGGCCAGGTAACTTTTGAAAACTAGCATGATTTTGAAAGTTCTCCTGATCACTTACCAGAGAAGAAGTTTAAGAACGTTTTTATTCATGCCAATGTTCATGAAAAATTATCAAAATGTTCATGAAAAATCAAAATCAATCAAACGATGCTGGAATTTATACCAAATTCTGATTTCAGACAGTAACACTTGATGTTTTTACTAAAAGTTACGATTATATTTATTTACACAAGACATTGTGTGTTACTTTGGTTAAGTCACGTGTTGTGTTGTAATGTCAGTATGAATGTCATGGATGTGATTTATGTCCTTTAATGAAATCTTGTTAATCAAGAAATGGAGACCCCAGGAAGAGTAGCTACTGTTTAACTCAGAAGCTAAAAGGGATCTCAGTAGATAAATAAACAAATAGACCAAATAAAGTAAACACAGAAAGCAGAAACCAAAAATAATCATGTGAGATGTGCCTATAAGGTGCTGCTAATGACTGATAAATTAAAGAGCATGAGCTCTATGGTGAGCTTTCTAAAAAGTATATCTGAA
>NC_136699.1:20153901-20443901 GCF_947650265.1 Symphodus melops
CGGCCCGTGTTTGGAAAGAGGCATACTTGGTTCTCATGATTATATCTGCTGTCTAAAACTAAGTCATTTATCATCCAAAGGTGTGTTTTGACTGTAACATGAATCAAACCAATCAGAGTCTTTGCTCTCACTGCCTTTGGAGTCAGGCGCTCCTGTATGCAGAGGTACATTGTGAACCCACCCATCTGCCCATGATGCATTCTATAAATAATGGTAGTATAGTGTACCACAGACATTAAACTTTAGGATTAAGATGATCAAGGTACAGTCTTTTTCGGTGTCTTCAAGACAGGAACACAACCAAACAACAGACCTATGTTAGTGGGACCTCACTAACTGAAATGCAAAGACCACCATCTTGCTAGGAATGGCAAAAAAAGGATGGACAAAAGAGGATGTGGTACTATCAAACTGATATGGATGAGGGGGATTTTGAGCGGCGGCTGCTGCCGACAGGTAGGGCTTGTGTCTGGCGGCGTTGAGCACAAAGAGTCCGGGCCGGCTCGAGCTGGGGTGAACTGGTGTCAGTGCTGCCACTGTTCGTTATGGACACATAGAGTCTGTTTGCTACCGGGAATTTCTAAGATGGCAATTCCCTCTAAAATCTAGGAATCTATAAAGGAAACAGCGGTGGTATGTGTTGTCGACAGAGACTGTAAATAAAGCACTGTAGCTACAGGGGAGTGGCCTGTAGTGATGTGCATTCTGAGAGTTGAGAGCCAAAAAGACATTTACTGCCTTTTCTTGGTCAAGAAGGCACCAACTACAATGTCAATACAGATTCATCTTTCAATGGGTAAAGTCTCCCTTTAATTCTGGAGATTAACACTAATTCACAACTACATTATTTGAGCTCCCAAACTTTTTACCAGAACGTAAGACTACCAGCGCCTGTGCGTACAGTAAACTGTGTGCTTTTTCGGGAGCAAACATCATTTTAAAAAGAACTGTAACATTAGTGTTAAAACTTTAAAAGTCAACTAATCCAATTTCTTGTGCCATTATAAAGTAAGCTGTGGAGCTTGAAGACAGATCTACATAGTTACCTTTACACATGTGGAAGGGAGGATGACAGTAAATCTGCATACCATCTAAGAGTAACTAATTCTAGGTTTGAGTAACTGCAATCATGTGTGGGTAAAATATCTCACTGAAGCAGAGTTAGGCTATATAAGGATGCCAAGTATCTGTTGTTTGAGAAGGCTTGGTAAGGAATGAAATGTATGATTGACATTTACGAGTCAAGGTAATGTCTTCTTCAAAGCTTGTACAGATGTACCGAAAGTCAAAAGGAATTTGTGGGATGCGCCTTTCAACAGCACATAAGCAAGTTTGTTCAACAGGAAGCTTTGTCAGCTATTGTCAAGCTGTTTGTGTTGCGTTGATTATCTGACCCCGGAATTAATCGTAAAATAATCTACAGTCTGTTCCGCCATTTTCTTCATGTTAATTTATACATTAGAGAGAGCGAGAAACCTAACAATGACAAACCATTGTCTTACAGTCATACGACAGTTAACAGTAGAAAATCACAGGTTTAGGAAATATGTTGAAGATGCACTGTTACCATCCAGTGCAGGGAGCTGGTTCATGTATTCGTTGCAAATGAGAGGAGGAGAGGAGACAAGGCTATATGTTCACTGGTCCCGTGGTTGTTAAAGGATCTCTGGATAGTAATGCCCTTTAAATAACACAGCACAACGCATTTATACATGTTGGGGGATTTAAAATGTTATTACTTAAGTATGTTGTTATTTAAGAGCCCTTGTATGAAAAACATGAATAGGATCAGGTATAAACACCTTACAGCTTCCAGTAGAGAGGACATCCACAACTGCAGGGCTGTACCATTGTATTTTACTGTGTGTGTGTGTGTGTGTGTGTGTGTGTGTGTGTGTGTGTGTGTGTGTGTGTGTGTGTGTGTGTGTGTGTGTGTGTGTGTGTGTGTGTGTGGTGAAAAGTGTGTGTGTGACTCTACTGATGATCTCTTGTTTTGACCCTCACCACCCATCCTGGAGCAGTCCTCTCCTCCCCTCCTCGCTCTGTCTCCTCTCTCTCACTGTCTCTTTCGGCTCCCAGCCCGAACTGGAACTGGAAACCAATAAGCACCAGACACTTCTAAATGAATGCCACTTTATAAAGACTGTTCCTCATCAGCAACACATCAGTCACTTTAACAACAAAAGGACTCAAAACAAATATTTATAATTTTCATTTGCTAAGTTAGTGCCTTATATTTGTACTTGCGCTTAATACAAGTCCATGCACATTTGTTGTTGCTGCTGTTGTTTTATTGGAATTGCTTATCTTTGCACTGAATCCTGAAAGTTTTGTAAATCTGTACTTTTATTTTTATCCTTTATATTTTTGTATCTATCTTTAAAATCTTTCAACTGTAACTTTACACCGTGGCTCAGAGAGAAACGTTCTTCGATTTTTCTGTATGTCCAGCACATGTTGAACAATTGACAATAAAGATGTCCTTGTCCATCCACAATGTAAATTTCATATAATTTGGAGGAGAATTGTTAGTACATGTACTGCTCTTTATCGCTCGGTGCTGTTACTGTGCCATCAAAAGTCGGCTAAAATGATCGCCATGAGAGATGAGAGCTTTGGCATCATCCTTGTGTCTCCCAACAAGAGGGCAACCAAGAACTCAGCTAGACTCCTTCCCCAGTTTGTTGAGTCTCAAGTGAAGTCAAGTAAACTTTATTTATATAGCATATTTATAACAGCCAAGGCGAACCAAAGTGCTGTGCATCAAGTTTGGCAAAATACATTTCATCCGAACAACATAAACCGATCTCCTCCTGTCTGCAGCCATGGTGCTACTGCTCCATGAAGGATGATAACAGAGTGGTGAAAACAGCTTGAATCTGCTTTCTCTGATATTTCGCAGAATCTAAGTGCCCACAATATTGATGTTTGTTCAGGAGATGAATGGCAGCGTCTTCAACCCTGGAGCGCAGATGCTCAGAGACCTACCTCTGCAGTGTCTTCCTGATAGGACGTTAGTGTGGGTTGTCTGTCACTGGTTTCACACATTATGTCTTCAAAAACATTGGTGCTCTCCAAAGCTTAAGGATCATATTGGAAATGTGCAGACTTTAATCTGGCCCTGCTGATTGTAGGATTCTAGAAACCAGCTGGAGCCTTTCTGAAATTAAGCCATTTCCATTTTTTCTTCATTTGGCCAGTTGAAAGACAATGGATTGGAGCAAGATGTGGTGTGTAGGGGAGGGGCTTGGTAGGAGGAGGAGTTAAAGTGCAGGCGGGTTCGGGGAAAGCTGTAGGGAGGTGTGTTGAGGTTGAGGGGTTGCAAGCAGGGAGTGCTGATGGTGTGGTCAGTTTATTTAATCACCCCTGGTCCCTTATCAGGTCACTGTGGAAGCCTTTGTTGCCAGATATGGTTTATATCTCCAAGGACTCCAAAACTGAGCAGATAAGCTTGAACACTTTCCCTGTTAGCAGTAGGGGGAGTTGTTAAAGTACTTTTGTTGAGGAGGGAACTGGAAGATTGAGCAGCACATTTCCAAAACATCAATCTTCAACCCCGACCATGGCCACACTCTTTGATGAAAAGCCAAGCTTTTAAAAACATTTAATCTTCCAGGTTTCAGTAAATGTATTGATTTAATTTAGACCTTTATCTTTAGATATATCCAGTCTGGGGCGTCAGTTGAGGACTGATTTGTTCAATCTCTCCTATGTTGAAAGGACTTCACGATTCTTTGCTTAGATTAGCTACCCAAAAAGATGTGCTCATTGTTCCATATTTAAAGTTTCTGACTGTCTTGTTTATTCATCTGTCTATGATTTATTTCATGTAGCATGTTTTGGGGTGTGTGTGTGTTTGGGGATGTGTGTTTTTCACAAACATCAAGGACACCAGAACAAAGAAAGGCCATGACTTGAGATGGTGCCAGGTAAATGTTAATGTGCAATGTTCTTTGTTTCTTATTGTTGTTGTTGTTGTTGTCATCTTTCAGTAAATAAAACCTGGGGAATTTTTCTTGAACTTTCAAGCATCAAGTGGCGGATCATTTGACGCCCCACAATGTGCTGTGTGAATGACTTCCGATCAACCCAAAGGTTAACTTCTTTCAAACATCAAAGGAAACATTTGTTGGAAAAAGTGTAAATGGAAGTACTTAATGTTTAACATTTCCATTTTGGTGTAAACATGCAGCTTGTGTGACATTGTGATGAATACAATGAAACTAAACATTGCTTGAGTTCTTACTGTTTTTTACTGATGAAACATTTTTCTGTATCTTAAACAGTGTCTTGTTTGAAAATCATAATACGCTGATTTGTCCCAGCAAAACTGGGAAAATGGTGAATTGTGTGTTGTTTGGCTTGAAGCAAAATTAGCTCTATAAGTCCCAGGGAAAGAAACTAATTGACAGAAAATTCGGATAATGTGAGGCCTTTTCACAAATATCACAACAAAAATGCTAATATTTTACACAACCACAATGAAGGCTTTAAGAAGTTTAAGGACACCAACTGTATGAATTAGATGCAAAGATAACGGTCTCTCCAAAGTATTTGACAGGTTTTTCCCTCTGGACATTTAAAGATGGAGCCCTGCCTTTCTATGCAACAACTCGCTCAGTTCAAAGACATGGTTGAACTTACCGATGATTTTTACTTCGCCTCTTTCTATCAGCTTTTAGTTTGTTCAACTCTGAACTGATAAAAAAACTTCAGCGCATACCGGGAAGTTCCAAGTCAGCTTGTTTCCTGTAAAAGAGGATGAAGAATGTTTACAAATCAGGATGAGGTTTAGAGTAACTATATTCAACCGCGTCCCTCTGTCAAGGTCACTTAGGCAACATCGCAACAGGGACAACAACACATCCTCCCTCCACACACACATGCACACACACACACACACACACACACACACATAAACACAGGTGCGAGGAATGCAGTGTTTTGTTGGTAAGACGTGATGTGTGTAACCCTGTGTATAATGGTGATAATGTCTGTTAATGGTTTAATGATATGAGACTGTGCTAATGACAATAATGATGCACCAGAATAGTCAGCTCCCAAAATAGAGCAGGGGATGGATGTCATTAAACGCCACAGAAAGGACCTTTGTTTTGTGCTGTGTGTGCATGTATGTTAGTGTGTGTGTAGGTGTGTGTGTGTGTGTGTGTGCATGTGGCATGCACGTGTGTATGTGTGTGTGGTGTCTCAGTTTGAATGTGCAATTGCATGTGCCATTGATTGGTTGTGTGTGCATTTGTTTGTCACACACAAACTGGTAACAGAAACCTTATGAGTCTGTTTGTTGACATATTTTGTTTATCTAATTAAGTAAATACTGTAAATGTTGATTTCTGCATTTTAGTTCAAATTTAATAACCAAGTGATATTGGAAAAGACCATCTCAGAGAATAACATGCACACATAAACAAGCAAGCAGACATCATCTGTTTGTGTGACAATAAGTGAGCTGCAGCTTTTAAATATGTTACATATATGTTATATGTTACAAATATGTTACATATACATATTACATATGTTACATATTTAAATCAGTCTCACAATATAATATGACAAACAAACATGATAATCAGCAATGTCTAAAAATTAATAATAAAATTAAAAACATCCACAAACAAAAGAAGCAAAAGGCCATCAACATTAACATGTTTTTTGTTTGTTTGTTTGTTTGTTTGTTAAAAAATACCACAGAGAGATCTTATTGTTGGAGGTGATCTGAGTCTATCAATGATTAGATTAGAGTTTAGAGAAGGCTGGAGGCTGAATCCTTCACATGACAGCACTTGTGTCCCATTGAAGTTTTACAACACACTCTCACCTCTCTTCAAATCCGTGCGCGTTTAGTTAGCCGCGTTCTGACGGAAAGAGGGAAAGATGCTGGTGGTGAAAATATGATTGGTTGCCTCTGCAGCCTCCCGGCTCGTGCGTATAAAAGCCTCAACCGTCCCTCTTGTGAGTAAGAGCAACCGAAGGAGGGAGCCGAGGACCCTGAAGCACAGCGGGGAAACGCTGCACACTGAACTTTTCAACGATACAGCTTTTAAAAGAAAGTCGTGATTATTCCGAAAACAACAGGAACAACACACGGATTATTCATCGAGTCTTTGGCTGTGACCTCGTGATATTTGTGCGGCGAGGTAGGTTTGAATTCAGAAGTTCATTTTCAGCAAGTAAAGACTTTAATTGTTGTAGAAGTTATCTTTTCAAGGAGTGGTACCATTGTCTGCCATTTGAGAAGAAATAAGTATAAGGGTTAAACTACTGGAGAAAAAACTTTTATTCTATCTATCTATCTATCTATCTATCTATCTATCTATTTATCTATCTATCTATCTATCTATCTATCTATCTATCTATCTATCTATCTATCTATCTATCTATCTATCTATCTATCTATCTATCATCTGTCCATGTTTGCTTGAACAATTTCCTTTCTCACTTTCATTAAGTGCACAAACCATTATTGTTCCTTTATGTTGACATACAGTAATAGTCTCACGTTATCAACTTGTTGAAGGTCGTTTTCCACACAAATTCAGTTTTTATGGGGATTCACTTATTGCAGAGAGTAGTCCTGCTCTATTGCAGCATCACAGTCTGACATTGCTGATGTATTCATCTTATCAGTCACAGAGTTTGAACTCTCTGGTATCATGGCCTGCAGATATGTGCAGATTTGCGTTGGTCTCTTGCAGCTCTCTGAAGGTTAAAACCTGGCACTTGATGGACGATATCTATCCAAACAAAAACGTTTTAATCCAGAGATTGGAGTTCTGCAGTTCACAGGCTCTCTCACTCCCCTTGTACAGGATTTATTGGCATGATAATGCCACCCACTTAAACTCCAGAGAACTGGCAAAAAAAAGTAGTTTTTTACACCTTAACAAAGAATGAAAAATAAGTCTATAAACTTTAACTGTCACATGTGTGTATTTAGGTGCTGTGGAGCTGAAACTCAGCTTGTATTTTTCCTAAAGTTCAAATAAGCTCCACCTCAAGCAGCTGAAAAAGTAAAACTCCACTTACGCAATGGATAGATAGATAGATAGATAGATAGATAGATAGATAGATAGATAGATAGATAGATAGATAGATAGATAGATATTTCAGTGCATTCTGCTGGTTATACTGTCCAACAAATGCCAGCTCAGTATGTGTCACATAAATATATTTATTATTTACTACAGAACAACCATGTGGTCTTGAAGTCTTGTCCAAATGTTTTGGCGCCAACTTAACATGATAATTAATAAATCTATTTATCAGGGTCAGGCTCATAAATAAGCTTTATATTGTAAATTCTTGGCGATTTTGTTGTGAAGTTGAGTCATAATGGATAAAAATCTATTTATTTTCTCAATTGTTCCATTAAATTGAATCCATTTGCCTTGCAAGTTCTCCACACTCCCCATGACTTCCTGTTATCTTCATTTTTGTATCGCCTCTCATCTGGTTTCAGGTCATCTCATGACTCCTGCCCTCTCCGTTGTTATACTTCAGCTTTCCCTCTTTCCTCCTTTCTGCCATTGCCTTCCTCTAACTTTACTCTATTCTACCTTTTTTCCTCAAACTGGAGCAGTAATCTTTCCTTTATGATCAGTCTTCTTCAATGCAATCCTGAATTCTGTAAAAGAAAGCGTTTTTTTTTTTCGTTTTTTTTTTTTTACTTTAACACCCTTTTTGCCCTTCCTATCTTCTTCTTTTACAAGCAAACACATTTTCTGACCAGCTAGTATCCCTCTCATTGTGTCTCTTTCTGTTGCCAATTTTCCACATCCTTCTTCGTAAGATGTGAAGCCAGCAGAGCTAAAGGTTGCAGGTGGTTTCCAAAGGAAAAAAATATTAGATTTAAAGGATCAGCCTAATTAAAAATAAGCTTTCCACTCAGATCAGTCAGTCCTGCTCTAACACGGACTAATAGGGTACCTACCATGTTATCCAACACAAAGACATGATTCATATGACAGACAGAGCATATGGACCATGGCCAGATCTTTCAAAATGGATTCATGTGACATGTCTGTGAGTCCATCCGTGTAATTTAGTTTCTTTGTGTGTGTGAACAGAACAAGCCAATGTCTTTATGAACCAGAAGCAGATGTTAAAATCATTGCATGTGTGCAATTGTATGCAGCTGTAGTGTCATTTATTTTTTTTATATATATTTTTTTATAGATAGATAGATAGATTTTGCATTTGAAAGTTTCAAGGAGGTTTGCACATCCACTCTGAAATGAAGACAATGTGTGTGTCTGTGTGTAAATGTGCGACCTGTCAGTATGTCTCTACAGATTTTGCCGCCCTCATCAATAAGCCCATTTATCCCGAGAGATGCTCCGGGGCATTCTTAGGAGTACACATGACTCTCGAGAGGCTGAGGGACTAGCTTGACTCTCCTGGGAGAGTCATTAACACAATCACAGACACACATACAGAAACACACACAAGTGCTTTTCCTGATCTAACCTCGGTCGTCACCAATTGTCTGTTTCACAGTCCACTGCTCTTTTCTCTCCCACTTCATTTCACCTCCTCACTTTTTTTTATTAATAAAGTCAAATTATATGGCAAACTAGTTCTTCAGTTCTTCAACTGCCTTTCCACTTCAACATTTATATGTTCGCTTCATGAGAAAGCGTGCGACCCCCACGTACTGAGGTCGACGTTTTGCACAATACAAAGTGAATCCTGATGATGGCACAAGAGAGGAACGACTTGTTTTGACGGCCACACAAACACATGTGTTGTCATTACAATCCATCAAAGCTGTTAATGGAGGCGCACACATTTACTAAAGGGTTTTATTTCCAACTCGTTAAGATAGATTTACACCAGAAGTATTGCAACAGGAATATTAGAATAGATTGATGTTCAAAACTAACTCATGACTAAGGGTGCTTCATATAATTTCATTTTTGTCATAAACTGTTACATATTTTTGGACAAAAAGCGTATGTTTTCATTCATTGTGTTTCATTTTAGCACACAGTGATCCAGCAGAGACCTGATGTGTTCTGATATCTAGTTTAATACAATTTGCTGTGATGTGAAGACAAAGGAGTTTTTGAATACTATCCACTATTTTCATGCCATGTTAGTCACTGTGGGCAACGCATTTATATTCAAATACATGTTTTAATACCTGAAAATGTGAGACCAATGCCTCACAGAGGATGTATACCTGCTACCATTAAACATCCGATGATTAGTGTTGGAGAAAACTTGAACTGCATTTGTTTTGTTTTTTTATTAGATTGTTCTAAAAATTACAAAATGTTTAAGTTAACTAGTTTTTTTGATGATCAAAGTCTGCACAGTTTACTTCTCAACTTCTGCCCATCCCTCTTTTTTTCTTCTTTGTCTTTCATCACCAACTTCTGCTGGTTCTCTGTATCTCTTTATTATCATCATCATCATCATCATCATCATCATCATAAGCTGTCTGTCTGTCTGTCTGTCTGTCTGTCTGTCTGTCTGTCTGTCTGTCTGTCTGTCTGTCTGTCTGTCTGTCTGTCTGTCTGTCTGTCTGTCTGATTTGAGCTCACAATTCGCACTTATTAAACAAAAAGCAGCTACAATCATTGCGAAGAGAAGAGTACATTCTTGTTAGTCCACATCTTTGGAGAAGTTCAGGTTTTGGAACAATCCAAAGAGAAGTGGTTGTATTTTTGTCCACCAGGAAAATAACCCTCCAACATCTCCACGGCTCCTGCTGGGACCCTGATGGAGTGCATATGGAGTCTGCTCACAGCTGCAGCATGAAAGAAGATATAAAAGAGTATCGAGTGACCTGTATCACATGTCTCCCAACCGGACATATGACCAAATCTCTGTTAGGTCTGACATCCATGGCAGGCAGTGGGAAAAAGGCCTTTGTGTGCCCATACCTGGACTTTTTACTCAAAACACAGTAGTGTTGCTTGAGGGAACACAAAGGGAAATCCTGATTGTTCAAACAAGATATTGTGTGATTCAGTTGTGAAGATTTTAAGATATTGAACAGGAAAAGTAAAAACTTTGACCTAGTGGTCACAGAACAAAAAAGTCTTGCTTATCCATCCTGCAGTTTGTGAGATACACTTTCTTGTATGTTTTTGTGTTAGCGTGCCATGTGATGGTTCCTTCTCTCTCGCTCTCTCTCTCTCTGCAGGGTAAAAACGCTTGGACAAGGCCCTGTGTATAGATGTTTGTGCGAACATGTGTGTGTGAGTGCCTTTAAGTGTGATCCTGAGATTGTCTGTGCCTTTGAGTGAGAGAACATCTTGCTGTGTGAGTGCGAAGATGAGGGCCGTCGCTCTGCTGTGTCTGCTGGTTGTCGCTGAGATCGAAGCCTCCCGCTTTATCCGGGACTCCCAGAGCAGCCCAGAGGCTTCCGAACCCTCTAAGAACAACGCCTCCGTCCAACTACCACCCCTTCAGCCATCCCGGCCAAGGGGGTCTTTCCCTCCCATGTGCATAAAGCCCACAGAGATCAAGCACGCCTTCAAGTATGTGAACACCATTGTGTCTTGCCTGATCTTTGTGGTGGGGATCATCGGAAACTCTTCGCTACTCAGGATCATATATAAGAACAAGTGTATGAGGAACGGACCAAATGTCCTGATTGGCAGCCTGGCTCTTGGGGACCTTCTTTATATTATCATCGCCATCCCCATCAATGTGTTTAAGGTGAGTGTGTGATTTTTTTGGTGTTTGATGTGTCTGAGTTGTGATGACATCTGCATGTCAAAGACAGACAACTTTTTAAAACAGAGGAAAACAATTTCATACTTACATTCATCGAACAACATTCATTCATTAGGCAAAAATAGAACTTAAATTATTACATTTCAATCTGTGACTTCAGTTAGACACTCCTCTTTTTGACTGTCATTCATTGTGACTTGAATCTCAATGACTTTGCCTGCATTGTATTATCATGTACTCTGATAGGGCTGTTTATTACTCGTTTCTTGGCGCAGCCTTTGTGGTTAGCTGTGGTATTTAACACGTTTTTTTCTGTGGGTAGTCCCTTCATTTGGTATGTTCTCTGGTTTTCTTCATTTCCTTTGGCAGTAAAGACTGTCCCACCTTTACCACAAGGGATCATTCATACCAAAAATATATCAAATGAAGGTGTTAGCCGTAAGTCATGGGCAGCTTGAGCCCAAGCACTTAAGAAACAATTTTGTCATTGTTTTCCAAAATTGCCTTGCAAGTGAGAGAAAGAAATGAGAACATGCAGCAGGCTTGGATTTAAGAACCACCAATCAAAAACCTGAATCTCAAACTGTAACCACACAACTCGTTATGTGTGAAACTGGCCTAGTTTACCAAATCTTATTGAGTTCAGCTGGACTGTTGTGCTTCATTTTATCATGAGCCATCTGAGCATTAGTCACTCTGATTTTATTTCCCTTGTTTAAAAACATAATTTAAGATTTCTGTGAAAACCCCAAATTGTAATGGAAAACACAATGAGATAAAGAGATTTACAGGATAATAATGTAATACAATGAGGAACAGCATCTGCTAATTTGACGACAGGCATGGTTTTGTCAATCAGAAAATGATGGTGATGATAAGAGGACTGCACGATACTGGAAAAACGGACATTGCATTATATTTTCTTCATTTTTCTTCAATATAAATTGTGATATGAACAACACAAAGAATCCCACTGGATAAACATGGTACATGTTCACATTCACATATTAACCCTGCATGATGTGCAAAAAAGTGCCATGTTTCATATTTTGATTGGGAAATTAAGAGCAGTTAGTACACAAATATTAAAGACTACATAGAAGTTATAACTCATAGTCTCTATCTGCTCTCCAGGTTTGAAACAATACATACTAAATTACCACCAATTAATCTGAGGGTTGCAAGATCCTAGCTTGATTTTCATCTGACTGCATCAACATGCTGTTAAACGTGGTCATAATACCTGGGCCTCTATCCAACAGGTGCTGAATACATTTCTGCAGGACTCCCTTGAAAAAGAGGTTTTTAACCTCAATGGGACTTTCCTGGATAAATAAAGGTTAAATAAATAAATAAAAATTGCTGCTTTAAATTTAACTTCTTGTTTTCATTTTTGGGAATAAATAGATTTTTTTTGTTATACGTTTGTCCATACATTCATCCTCTTATGCTTTTTATATAGTCGGGTCACGATGGCAGCAAGCGCAGTATTCTGTCTCTCAATCTCACGGTGCACCAAATCATCACTCATGAACAAGACCATAACAAGAGTCATAAGATAGATGTTCATGAACGCTCATTTTGTGATAATGATAACATTGTGATTTATAGTGAAGCTCTCGTGGATAATAAAATGGTACATTTTCATGAGTGGCAGACAAGCACTAAGCGCTAAAGATGAAATGAGGTTCTAGTCTTGTTGTTGAAGACACTGTTCTGATCCTGAACTGATTTTTAAACCTCCAGGAAAAGGGCTGACGCATTGTGGAAGAACAAAGGGCTGATGATTTTGGGCTGAAGTTGCTGCAGTGATAATAAAAGAATCTCAAAGAGGTCTTTTCATGTTGCTTAACAGCTAACGTGTCTTAAACGGCTCTCATTGCAAATGACCTGCAGCTTCATTTTCCCCTGCAGCTAATAGCTGAGGACTGGCCCTTTGGCGTGTACATCTGCAAGTTGTTCCCGTTCATCCAGAAAGCTTCAGTTGGAATCACTGTCCTCAGCTTGTGCGCTCTCAGTATTGACCGGTAAGTGAACACACACTCTATACACATGACAAATATAAAGCCTAAAAACTAATGCATTTGTCTGTGCCTGCATAGTTACCATGCAGTAACATCATGGAGCAGGGTGAAGGGCATGGGGATCCCTCTGTGGAAAGCAGTGGAGGTGACTCTGATCTGGCTGGTGGCTGTGATGCTGGCTGTCCCCGAGGCGCTGGCATTCGACATGCTGGAGATACCGTACAGAGGCAACAAGCTGCGTGTGTGCATGTTGCCTCCACAACAGACGAGCTTCATGAAGGTAGTTGCTTGATAAGAATGTAACCCTTTAACAGTGATGGAGGACGCATAGAAGTGCTATTAAGTAAAATAATAATACCACAAGTTTCTAATATTTTACTAGTAAAGGCACTTCATATAAATAAAAAGAAAAAGGAGGAATGAGCCAAATATTCTGTTGGTAGCAAAAAGCAAAATTGTACGTAATGCAGCAGAGTCAGTGTTGTATTATTTAACAATAATGTAGTTGTTTAGCAAAGACAACACTATAATCAACAATATATTGTTCTACGTGGTGAGGTATATACATCAAGTACTGTTTTATTTTATCAGCTCTTTAAATAAACGAAAGCTCTTCCACCTTGTTTGCGCTTGAGGAGAGGTCACAGGAATACTTTAATCAGTAGGCTTCACCTTCAGAGCAGCAGGTCAGTATTTATCTCTTTAATGGGAAAAAGTGGGACGTTTACACAGAAATCAAGTATCTCCTCTGTTAATGTTTCTGAGTCATGACTGTCGACAATGAGTGAGAAGCTTGAGTCCCACTGTCTGTACTGTTGTCAGAGCTGTGTTTACATCCTGTTTACATGGACAGGATGGCCCTCCATATAAAGCTGGCTTAGTCAAGGACTAGAGAAAAGAAGAATAACATACTGCTAATGTTGATGTCACGTCATTTCCTGTCAGTTTCTGTGCAATATGAGTCAGTGAGTTAACCAAAGATTGCTAACATTAGCCTGCTAAAACAACAATGCTGTTGCAGCTCGAGTTTTGGGCTGGTGCTGGAGATCAAGGGCGACATCTACTGGATCAAAAAGTCACACATTTATCCTTTAATAGAATTATCCAAGTAAATGTCCTGGAGTGATTTCCATTCATAATCCTGACAGAAAGCAGATCAATAGATTATCACTTTAAGAATAATGGAAGAAAAACAGCACAAAGAATGTGAAAAGTAGATTTGACTTAGCCTGAGGAATGACTAAGAGATTAATCAAATCAAACAACTGCATACTCCACGTTCCTTCCTGGGGAATATGATCAGTATAACTGTAGCTTGGACACACTGCAGCAATTTATCAAATCAACATGTTTGATAGAGGCTGCTTGTTATGTTATTGTTTTCTCATGTGGTGAAAATATCCTGCACTCTAATTTAGATCTCTTTGTCAAAGCCAAGTTTGCAAAGATGTTCCTTTTAACTGTGTTTTGTATTTAATCAGGATATGTTGTGTTCCTTGTCAAGTTGGGCCAATAATTGATAAACGGTCTTAATCATCTCAACATGAATCTTTCTCAAATCCATGCTACGGAAACAGACAACAGACAAACAGTTTATGTAACTGTAATTTGTTATTTGAAACTGGTGAATAGCACTTTTGGCCTGATATTGTTAGCAACAAGACAAGCTCGAGATGATGATTCTCTAAATGTCCTTGAATTACTCAAAAGCTAATTTAGCATTGCAAAAGTACTTCTTCTTCTTCTGTACAAACAATCCTGACCCTCAGTGAATGACTTACCAGCATATATAGAGTATGAGATTGTGTGCTAGATCAAGTCTGAAACCCCCTCGTATGTGTGTGTGTGTGTGTGTGTATAAATATATATACTACTACTATATATACAGTATACTGATTATAACATTTGCTTTGTGGTGTAGGTTACACATTGGAAACAGTAATGAAACACAAATGTAAAGTTCTGACAAAATGAAGGTTTAAAAGTCCTCCCATGTATCAGACTGATATGAAACACACCTCGCTGCTTGTGTTATGTAAAAAAGACGTGTTGGTGTTATGATGGACAATAACTAAAGGTTGGCTTAGTCTTAGTTCAATAAGTCTACCTTCTCTTTCTTTTGCCTGTTACACTTTTTAGAAAATATGTGCTCAAACAGGCCCTTTATAAATGTTCCCGTAATGACATCACAAAGGGTGAACTGGAGGGGTTTATAGGCATGATCAAATCTAGAATGAGACTCAGATTGTTGGCAAGAAACTTCACTGTCATGATTTTGGGAGCTCTGAGACTTCTTTAAGCTTTTTGAGGCAAAAGCCCTCGAAAATCCACAGCATCACTTTAAGCTCTAACAATGTTGACAGGATCAATCCAACAGATATATTTTTAGGAAACTTCAAATATAGTCATATTGTTTTGTACTTTTTTCTTTATTTTTTCCAGTTCTACCAGGATGTCAAAGATTGGTGGCTGTTTGGCTTCTACTTCTGCCTCCCACTAGCCTGCACAGGGATCTTTTACACACTCATGTCCTGTGAAATGCTCAGCCGCAAAAAAGGCATGCGCATCGCACTCAATGACCACATGAAACAGGTATTTGTGAATGACTGAGGCTGCGCTTCAGTGTAATGGGCACAATGACACTGCAGCAGTTAGTGACATTAATCCTTGTCTTTTTGTGTGCAGCGGAGGGAAGTAGCAAAGACAGTGTTCTGCTTGGTGTTGATTTTTGCTCTCTGCTGGCTGCCCCTTCATCTCAGCCGAATTCTGAAGAAAACAATCTATGACGAAAATGACCCCAACCGCTGTGAACTGCTCAGGTAGGCACACAGAAACAGTAAGCGACACAATAAACCACAAACTTCATGAGGACCCATTGTTCTCTGCTCTACAGCTTCCTGCAGTCTTCACCCCTAACTTTGCTCCTTTCCCTGTCAGCTTCCTGCTAGTGATGGATTACATTGGCATCAACATGGCCTCCCTTAACTCTTGCATTAACCCGATTGCCCTCTACTTTGTCAGCCAGAAGTTTAAAAACTGCTTCCAGGTAAGAGGACACAAACTGGTAATAAGAGTCCATCCTTGTTTATTACGGCAGTAAACAAAGGCCATTTATTGTGTGCATGTGTGCTTGTCTGCAGACCTGCCTGTGCTGCTGGTGCTACAGAACATCTCCTCTTGATGGACCGGGTTCAGGGGGACGCTGGAAGGGCTCCTGTAACGGAAATGGACTAGACCGCTCCAGCTCCCGCTCCAGTCAAAAATACACAAGCTCTTCATAAAAACACTGATGCAAATATCACACTTGATCTTCTGCCAAATACACTAAATAAGAATTAACTGTTCTTAGCAGTTTCTGAAATGGGAAAACAGCCATGACACTGCCTGACCGATCCTGAAGACGAGGGTAATATGGAGCGATGTACTGTAGAAGTCACTTCTGGAGGACGTACTGGTTAAAAAAAGACTGGATCAATTCAAACTGATGAATGAAATAGCAGGACTTTAACAGTTCAGGCTGTAATACTTACTGAAAAAACAAACAAAATAAAAGCCAAATGTTTGTGTTCTGGCACTAAGCTCATGGAGAGAAGTAAAAGTCTCTCATCAAATGAATGTTTATTCAAGCCACATGTAAATATATGTACAGGATTATTCACATGTAAACCTATGTTCATATCTATTCTTAGTTTTCATTTATGGGTTCTCCATATATCACAAGGAAACAGAGGGAAACCTATGTTCAACTGGTTATTAGCTGATTAATTACTGCATGATGTCTCTGAGCTCCCTCTAGTAACTGGTGACATCATACCAGAGTAAAATGGGCCCCAGTGTGTCTAACAGCCATGGGGAGAGTCAAACATTGAACATCTGTTATCTTGAAATTATGGCTGCTCTGAGTGGTCACATGGAGGGCAGCTGTTGTCTAAGAGAGCTGAGCGATACCAGATGATTCCCATCATGCTACAAAGAAAAGGTCACTATGAAACCTTATTATTTTTGCATTGCTTATGCTGTTAAAGATGGTTTCCACTTTGGAAAAGGTCTCCAACACTAAAAAAAACCAAACACTTTTGACAGTATTGCTTCTATTTTTCTAAGAAAATATCACGAAACACTTGAGCCTGTTTACTCCCCACATGAGGTATCTATTTATGATTCCAAACATTTCACCTCCGTCACTCCTGGTCCTGTTACAAAGATGTTCCTGTGGCAGGAAATTACTCCAAATGACTTCTTACAGCTGCTTCAGGAAAACATTTTATAAAGTTGATCCATTTAAAAGCTTCAAGAAAGGAAGGACATAAATCCTGTACAGCTGGTTGTTTTTAAGAACTGATATTTTAGTGGAGTTTTTTACTTACTGGTTATAAAAATTATTTAGGTATATCCTTTTTATGCTTTGAATGTAATAAAAGTTCTCGAAGTGACACGTGCCTGAGCGGCATTTTCGAGGAAGTGATTTTATTGAATGAAAAATGCCATATGAGGAGTGAAAACACTGAAGGTGAAGATGTCAGTAACTTGAGTAACCTATGAGTGCTTAATGGTCTCTTACTGGGGACAAATCTTGTTATACTCACACATAATTATCTTTCATATATTGTCTTGAGCCCGACCGATTATTCGGCCAGCCAGTTATATCAGGCGATATAAGCATATTTAACGACGAGGGCTATCGAGGGCTATCAGCCAATTTTAACGCATGTATGCGCCGATATTATTCGATTCATTCACCAGTCAAATAGCATTCAGTTTGAGTATCTTTCTGGCCGAGCATGCTTCATGGATTATAACAATTATTATCACTGACCATCTTGTATTCCTTATTTATCTATCACAATGGTTGATACCTGCATTTGGGAGATCAACGCAATAAATGTATCTATCTATCTCTACAGAGAGAACATAGAGCTCAATGCTATTGGACAATATATTGGCATATCTTTCTATCCCTCATATCGGTTTCAGCCCTAAAAATCTGTCAGGCCTAACTTTTGTTGTTATTTAAAGATGTAGCATTGGGAGATCCATGATGTGTCTGAGCCTACTACAATCTGAGAGAATGTGAAAATCAGCACAGAGTATGTCAATGGGAAGAAAATTCTGTATAATGTTTAAGTGAATGGGTACAGGTTTCCTCTTTTGAAGCCACATGGTGGCAAATTTGGTTC
Source organism: Symphodus melops (assembly GCF_947650265.1). Classification (NCBI taxonomy): domain Eukaryota; kingdom Metazoa; phylum Chordata; class Actinopteri; order Labriformes; family Labridae; genus Symphodus; species Symphodus melops. The sequence continues at coordinate 20,171,810 of NC_136699.1, forward strand.
CTGACTTACCTAAGCCGTTGTGTTCAGATTCTTCAGGTTTTCCTCTCAGACTGTGTCCTGCTTGAAACCAAGAGCTTTTACAAATAAAAAATCGAGACTACTAAAAACAGCTCTAAAACACAACAATATCAGAATATCATCTATAGACGCTGCATTCACATACAGATATTTGGAGAAATTATTCTGTATATAAATAAACCTATGTCGTCATTAAGCTGATTTCCTCCATGTTAAAGCAACTGTGTACTGGATGATGTGAGATGCCTTATGCCTGTCTGTAAGAAGGAACCAACAAGCTATGGTTGTAAATGTGATATTAAAGCATTATTTTGTTTAAGCTACAGCTGTAATTAGGATTGTTTCTGGTCACTAAAATGTATTGTCATAATTACTGACAAAAGTAGAAGTTGGTGGCAGGGTGATGTGTTCGTAAGCGCAGTCACCTCACAGCAAGACGGATCCTGTTTTGAATCTGCAGGCGAGCAGGTCGCTTCTGTGTGGAGTTTTCATCTTCTCACTGATGTCTGTGTGGCTTCCCTCTAAAGACATACTAAAAAGGTAAAGTGGTGACTGTGGACAGAGGTGCTGCTTGTCAACAAGCAAGGCAGGCAAATGCTTGGGGCCCCAAGTAGGGGGCCACTGAAGTCACTGAAGACAAATGAGTGACAGCTCATCACAGAAGAGGGATTAGCCGTCTATATGAGAGAAAGAAAGAGGAAGAGGAGTAAGTGTCATCTGGCAAACATAATTGTAATAATACGGGTTAGAGGACGCCCCAACTGATTCTTTCCTAGGGCCCCAACAGACTCTAAATCAGTGTTACACTATTGCATTATCGTAGGTGTTATATCAAACAGTTAGTCATTGTTATGAGGGGGGGGGGATTTTGTAAAGTGTCTTGAGATAACGACTGTTATGAATTGACGCTATATAAATAAAGATTGATTGATTGATTGATTGATTATGAGCAAACAAACTCTGAGCTCTATGGCTGAGTGACAACTGGAAGACGAAAAACATTAATCATAATGGCGCAGTGCTAGCCATTATGTGGTTAACGGTTAATGTGGGACTGTGATTTGTGATTTTTTTTTTAATTTAAAATGGAAAACGCACATTAATTTAACAAAAGCAACAAAGTCACAAATGTACCAGATTTAGCCATGCAGGCTCATTTTCATCTAAGCTTCAGTGTGTGCCTCCTTCTTGATCGAGAGATAAGATGACTTGAACATGTATCTTAAAAATACCTCAACTAATCCTTTAAAATCAGCTGTGGTGTGCAACTGTTGACAGCAGTGAACCTAAAAATGTTCTGTTCACAGAGGTTAAACATGATGATACATGCCATAACTCTACTACATTTCTCTAAGGTTAGCATCTCATTTCATGGAAAGACGGTCCAAAGAAAACATGTCATACGACCTTAATTTTTTTTAAAAGTGTTTTCCTGTTTGAGATGATTGTTTAAACTGCATTAGTTTCAGGGGCCAGTTCCCAGAAGCCAGTTCATGGAGATAACTGCTGATCAACTATCAGGAAAGATCTTTTGCAAAACCCCATGTGACAGATTTGAAGTAGACCTGTTTCTTTCACCCAGTAAAAAGGTTTCTTGGAAAAAGCTAACCTAGTAATGCGCGTCGACTCAACGTTATCCATTTGCGTCAGAGGTACTTGTGGGTTTTCAGGTTTACTGTTGTTAGAAGCCATGAGCTCAGATGCAGAAAATGGTTTGGTCCGTTTTCTTTTTCTTGATGTCTCACAGACCTCCCAGAACTGGCTGCACTAGTTAAGCACAGTAGTATAACGGTGGGGTGAAATTCAGGCTGCATTAAACTTCCTGTGAGGAATTTTCCACGGGTTATTAAACTGTCTCATTTTGTAACTGACAGATTTTTATGAAGCACCAATGAAAATGAAAGCACCATATATATGATTATTTTTAATGCATGTCACTGGGTCAGATTCAACTGACTGAAAGAGCTTGTATCAACATTTATGTGGCAAAACTTCAGTGAGCCAAACTTCAGTGAAAACTCAGTAGCAGGAGATTGGACGAGACACTTTGTCCATATGGGATGAAAATAAAACTTCATATCTGCTTCAGTAAACCTTAATGTAGTTTAACTACAACCCTCAGAACACTACTGGAATTTGAACCATAAAGCAAAAATGCATGGATGACAACTGTTCAGGTACACACAGAGAAATCTGAAGAAGTAAGCTAGCTAATAGATTTTGGTTTGGAGAATTTAACCGTTGACCTGGTGAACCCAAAATTTTAGGTCACGTGTTCTAAATTAAATTTCTTGTGAGCAAATGAACTCTGAGCTCTATGGCTGAGTGACAACTGGAAAACGAACACATCAGTCATGATGGCGCAGTGCTAAAACCATTATTTGTGGTTAACGACAGTGAGGCTTCAGTGTGTGTGCCACTGTGGATAAATCATTCACTACACAGTATTCAAGTGGTGAGCTCCCCTGTGGTGTTTTTTTTATTAGATAGAATAAATTCTCAACAAGACACTGCCATGGTGGCTGGTTTAAGATAAAGTTTACTTTGGAAAGATATTGCTGTGCGAAGGTCATTCATATTTTTCTGTTTCTGTTTTCCTTTGCTTTGAGAGATTTATGTCAAAGTTAAACTTTTCCTATTTCAAATGTTTTAAAAAGTTAAATCTCAGATTCTATCATATAAAAACATTTTCCAGATCTTGCGCTCTTGATTGGCTGCCACTCCCCATAAAAGTCACGTTAAATAGGAGTCGTGCTAAAAGCTGTTTTTGCAAAATTATGTTACCTGTACCTGTGCATGTGGCCGAGCATAAACATGTGACTGCCAGAGAAAGACCAGTGGCCCCGAATAACCTTGACTTCATTTATTCAACCTCGACTTCGCTCAGCTTTCCTCTCCGTCTTCCTGCCCCTTCATGAAGTCTATCTCGACACATTCCTCTGTTCATAAGGACTGGTTTTCCTTTACACCTCCAACACAGCCTCAAAACACAGACGAAAGCAATTTGGTCGTCGAGTCATCACTTCAGATTTGCACATCCTTGTTATGGTAATAATGTGTGAGCGCTGTTCTCTGGAAGTCTTTCCATGAATTTAAAAAAAAGAAGGAAATGAAAACTGTTGTTGGCTTAGTTTCAGGTCTCAAACGTCTATTTTTTTTCCAAAAATCTGGGAATGATCAGCACAGGACTGATAGACATTTATCATGCACAACAATGAATCATCAATTTGACATCATACAAAAACTGTACAAACACTCAGGAGGGAATTTGATTTCCTTCTCTAACTAGAAGACAGACAAAAGAAAACAAATCTGCATACACATTTCAATTTGTTTTTAGAAACTGCTTCTTGTCAGCTTCACTAGCACACAGACGTCATGCTCTTCATTCCATGGGTTGCTCCAGCCCATCTTTGAATTCATTAACTCTTGCCTGGAACAAAATGAAAAACAAACACAAAGTCAGAGGTTGAGTTGTGACTGTGTTGGGAGTTTTAAATCAGTGCTGGCTGATGTTTCTGTCAGCATAGTGTTTCATTAGTGAGCCAAGCAGAGGATCCTAAGTTCTGCCTGTATCCTGCCTGAAAATCATATCCGTCAATGTGTGGAAGTTGTGTTTGCTTGCATTTCAAGCTCACAGGATATGAGACCCTTCGGCGTGGAAGAAGTTGCAGACTGCTGACAAAGGAGTCCTGCTCCCTTCTCCGGCTTTCACTACTGCCGAGGATAAGCTCCACTTTGGTTATGAATCAAATGGAAATGAGAACTTCATACAACGTCTGTGAACTGGTAAAATCTGGGTTAGAATGTGTTCCTCGATGTGACCTGTGTAATGAAAGTAATCCAAACACTGAGACACATGGATGAATCCCTCAAATACACATCCTTATTTTGGGATGATTGACTTCTTCACACTGTTAAATGGTGAAGATAACCAGGCCAAAATGCATGCGTTGGTTTCATAAAACATTATTTTGGAAGGTGGTTAAAAACACACAGGACGGACGATCTCTCAACCAGAGGGTTGGGAGTTTGATTCCGAGCTCCAGCAAGAAACATTGTTTCCTGCTGGGAAGCTGAGAAAGAGGCTCAGACAGACGCACAGGCTTACCTGAAAGGTGTTGAGGACATGTTGACAGACATCATTGAGCTCGTTCAGGCCCCTCCTCAGCGGCTCCGTGGCTGGAAGTCCCCCTGAAACAGACAGCACCTTCACGTCTCTTCATTGTTTTCTAACATTTCTAATCACAAGACGGATTCATTTCCTCTCACTCACTAATCAAAAAGCCTGGAAAAAGCACAGTATAACCAAGCTCAACATACAGTGTCGTTTGAAAACAATGCAGATTTGAGTGTAAATAATCGTCAGAATAAGTCTTCTCCACTAATGGCGTACTCAAAGAAGGTAATCCTTACCATGCCCAAGCACGCTTCAACGTAACATCCAGTTTGTTTAACCAGTGAGGGCTCACTTCCTCGGCCCTGGCACGTTTGGTAGGTATGCCTCGACATGGTACAGTTTATGCACGAGCACGAGCTCGGGTACACCACGTGGACGGCCTTCTATCAGCGTGAAATCCAGCAGATATCCGACTACAATGACTCAAAATAAATCACAAAGTCGGTGAAGTAGCTGCCTAGTTCTCTGATGTGCCGACAGACTTTACTACGCGTCCCTTTGATCGGTTTTATTTTATATTTTGCAGTCCCCGTCTTGTAAACCAGATCCACCCACACAAACGTTGTGGTTGGTGGTCGATGGTTTAGATCCTATTCATCAGACAGATCTCAGTTTGTGCATGTTAATAATCAGTCCTCTATGCACACCAAAGTTAGCCATGGAGTGCCTCAAGGATCAGTGCTTGGACCGATTCTCTTTACGTTATATATGCTTCCTCGAGGTAGTATTATGAGGAAGGACTGCATAAATTGTCATTGTTATACAGACGATACTCAGCTCTACATATCAATGAAGCTAGAAGACACCAACCAGCTACATAAAGTAGAAGCCTGTCTGAAAGACATCAGGACTTGGATGACCAGAAACTTTTTCTTGCTAAACAGACAAGACTAAAGTTTGTGAGTGGACCTAAGAACCTTAGAGAGACTTTCTCTGATGATATAACGGCCCTTAGTGGTAACACTAACACGTAACACAGTTAAGAATTTAGGAGTTCTTTTTGACAAGGATACGTCCTGTAACTCTCAGGACAGTTCATTTTCACCTCATATCTCTAAGATTAGGCAGATCCTGTCGCAAAATGATGCTGAAAAACTAGTTCATTAATGTGTTACCTCCAGGTTGGATTACTGTAATTCTATTTTAGCAGGGTGCTATGGTAAATCTCTAAAGACCCTTTAGTCCAAAACGTTCAGCTCGTGTTCTGACTAGAACTAGGAAAAGTGACCACATTACTCCTGTATTGGCTTCTCTCCACTGGCTCCCTATAAAATCTAGAATAGAATTTAAAAGCCTTCCTCTCACTTACAAAGCTCTAAACAGTCAGGCTCCATCCAATCTTAAAGAGTTAATTGTACCATACTACCCATCGAGAACATCACGCTCCCAGAATGCAGGCCTGCTCGTGGTACCTACAGTCTCTAAAAGTACTATGGGAGGTAGAGCCTTCAGTTATCAGGCGCCGCTCCTCTGATATCGTCTACCAGTTGGGGTCCGGGAAAAAGCAGCCTTCATCTGATTAAGGTCTGCTGAAAGCTGGTCCACCCGAGATGCAAGCTTGGACTCCGTGGCCCTCTTTGGGTCAGAGGCACCCCCAATCTCAGCTGCTCGACGCTTCGAGTTCAGTGAGGAGGAGATAAACACCCTGGGGAGCTCACCCGCCCCCCCCCCAGGAGTTCCTCCACTTCTGCCTGTCGATCAGACCTCATTATCCGAGGCATGTAACTGCAGTTCATGCAAGAAGTCTGAGACAGGCCCTCCTCGAAATATTCAAGCCCCAAGCAGGAGGGACAGAGATCATGACTGTCCTCGGGCCGCATGGTAGCCATAAAGGTAGTACGCCAAACAATAAGGGCCGTCAACAGAGACAGCCCGGGAGCATCCGAGTCGCAAAACAACGTGTAGAGCATTAGCTCAGGCGGACACACACAACGTGCTAACCATACACAAATAAACTTAACTATGCTGGATGTGATTGGCTGGTGAAACAATAGAGACAGGTAAATCATGATGTAGGCCTACAGCAGTCGAAAGTGAGAGAATTTAATAAACTTAAAATTGAAATAGAATTTAAATAAAAAAAGAAAACCACTATTATTCCTGCCTCTTGCTATCTCCTTATATTTATTATGACAGCAAAATTGATTTCATCGTGGAGTTTGACATTTGACACAAACATTAGTAAGGCTTATTAACAACCTAAATACTTTCCACTAATTAGTTTTAAAGACACAGCCTCTTGTTGGATATTACCACAGTGACATCTTAAAATATGCACAGACTCAATGTAAATGTGCACCACCTCCATTCAGACACTGTTGTACCTTTTAAACCTCGGGTGTGTGCACAAAGCGAGACAATGCAAGCCTGTCTCGAGTCAGCCCAGACTAATGAACGGAGGCTTAATTAGGAGATGGTGTTAGTTTCAGTCTGACCTTTTCAGGTGAGCTTGGCTTTCTTTAGCTATGTTTATGGAATCCCCCCCCCATGGCATCGGGGGGGGGATTCCAGCTCTTCATTTACTACGGACGTGTTAGTAAATGCAACAAATGCTGTGTAAAATGACAAAAAAGAAACATCAGCGAGTATTTGTTCCATCGTTAGTTCACCTACAAACTGATTATAATAAAGACTGTGATACTCGCCACTTTAAAGAGTGGCGTGTATCACAGTCTGAGGAGTTATATTTCAGCTGCAGCTCTGACCAGAGATTTTCACAGGACGATCTTTTATCTCCAACATAACCTGCTCCGGAGGTTCTAGATGTGCAGTGTCAGTTCCTGCAGTGACCCAGGTCAGAAGTGAACGACCCTCATCGGACCGAAAACCCAAGATTAACCCTGAAGTTACCTCGCTAACCCCAAAGCCCCAGCTCTTTTTGTTTGGTTAAGTGGACAAATTGAATGCATCAGACTCCAATCAACATGTTTCCTCTGTTTTATAACTACAAACTGTTTACTCTCTTGCTGTCCACTGAATGAACACACAGATAAACTAGTCTGGAATGCAAGAAGAGAAAAAGAAAAGATTCTTTGAGTTACAGGGCGTCTCTCACCTCGTGTCTGAATGCGAAAGTTGATCTTGCTCTCAGAGGGATGAGTGATGGTGTAGCCACAGAAATCCACATCCACACTGATGGGAAACACACAGATAATAGCAACAATGGAGATTATCATCAATGTTTTCCTTCAATTGGGTGGAGGTGTTTTAGTGTTATTACAACTTTTCCAATATCAACTGATCCCAGTAGACCACAACAGACTAGAAAGAAAACAATGAGCATAGCTTAGGACTTGATTAAGACTCAGAAGGTTATCAAAGAAATAGATATTTAAAAAGTCTACTCAAGATGAAGAACAAAACACAACTGACGTCTTCATGATCATATATCTGAGGGAGTTGCCCAGTGTATGGTCTTCATCATGCAGTACAAATGTCACACAGCCTTCATCAGCACCATCGGCCTGGACCTGAAACATAAAACAGACTGTTATTAATACACCACACGTCAAATCCAACTCTTACTTTAAACTTTAAAAAAAGAGACCTCGAGGGTGGTTAGTTGGAGAGAAATAGTTATCTGACATATTGAGCAGCACTGAGGTCAGGTTCGTGTCTGTTTGAGTGCTGCTGCCCCCATGTGGGAAATCCCGTCAGCTATTCAACCAAGATAAATTAAAAGTAGGTAAGTTAAATAACGTTTCAGAAGCTGTTTACCCTTGCTTTACATAAAACCACGCAGTGTGCACGTATATAAAGCAGACTGCAACAAAAACTTCAGCTTTAGATTTCACGTGGTGGTGTTTTGATAGCTTCAGTAGCTAATGTTGCCCACATAAGGATTTTGAGAAACGGTCAAAAAAGGTTTCCAGCTGAACATGTTCCTTACAAACATACTTTATAATAGCGTAGCTATGAAGCTCTATGCCACGTGGGAAAAGTACAAGACATGTTGATACTAACCATTTCCAGCACTGGCTTCTTTTCGCCTTCACCGGCCATGCTTCACATTCTGCTCGTTTTGCTGCATTCAGGTGCTGCTCGGGTGATCCGAGTCTCCAAGTTGGAAAGTCGTTCTTAAGACGTCAGTGTTTTCACGTGATTTTAGCTCGGAAAGTCGGAATTTTCTAACAACAGCACAAAAACAACGTTGATGCTCCGAAGAGGATCAGTAAAATATAGCTGTTGAAAGTTAGATTTGAGGAAAACAATGATTGATGTGCAAATACGGGTATTAATATATGTTTATACATTAACACGACATATTTGGCCCCTAATTTGATAACGATTCTGACGTCAAGTTAAAAATGAAAAGGTCGGGAGCCTTATTATTTTCCAAGATTCCGAGAGGTTGTTTCGACTTGAGTAAGTGTTCATGTGCACTTAACAACTCGGACACTTGTTTTTCCGACGTGATGGACACGACTTGAATGCACATTCATTCTATGTGACGTCGATAGTGTTTCCTCGTCGCTGTGACAGGCACGTTGACGTTGCCTAAATGAAAACACACAGGCAGGATTTCAGTAAATATTTCTCAATAATTATATTCCAAACATTTGTCTGAAAAATAAAACGTTTTTTTAAGAGTTGAAATGATTTTCCCTAAAATACAACAAAATAGCAGGCCTGTAAGTTCTCAGAAACATCTAGCCCCTGAATGAATTTGAGATATTCCGCAACTGACACACTTCGGTTACTTTACCACTTTTTTTCATCAAATTGTCTTGATATTTAAGTAGATAATCACAACAGCAATACATTTGCCTGTAAGATAACCGAAAGGGTTTTATTAACCCGCTGTGTCGTTTTCACACCATGACGTAGAAAAACATGTGACGACAACAGTGACATACAGGAAAAGAAAAAATGTAGTTTTATAAAATGCTAATACAAATGGGTATATATGGGCACGCAACGTAAAAAGAACTACATTACCTAGCAGGAGAGTTGTGTGTTTCCGGTTTGAAGGCGATTTGCAAAGCAGAAGTCACTCGAAAAGGATTAGCTAGCTTGCTAGCAGAAGGAATCTCTTTAGATGTTGGAATTTGTGCCAAATGAGCTCCTTTGAACAGCGCTGACACACTGAGGTATTTGAATGTTTAATATTACTGCTGAATGTGTGACCTTTGTTGCTAGGGCCGATAAACAGTTGGCATTGGAGTTATCTTCTTACCATTGTTATGAATATTGGTTAACAACATTATTAGCCCACCTAGCGAGCCCGCTATTTTACTGCTACCGTTAATCTGGATTTCGTTTTCATGTCTTGTGACAACTGAGGCATGAAGCTAACTCAGTAATTAGCTACTCGTCTTTCTCTTATTCCAATAACTAGTTAAACATATTCGGAGTTATTATCCTTTTTGTTTATGTCGTCCTGTTTGCATTGTTGACTAAGTTGTTTCCTCTGAATAATTCTCAGTTAAGCAGCCTTGTCCTTCTGTTTGTCTTTAGCTCTGTCACTAACACCTCACTTCTCCTGGTCGTCTGTTGTCAGCGAGTAAAAAAGCTGAAACCCCTGCTGTTGCTATGGCAATTCTGTTTGCTGTTGTGGCTCGTGGAACCACCATCCTGGCTAAGCATGCATGGTGTGGAGGCAACTTCCTGGAGGTGACCGAGCAGATCTTGGCCAAAATCCCATCAGAAAATAACAAATTGACCTACAGCCATGGAAGGTAAGACATGATCACTACAACACACTTTGGTCTGACAACAGCAAACTTATCCTGTTGTGGCAGCATGTGGGATCTTCCATGTTCAGCTAAATTCAATTTATCTACTATATGACTATTGACTATATATACTAAAGAGGATTTGATCAAATGAAGAAAGCATACACAGAAGTGAATTATGTTGGAACACTTGAAGTGGAGTCCTGATCATCTGATCTGATGTAGATGTAGAGTTAGACAATAGTTCCTTTTTTAGTCAACTCGACCCCCATCTTCTCATTCCAACCCTGACTTGAAAATCTGAACATAACCAGCATCAGAGGAATGCGATATGATGTGGCAACACAAACTCCTATTATTTCAAAAGTGGTATTGGTCGTTTTATCACTTGGGCCTTTTCTTTTTCAACTTCAGAAATGTGTAACAATTGTCAAGCAGAGACACAGCCGTGAACACAGACACGTTTTTAAACCCTTTTTTTTTTTTTTTTTAAACACCATAGTTTTGAATTAAGATAAACAGAGAGGTAAACGCATGCTCTCAGTGTTTCCCGTTGGTTGGAGTTGTAGCAGCGGAGGTGAAGTGGAACAATGTTTTAGTTCAGTGCAATTTTTTTTCAATGATTTTCTTTAAAATAATTATTTATTGGAATAAATAATCAACCAACAACCACACAATTGTCTGTCATAAATCAGTTATTAATATCAAAATGATAGCCACTTTGATTCCAAAGCACACATTTATATAATGTTAGTCTGTAAGGAGATAAGCTGGAGCCCCGAAGCAGAGGTCATATTTCTGCTGCTCGATGGGGAAACACTGGCTCTGATTCTCACCGTGTGATACACTTTTTTTAATGGGTGGAATTGAAAAGGTCCTTCGTTTTCTAAGACCATAACAGATATCTTAGTATTAGCACACAGGGTAAACTGTATTTGACTAAAATCACAAGCTGAAACCATAACGTTGTATCACATGCCACAGAGACACAGGACAATGTCTTCTTGTTTCAAAATCTTGGCAGAAGATAGCGGGGAATATATGAGTCATGTTGCTGCCCATTTTTAACCTGTACTTAGTGCTTCTCTGGACATTCAGTGTGTGCTCTATCAAACTGATCACTTTCAACCAATTATGTTGTTGTTAACATGTTTTTCTTTTTCTGTTTTAGCTATCTCTTTCATTACATCTGCCATGACAGAATCATATATCTGTGTATCACTGACGATGTAAGTATAAAGATAGCTCTGTTTTTTTGTTCTTGTCGGTGTTAGTGGGATGTTCACTGATGAGTACTTTAATCGTTGTCTTCAAGGACTTTGAGAGGTCTCGTGCATTCAGCTTCCTCAGTGAAGTCAAGAAGCGTTTCCAGACAACGTACGGTTCGCGAGCACAAACTGCCCTGCCTTACGCCATGAACAGCGAGTTCTCCTCAACGCTGGCAGCTCAGATGGTGAGTATGAAAAGAGTCGGAGCAACATCTGAACACCATCGTGGCACTGTGACTTTCTTTAACTTCAACTAAGGCCCAGACAAATTCTAACTCATGGCTTTAATAAGAAGTCACACTTCTTTCCTGAACTTTCTTTGATTTTTTTTTTTTTGTAGAAACACCACTCAGACCCAAGGGGATCAGATCGTGTCACTGAGACTCAGATGCAAGTGGATGACCTGAAGGGCATTATGGTCCGCAACATAGGTGAGCGTTTTGTGAGTCTACTTCTGGCACAAGGGTACTTGGTTAAATAACCTCTTTTTAATACAGAGCCCCTGAGATAATATATACATTTAATATAAGCATGTGTGCCTGTGGATCAGTGGTTGAGTTAGTTGTCTCTCTGTTGTAATGTAAGGGGTTCGATCCCCATCTCCTTCAGGGGTATGTTGAAGTGCTTTTGGGCAAGATGCTGAAATCTTTATTGCTACACCTACAAGCAGACAGTTCACGTAGCAGCCTCGGTGTGTGAATGTGGGTCAGTGGGACATACTGTAAGAGCACTTTGAGTAGTCAGAATACTACACAAGTTCATGTCCTTTACCAATCAAAGAAGTATTTGGATTAAATAATGCAGATTCTGATGTTTCCACCAGTTACAGATTCAGTTGGCTGAGTATTTGTTGGCTATAATTTAACAAGGATAACTTTCTCCCATGTAGCGTTGGAATCTTGTTGGATATGACCTTTTGTGCCTCAGAACTCATCTCTGGCTGTGTTTGTATCTTCTGACAGATTTGGTTGCCCAGAGAGGTGAGAAGCTGGAGTTACTGATTGACAAGACAGAAAATCTGGTTGATTCTGTAAGTGTCGGCATTCATTCATCACACTTGTTTTCTGATGCATTATATTTAAGACATGGTAATCTAGCAAACTTATTCACATGTAACCCTCTCTATCTTTGCTATTTAGTCGGTCACATTTAAGACCACAAGTCGTAACCTGGCTCGAGCTATGTGCATGAAAAACCTCAAGTTGACCTTTCTCATTGCGCTCGTGTGCCTGGTGAGTATGGACAAAAATGGTCATTGGTGAAATGTTTGTAAGTAGAGGAAAATAAAGTACTAAAGTCGCTAATTTGGTTGTTTCTCTGGCTGTGTCTGTGATAATAGAATAAAAAATTTTGGGCGGAATCCTTTTTTTATTGACATAATAAATCACTTTGCTACTAGCTTCGATTTTCAGCCCTCAAAGAGGACCAGCAGTCCTGTAAAACTCAAACTCCCTCACATATTATCTTTCTGAAAACACACAGCTGCATTGATTTTTCCTAAAGAGCCTCTTCAGTGGTGTAGACATTGATGATTCCTTCTGTGTCTGTGATGAATTAAAAACGGGTTACAGGATGTCAACTTTGTTTTTGTGCTCTTTCAGGTGGTCCTTTACATTATCGTCTCTGCTGCCTGTGGGGGCCTCAGCTGGCCCTCTTGTGTCAAATAATGAGAGCAGAGTTGGAATTAAAAAGAGATATAAAGGATCAAAGGAAGAGGGGGAGAAGCACATGTATAAATATGCCTGCCAACGGATCCAAAAAGAAACGCAACTATTCTTCTTGTTCTCCAGCTTCTACATCCTCAGAAGACACATGCTGCTCCTCCTCCTGCTGCCTCCTTCCTTAGCCCCTTCTTTGATAGTGTGCACATTGACTTGCCTTCTGGAAAGGGAGCGCCACCTCATACCCACACTTACTGTATGGACAGCAGCCATGTGGCCTAAAAACTGACATGGAAGAATAATCTTGTCTTGAACTAGTCTGGTATATTCATCCTGTCTCATGCATTCAGTGGCCTGATGTATCAATGTGTGATACCCTGCCATGCAGCTAGCTTTGTCATTGATACCGGAATTCATCAAGCAGGACTTTACATCCAAGGTTCTTTCTGTTATTTAACCAACTAACGTTTGACCACGTTACAGTTTACTGTGTGTTGATGCAGTTTCATTCATGAGATTTTTTTTTCACCAAGTAAAAAAGTAAATTAAAAAAGTAGAAGTTGTACCAGATATGATCATACAAATAAACGTAAATCTGATTGATATTACTGATTCAAAACATCTAATAGTTCTTTAAATGAAGCCCGATTTTGAAGAATTTCTCTTTCTTGCCAGCTCACTTTTGGGGAGGTTTTCTTTCACCATTTTGTGTTTTGTTCTGTTAACACAATGCACTTTTTACAATGTACATATTTGCTTCCCTGCATCATATGAATTAACATTGTGTAATTATTTAATTATTGTACATTAAAATTTGAAATAATAAGAACCAATTGCATCAAGTGCTTAGTTCTACAAAGGCAAAGCAAAAAGGATTTTATATTTTTGTTTTGGGCTTTAATTTGTTTCCTCTTTTCAAGGATTTGACATGACTGATCAAGACATTATACTTCTATTGACTGATTTTAAAAAGTTCATATCGGTCTACTGTGATGGGATGCCAAATCATCACTGTGTCTACGTGTCACACTCCCAATATTTACAGTTTATGGTCACTAACTCTCAGTACTGCATATCTATTCTTTACTTTACCTCAACGGTCTCACCCATCTACGGAGTCTTACTGCTGATGTACAATTTCAAAATAAAAGCTTTCAGTGAACTAAACTAAAAGTTTGCTGAACGAACCAGCATGCTGTAAACACAACACACGGTGTAAAAGTTCACCCAAAGACTTAAAATATTATCTTGATAATGTTTTGACAGACATGCTAGTATTAGGTTGGGTTTTTTTTCCAGGTTATGCTGAGTAAATGGCCAGGTTAAAGTAATTGCTCATTAGGACCTCCTCTCACCTGCGTGTGTCACGCGCCTCTGAGGCTCGCGACCGTGACAGGCACAAGCCGTTAATTAAGACTGTTCATTTTTTAATAAACCAGCTGTGTCTTAAAAACAAGTTTAAATATCTTCACTATTGCCGAACAGGTGGTAAGTATGGATTTATGATTGTTTTTGTGATGTGTGCTACTTACGTAACAAAACAGTTTTGTCTGTTCCCAACTAAAGTGAACGTTTGCTCAAAGCTACTTCACGTTAGCTAAACATGTTCATAGTTCTTGTTAGTTTCACCCCACTGTGTGCTTATTGTGTTTCAACCTTTGGTATTAATGTTTGCTACCAAAAACTTAGAGGTTCACAACAAAAAAAGGCTGTTTATGTTTATTTGTTTTAATGTCACCATAGTTTATATCGCGATAATTCAATTGAATGCGATGTGATCTTATTCTTCTAATGATCCCTTCAAGTGGTTCAGAGGAGCGCGTCTTAAGCCTTTTAGCTGCATACTATGTTTACTCCTGATCTGCTTACAGACCTAACTGGGTAGAGGAGGCTGCACACTGGGATAATCTACCTATCAGATGCAGGAAATCTGCCTTCTGTTTTGATCAGAAACTATTTGATTAATGACATGATGTGTTAGTGGAGCCAGGAAACATGAGGAAATGCACATTCATCAGCATCTACCCATGTTATGTTGGCTTTTAGACACACTTCAGTCATATGAAAGTTTGATTTGTGTGTTGTTGTTTCTGTTTTCTCGGAAATGCCTCACATATGATGGGTCCTTTGCTAGAATTTGGTAGTTTAACAGCTCTGGACAGATCTGACAGTCAGTCTTTTTGTTTTTCATGAGATGGTTTTTGGCCTGCAGCTTTGTCTTTCGTTTCATCTTGATGGAACAGACTGGTATTCTGTCTGTTGAAAGACAGTATGCTATTATTCTTGCCAGGCCTTTTAGTGTGAAATTTTCCCCTGTGCTTTACAGAGGACAGCCTTGTCCCTGTGGTATGCTGGGTGGGTTCCCCCAGCTTGACCTGCTGCCCTGCTGCAGCTCTGTGCCAGCCACGGCTTTTGATTAGATGATACTGATACTGGGTATCCTACCATCCATGGAGAGGCCTTTTGAAGCTTTCTGCACTATGCCCATAACAAATAGACTTGTTCAGATTAAACCACTGTCGGTGATAATTGTTTGACTCAATGTGTAGCCTGTAACATGGATTTTATTGTCTACTTAAAAACAGAGTAGGTAGAGTAGTAGTGAAGCCTGATCAAACAAAAGTATTGATGATATTTGTTTTTCTTTTAGAGTTTAAACTTCTTAGCTTGCACTGTGCATCTCCCTGGTTTCACTTCTGAAGCTTGTCTGGAGAGACATCAAGCTGCTTTTTAAATTCTGCTGAAAACAGACCTTTGAAGACCAATGTTAATGTACTGTGACTGCGTCACTATATCCAGTAAATGTGATTTCACTTATTTCAGAAGTAATACTTCTGGTAATATAAGCCTACTCTATACCATGATTTACATCTTGTCTGTAGTTAAGATTAGACTGTAGTTCCCAGGGTCAGGGGCCTTGTATAGATTAAGCAGAAATAGCATGTGACTTAAGGGTCTTAGACTCAGGTGTCACACCACTGCTGCAGAGTTAGGATCAGGTGTCACTTTTTTGTTTGCATTCTGTGTTCGTGTGATCAAACAGTGACACTTACTGTAGTACGTTGGAGAAGTTCTAAGCAGCATTAAAACATATTTTGCTACCTCGGAGTACATTCCTGCACCTACAGGCCTCCTGCCAACCTACTCCCCTGTTCACTTGTCCTTTACTAAAAAGCCGCCTGATCCAGTCCCTCATAAAAGAGGGACTTTGGCTGCTTAGCAACAGTGAATGCCAACTCAGCCTGGCAGGCCATAGCCACTCCTCCTGCACAGGGATCAGCATGAATAGGGTGACATGTTGCTTTCGTCCTCACTTGTTCCTTCTGTAAACTTTGCAGTGGAGCTCCAGAATTAGCAAAGTCCATAACTGGACCTTGATGCCTGCTCTGGGGAGCATGCAGCCGACACACTGATTGTGTGGTTGGAAAAAACGTTGATCCACTGCTGCGGTCCACTTGCTGGACTTTGTCACTTTACCTCTTGGAGTGGGGCGTGCAGGCTGCACAAGGAGCACCCTCATTCAGGCTGTGATGATTCTGATCCAGGTTGACTCCGAACTCTAGGAGGGAGGTGCGGTTGGACAATTGCAGTGACTGGTTAAAGAAGGCTTGCACAGCAGTAATGGGATTGTCTTTAAGGGGGTAAAGGAGCCGGCTGAACAGCCTGATCTCTGACTTCTTCTTATTAGTCTCTAATGGAGTTCTTGATCTGTTTGTTTGGATTTTACTTGATTGTTTTTTTTTAATTGAAAGGTAAGTGTCTGTGATTTTTGTAAACATTTGTTTTGCTGCAACTTGATTTTGAAATGGGATAGTTTAGTGGCTTGAATTCCTTGGTTTTTGTGTTTTAACAAATGTTGTCGGATCATATCAGGTGGAGGAAATTGTACTTTAACACAAAGTAATTCCCCGACACATATTTTCACATTTATTACTTTGCTGCATCGTGTTTTGTGTGGAAGATACTGAATTGAGTACTTGGCTCTTACAAGGGTCAATGTGCGCTGTAGACTAAGGCAGGTTATTTAAATCTCACAGGTTGTATTGCACAATAAGGTGTGTTCTTCCTGTTGCTGTTAAAGGTATCCATTTAGATCTACATGTTTTTGCTGTGTCGATAAGAGCAAAACTACTGTCGTATTTCTTATCAGCTCTCGTGTTAGGCCTGCTGAACTTTACAAATCAATGACGGTGGCACATAATATATAATTACATTGCCAGTGTTAAACATTTTAAATATTATTTGTTCATATAGTATTTCTAATGTCCAGAGTGTTCACAAACAAGACAGCTCTTAATTTGGTTCTTCTGACAAACTTCTGTATTTTCTGCCTTTATGACTTCGATTTACCGATACTGTCCTCCTCAGCTGGCCTTTGTCTCTTTAAACGTGACCAATGTGCTGTATACACTTTGTACTGATGTTGTACTTTGTACTGAAGATATATACTGGAGGATTGACATTTTTTGATTGAGTTGAATATTCATTATACTCCTGAAGTTTCCCTCAAGAGTTAGTTTCTCTTGTGCTCAAGGACTATGAGTCAGCATTCAGTAAGCTTGTATGTCGTTGGTGACTTTTCTGATCATTTCTGTTGTTTAGCAGCCCTGTCAGCTGAACTAAATAGAGCACTACAAAATCATGACTGCCGTACACTTCTCATTGCCAGACACATTGTCGACACGTTTCTGCATTTCAATGTTGCTCAATACGCGGAGTCATTTCTCACATTTGTATTCATCCATGAGAAGGGACAGCTACTGAAAGTATTTATTAGCTACGCTCACCTGGAGTGAAGGAAAATGTAGCCTGCTTTGTTGGTGCCTTGAAATTTTGTCTGCTAAACAAACTCTGAAAAAGTGTAGACGAGAGCTGAAGTGGATATTCAATTATGAAATGATATCCTATGGAACCAACTAGGATGTTGTTTGAGCAGACTTACCCTAACAAAAAATGAATCTGGTGACTTTGCATTTTTCACTGAACAAAGTCATAAGTCTTCCAGCTACAGTAATGTGACTACTACAATAATCAATGAATACAAAGACTTAGTATTTACCTCTGAGCACAAGACTGGCTGAGTTTTCTCTCTCCCCCCAATGTCATAAAGTTGTTTAAAATGTGACTTTCTTGTCCTCTGTACAGATGCATGCTTGATAAACAAACTGGATGCTAACTGAATGAACTACCCCAAATACCACAAGAACTCCAAAATGTCCAATAAGACCTTCAACATGTCGACTGACCAGGTTGACTGCTCCATCCCTTTGCCCCACAGAGACCTGCTTGTGGGCCTCTCCCCTGTGAGTCGTTACAGCAGCTTGTCGCTGTCTCCGTCACCCGACTCGGACAGTAGTAATCTGAACTTTAGTGACAGAGAAGCTGATAGCTCGCCTGACATCCACATGCTGGAGTATTCCCTCAGTGAGGGTCTTACTATGGATAACCAATATGACATCAACGTACCACAGGCTAATTCATTCTGTGATAGAAGTGCAAACTTGAACCAAACTTTTATTGCCACACCTGACAATGGCAGTGCAAGTTTTTTGAACGAAAACTTAAGTTTAATGAGTAAACTCCAGTACCAGACTTTTAGCAAGAACACAGTGGATAGCAGTGACAGTGCAGTGATGTCTCCAGATTCTGCTGGGAGAGAAAGCCAACCAGGGTCAGATGAGAACTCCCGTAGAGGATCCATCGAGAATGACTGCTGCTCCCTCAGTTCTGGGGAAATGGTGATGAGGAGCAACAGTTTTTGTCTAGAGGACCAGTCTGTTTTGGTCGTCTCCTCCCTAGATGAGTCATCAGTTTCTCAAGTTGCTGGCTGTTCAACTTTACCTGCTTATTCTAATCTGCTTTCCACCACTCTCCCCGAAGTCTGCGAAGGATCCACAGAAAGGGTTACAAAGGTTGACACGGGCCACTCGTGTCTTGGCAAGACTTTTGTCTTGGCAGAGTTTTCTTCTTTGGAGAATATTTCATCATCCAACTCTTCAATAGTTCTGCCAGGTGAGAATGAAGGAGGGGTTTTCATGACCTTTGTTTGTGAAACATCTCCTTCAGATTGTGAAAAAGTGGCTCAAATTCCAGCTGCAGAAGAAGAGATGCTGCTTTTCCCAGGACAGCTAGCACATAGACAAGGCCACCCTTTTGTGTCTACTTCTTCAGCAGAGCAAGACGTTGACAAAGGTATTCATACTTCCACTCCAGTACAAACCATCGAGAACAACATACTTGGCCTTCCCTCATTTTCAGAGTCTCCCTGCACTGGAATATCAATCACCCCAGGTCTTCTACCTGTAAAACAACAGCAATTCTTTGGAACTCCTAAACAACCTTCAGCTGCAGGACTGAATTTATTCAGCAAGCTCAAGAAGAGGGAAATCAAGAACTTCCCTAAATCAGACTTCAGTAAAGTAAAATCTAAAATCCTGACAAGAAATGTGCATCAAATGCCAGTAGAAGGCAATGCTTCACAGCACCAACAATCTCAAGCGAATGTGAAAAACAAGCCCACTGAATCACACAGAGGGGCTGCTACCAGGGTGAGTCCATCCAAGGAAAGGTGTAGAGCTGCGGTTGTTTCTACCATTACCAAAATGGCCAATGATGCAATGACGCAAGTGAATTCAGAAGCCGCTAATTTGGGAGCGACAGTGATGCAGTTAACTGGGCATTGTACAGTGGATGAACAGAGTAATAGTAGAGCATCCTCACCTTGCCAACCCTTATCTGCAAACAATCATACTGTAGCAGTCAGATGCAATAATTCCTTCGCTAAACGTGAACATGCAGCTTCTAGCCAATTGGCAGACGCAGCCACAGAGAATGCTGGCAACAAGACCTTCTGCTCGTCACCCTTGGAAAAAACCCCGGATAGAAAGGGCCAACCACTTTGCAAACAAACTACCAAGAAAGGCATCTCAAACAAAATTGAGGTCAGATCAGGCTCAGCATTAGGTCAGGACAATCTTCCCACCCTTAAGCCCCGGCCACGTTGCTCATCAGAGACTTTATCAACATCTTTTCCAACTAGGGAAAAAAGAACAACCATTAGATTTTCTACAAGCTTAACCATTCCCAAAGTTGACAACCACCTGGGGAAAACCAAACCAAGGAAACTGAACTGCACTTCTCGGAATAAACAAGTGGTACAGGCTGAGTCTGCAAACAGTCCTGCTGAAAACTCAAAAAGAGACTTTAAGAAGATCAGATTGGTGGTGAGTATGTACTTATAACTTCAGCATCAATTAATTGACACTCTAGTAGTACTGTATAGATGTTGCAGCTGGTTGGGAAAGCCCTTGGATAAAATGTTTTTCTGTCATGAACCTTCAGGGCCAATTGTATGGAGCTTGATGAATGAGGTATTGCTTTTCTTGCAGGTGGAGTCTAGCAAATCAGCAGGTGCATTATTGAATGATAGTAAAGGCAGATTTCGAGGAGACCCCTCTCCGAGACAAACAAGAGGAGCAGCGCTGTCGCAGCCTCCAGCTGCCAGTCCAAGACCAGCCAATCTTTCCACCAGGCAGAAGCAAGGAACTCTGGGTAGGGGTGAATGCAAGACCTTCAAAGCTGCAGAGACGGCAATAATCAAGCCCAAGTGCAACACAGGTAAGACTAGTATAAGCTTGACAACACTTGACAACACTTGACAACACAACAAGTCCGGAAACTGGTCTGGTAGCTGGAGAGGTGCCAGTCCATTTCCTGAGCACTGCCGAGGTGCCCCTGAGCAAGGCACCGAACCCCAAAAACTGCTCTGGAGCGCTCGCTGTGGGCAGCCCCCTCACTCTGAGACCTCTCCATTAATGCATGTCACTAGAACCCTGTTTGTGCATGAGTGTGTATCTCGGCATATGTGTGTGTTAGACAGAGTGTAAACCGAATTTCCCCTTGTGAGATTAATAAAGTATAAATTATTATTATTACTTTATACGGTACATACTGAATGCTTTTGCAGCCTTTGATAACATGAAGGGATTTTTGAGAAAGATGTCTTTGGGTTGTTTTATTAGGGGACCAGTTACCAGTAACTTAACAATAACAGTCGGCCACAGTCAACACTCATAATATTTATGTCCCGTGTTTTAATTATGATTTTAAATGTTTCCTTCACAAACATTCAAACAGCCTTCTGGCTTTTCATAAAGCAGAGTGTAGGAGCCATAATGTGTGTTGATACCTCGATTGATTATTTGTTATATTTTGTTCCTTATTTGGGTTTGATATTGTTTCCAGTAATTAGCAGTGGGTGTGGATTACTTTATTTTTTACCTGAGCATTTGGGGTGGTGGGAGACTAGACAAAGAGGGTGAGTGAGTTTGATATATTTCCTGTTGACTTACATCATCATTGTTATCTTACCATCACTGTAATCATCATTATCTTCGGACATTTTGTTTAGAAATGTGTTTTTCCCTTTTTGGTTTCATAAATCTACAAACATATATGGACTTTTGACATTTTTATACGAAGGAGTCACGGGTACAAACCAGCTTAGTCACTGTGCAGCACTTGACAATCTTAATGCTCTCTGATTTGACTGTAGTAAAGCAGTCTGTCCTTGAGAGGGGGACATTTTGCCGATCTCAACAGCCTCATCTCTATTGATCCTCAGACATATGAGCCTTGAGAAAGGATGTTTGAATCTTCTAATGATAGAGTAAGAACATAAGTGGAAAAAGCAGAGGCATTAAAAGGGTTTTAGAGTTTACCAGTATTATTAAAGTGAAAACAAGTTTGAAATTAGCACACAAAGAAGGTAGAAAAGGTTTCATGCTTAGACTAAAGGGACGTTCTACTGGGATGCATTATTCTGCTTTAACAATAAATGTTTATAGTTTGCTTGTAATTCATCAAAGTAGGCATGTACAGTAGCAGATAAGATATACAGCAGATGTCAGTGTTCATTTTTTAAGCAAAACCTCAAAGACATTGACAAGACTTAGCCTGCATATAGTCTGTTTGGTAGCTTTGCAGACATTTTATTTGCCTGGTCTTGTATTTATAACCAATATACAACTGTGAGCTCAATGTGTAGTGTCTTAACACAAAGTTTGTGGTCCTCTGATTTTTTTTGGGTTTATGCTTGAAGGCAGTCTCAGAGTACACGCAGCAGGAGGGCCCTTCCTTGGAACTGCCTCCTCTGCGAGTCTTAAGCCCCAACTGAATAGACGCCAAACTCCTCAGACTTCTACCCGCTCCTCTCTTATGGGTCCTCCGCCTACTCCCACTTCTAGACTACCACGCAAGACCCTGGGGCCATCCAAAAGCCTCGCTGAAAACAGTGTTCACACTGAGCTGAGTGAAGGGGCTGGGAGTACGCAAGGTGAGTCCGATAAAGATTTTAAATGTTTTTAGGAACTGGATGTTCCTTCTTTCAGGGCTTTTCAGTGAAGGTATAGAGTCAGTGTTAAACAGACAGTTTCCAGGGTCAGGTCATGGGGGTGTTTGTGCTTTTAAGCACACATCTGGGCATGAAGGGGAGGGGCTCCTGTGACCCACTTCAGGAGTAGGTTCAGATGTTAATCTCGCCAGAGAAAAATGTTCTTTTGATTTAACACCTGCACATCTGCCAAGATCCATAGAGGAAAGTGACATCTTTCCTATTGTTTCTTTGGAGCAATTCAGAACATAATTCCAAGCTATCAAAAGTCTTTATGAATGAGATGAAGTCCATTCCAATCCATCCAAGTTTCAGCCAATCAACCTGTTTCGCTGGTGTGTCTTGACTGGTTCCAGTGGGAGCTTTGTAGCTCTGTTATACTGGTTTGTTTTATTAAATAAAACCACTATCAGAAGGTGGGCTATTTTCCACTAAGCATCCTCTCAGGCTTGCAGGTCAATGATTGGCCGATGGGGCGTATTTTTCAATCTGGGGATCCCCCCCTCCTTGTGTGGTTGTCATGGCAACTCAGATTCTATTCCACTCTAGTTCACACACACACAGCGTTGCCTGGAGGAAAATGAGCAGACATACACCGCGGCTGATGTCTGAGGTGCAGGGAAGGAGTGTTTTTTTCTTTTTTACATTTTTAAAAATCAAAACAAATGGCTGATTACACAGGACTTAGAAGTTGCACTTGGACTGAATTCCCATCTCGCCTTTTCAACAACTCCTCTTTGATTGCACAGAGCAGTGCAGCATCCAACTGTGATGTCACCCTGTTGACATGTCTGCTCATTGGATCCTATCGGTTTTGTGTCATTCCTTTGATAGCTGTTTTTAGTGGAAAACATAAAAAGCTTTGGAGAAGTAAGTGAGACTGGAGTTCTTTTTGTTGATTAACAGTTTGTTAAACTATCAGGATCTTATTGTTGTTTTAATGCAAAGCACTCATCTCGTCATAGTCTTTATGCATTTGATTCTGCATTAATACATCTTTTGTTTTTTCCATAATGGTCAGATATCCATCTTTTTGATTTGATTTTTCTTTTTTCATTTTAGTTGGTTTCATGATGAAATGATAAATGTTTACCTTCATGGTGTTGTTACACAAAAAAAAGCTCTGTTCACTTCACTTACGTATATCAACATGGCTGTCTTATAAAACCCCAGTCATATCCAACTACATGTGGTGAGTAGCAATACAACAGCAGGACTGTATTGAAGTGCCTGAGAAATAACCAACATTGATATGTTTTACAGTTTCTGGGGGAGCTGCACAGAAACAGACACCGTTCAGAACTGCAGTGCTGAAAGCAAGACTCATCACAAGCCCGCGAAAAAATACAAAACCAGGTGAGTTCACATTTCTGTTTGAGTTGAATCTGCATCTGATTCAATACTTTCCTGATCTCCAACACTATGATATTACATTGTGTAATAAATCCTCACAATGTTTGATCTGCTTTTGGTGTAAGTGATCAAACCGTCCAGAAACACTCATTTGCAAACAATAGTGTTGTGTGTCTACCTGGTTATCTCATTAATATTGTATGGTAACCACATTTGACAGGCACTCTTTGAGCTTGATTAACTTAAGATAACGATGTGTTTGTTCTTTTCGATCACACCTCCATGCCTGCTTGTGACATAAAAGCCGTCTGTGGTTGTGGTCACTTAGTTGGCTGTTTCCCTGCTGCATAATGGGTCAGATGAACTCATGCCTTGTGCCTAACCTTGAGCTGCCTTTTCCAGCTTTGCCCGCAGCATGCAAATCTGACACTCCAACAAACAGAGGACCTCTGAACTTTACTGCCGGTTCACTTAAAAGAACTGTTTCTGCAAGACTCCGTATAACTTCAAGTGGACCTGGTAAGTACTCGTTGTTTTATTTGATTCTATTTAATTCCACCTCTTTGTTAACACATTCAACCTACTTAAAATTGAGTGTTGTCTTTATAGAGACAACATGCAGTGCTTAACAAATGTATTAGACCACCACTTAGGCCTGCTGATTTGTAAACTCCACCTGCAAGAAGAGCAATACCTCATTCATCAAGCTCCCTACAATTGGCCCTGAAGGTTCATGACAGAAAAACATTTTATCAAAGGCCTTACCCAACCACCTGCAACATCTGTTTGTTCTACCTTTACAACAGTTACCAAGCTCTTTCCTGTACAATTGTGGATTTACTGTTTCTTCAGGCATCAGTGCCAGAACACAGTACTACTAGAGTGTCACCACTTAATGCTGCTCTAAATTAACACTGGTAATAACCAAGATCATTTTTCTGTAATGGTTAACATGTCAGTTTGTAGAAGCACTTTAACCTGAATGATTATTTAATGTTTAAATATCAATATTATGTTATCCAGGAGTTTTCAAATATACTGTTTTACAAAAGTGTGTGTGTGTGTGTGTGTGTGTGTGTGTGTGTGTGTGTGTGTGTGTGTGTTCTAGAATAAAGTGCTTTGCACGGTCATAAGACTAGAATAGACCTATATGTACATTCTTGTTTCCAGTCTGCTTTAAGTTTAGCAGAAAATGTGTGTAAAACATGTCTCATTATAAAACATGCTGAACTTAGTCAGCACATTGATGGGGCTTGGCTTTGTTTCGCATCACAGCTGAAGACACAATTTCATGATGAAGCTGTGCCAGCCAAGCTGTTTACAGCTCAGCTCGTCAGACAGAACCATGCCAAGCAAGTCTCATGTCCCCTGTCATCCTTCTGCTGGTGACACAGGGAGAGAGAGTCACTGAGCTACGAGTGGGGGGTTAGATCAAATTCTTATTGGCTGCAGTTGTCCTTTTTGCTCCTCCCACTCCTTTCTGCCCCCCCCCCCGCTCTCTTCCCAGCATCCTGGCTCTGTGACAGCACCACCATCATCATGCTTGGAGATGCAGCTTTGCTCTGCCATGAGAGATTGGTGTTTGGTGAATAGCTGCAGCCTGGCTTTACCCAGAGGATTAAGGGATTGTTACTTTTTTTCCCCTCCCTTTATCACATTACTGGGCTTTGCCATAAACTACTGGACGTCCTTTAACCTTCTCTGCATCAAGTCCTCACAGCTTTGAACTGGATTTTGAGTGGGAGACCTGCCATGCTGAACGGCGTGCATTCACTTTTTCCAAAGCTGTTCCTATTTTGTAACTCTTACTATTGGTTTTTGCTGATTTATTTCATTCTGCCCGTGTGAGCTTTTCTACCCTGAGATATGACACACTAATGGGCACCATGGCATGTGGTTTATAGCCAAGCTTCTTCATTTTCTACTTTGTTATTGCCTTGAAATCCTGGTCGTCTTGCTTTGTGTTTGAGAGATGTTATGGTCTCCGAAGCTTTCCCTGTCCAACATCCACGTGCGTCTGACAGCCAAGGGTTTACTCCGAAACATTCAGCTGCTGTCAGGATGCAGGAAGAACACTGTGGTTTTCCAAGCAGGTCAGTCACTGAAAACATGTTTTGCAGGCATTCTAGTTTTTATGGGGATGGGGCTTGCTGATCTGTAATATTTTAACCAAACCTATTTGTGTTTGCTTCATGCTAAGTCCTGCGCAGTCTATTTTTAGCAAGGCTATTTGCTACTGTAGTTGCAAAACAGGAGGTTCATCTTTCATTTACCTACATTGGTCCCCAAAACATGTGACCTGTGCACTAGGATATAAATCTTGAATTTAGAGGCAGATTCATTTCAAAGACAATCTGTATGTCTCTTTTGAAACTAAATGTCAGGACGGTCTATATTCATCTCATATGACTGTTCGTTAAAATGTTTATTTTCTATCTGTCTTCCACACTGATACTGTGCTCCTGTTTCAGCCTGAGATGTAGCAGGTTATTTTGGTACTCGGTCTCCAGCTTGATCTGTGGGAAACACACTGGCTCCCTTTTTTTTGCCTGTTTTATGTCCAAATATGGTAACTTAGCTTGATGGCCCCAAAGGCTTCATAAACACTTGTTTGTTTGTTTTTGTACTGGATTTAAGGGTCTGTCGAATGTCACACTGAGAATTATTGTCTCGTATTGTGTCATCACGACAACAAGTGTGTCATTGTGACGGCTGTCATCATTCATCGGACTTTGTGCTACAGTGATATCTCCCCTCAGAGCAGAGCGTTCTGCTGTGGGCTCACTAAATCAGGCAGTATTTTATGAAAAGCATTGTTTGTTCAGCCTGAGAGGAATGCATGAACTAAAGGGCAGCATGTGTCATAAACTGTCTGTTTGGATACTTACATAGCTGTCATGAAGCGTCAGTCAAATGTAGAAGACTTGGAGACCAATATCATCATCATAAAATGAATTTAAGGGTGAAGTTATTTAGTGTATTTGCTGGAAATCCATCATTGTTTTAAAACGTTAGGGGGAAAAAAGTGAACACGCAGTTAAATTTGAACATTGAGGGGAACTTAGAGTAACTTTTGTCTGTCATTGAGCTCAGCTGGAGTCTGGATGAAGGCATGTTTGTGTCCTTCATGTTTTCTGTGATGAAACACGAGATGGTTTCTCTTTATGTTCTTTGCCCAGCCAGCAGAGGGCGTCCGTGTTTTAAAGAAAAACCTTTGATATTTAGCGCTCTGCTTCATCCCTCTCATTGAAAGCTGAGCAGCAGCACAGCTGTTTCTGTTTTGATATGTCTCATGCTCTAATGGAGCCTGATGCAAAAGAAAGGAAAATCTTTAAAAATATGAGTTAAGGAGACGGATTTGTTATCTCAGCTGTACCATCCACTCAGATTATTATATCAATACTTTATCTGGCTGTTAAACACAGACGTGCATTTAAGAAACTAGTTTAAGGTGAAGCGTCAAGTCAGCAGCAAAACTGTGTGAAGATTAAGTTGAGCTTTTTTTTCTTTTTTCGACCAACTTCTCTATTGCGTTTTAATTCTTCAACGCAACTTTGTTCTCTTTAGGTTGTGAACTGTTTCCTCTGTTGGTCAGGCCTGCCTGGACTATCATTCTCTCAGTAATATTTACTCAATCAGAGAGCTGTCCACTCTGCTGCTGCAGTATCAGCTGTTCAGTTCGACCAAAAAAAAAACCAGGTGGATACACCTTGTTCTGTGCTAAGCAGCTGCAGGTCCTTCTTTTTAAAGCTATCCAGGTCGTTTCTGTACCTCACAGATGTATGCTCGACTTACCCTTGAATGTTACGTTCTTAAATGATGCCCTGCAAAGTGCATCTAAATTTAACTTTGAATATACTCCAGGTTTTAGGTTCAAAAAGGTCAAGATCATAAACACGAAACGGGCCAAGCTTACATAGCAGAGTGTATATACAGAATACAGCACTTTTAAAGAAGATTGAGAAAATTCACCTGCAACTATATCAAGATCTATGTTTTTTATTGTTTTCTTAATTGGCTCAAGTAGCTGTCATCTGAAACTGACAGAGCTGAGTGAGTATTCCCACAAGCCACTGCTGTTATAGTAAAGTTCGTCCACTGCCTGGTATCCTCTGTATAACAAAAAAACATGTTTGGGAAATAATTATCCAACACGTCTCTTTCTCTGCTGTTCCCCCTGAGTTTCTAACATCCAGGTCGTTGTGTTTTAGCAGAGTAAACAAAGTGCTCTTTATTAGAAGGGTTGATGCTAGCTATTGTAAGGGGGTGATGTATTTATAAAGCTGATGTAAATCAAAGCTGCAGTAGCACTGACTTGCTAAAATAAGTTGTTCCCAGTGAGCAGTGTCTGCAGAGCAGTAGATTAAATTAGGATATGGAAAACTAATTGTATCCAGAGGATCCATTTATATGTCCATGCTGTCGGAGGAGCAGCACTGGGAACCATCAGACTGACTGATTGGACAGAACAGTTCTGGGTTTCAGATTTATCAAGGGGCTTTAGAGTTGAATGCATCCGTATCCCTGACAGGAGCCTGTAGTGTAGATGTTGATGCTGTCAAACCAGCTGCAGCGCTTATGGAGGGGGGTA
The DNA here is from genome assembly GCF_947650265.1 of Symphodus melops. NCBI lineage: Eukaryota > Metazoa > Chordata > Actinopteri > Labriformes > Labridae > Symphodus > Symphodus melops. The sequence goes on from NC_136699.1 coordinate 20,199,947, forward strand.
CGATGACGATCAGCGCTGTAACGACTCTCAACACGCGTTCTTTTACAGTGGACAGGCCCAACTCCCGCCCACATCCACCTCGGCAGCAAACATCCCAACCTACCCAGAGTAATGCTCCTCCAGATGTGGTACCAGCGAGTGTGGCTGAAGGTGCCTCAAAGCGACTCGGAACGCTCCTGGCAGCGAGTGACCGCAGATTTGAGGCACTCGCCATCGTCTTGCAGCAAACTTTGTCTGAGGTAAGGCCTTGTGCAAGTCCTTTTTTTAATGTTTGGGTTGAAAAACATTTTATATATATATATATATATATATATATATATCTGTAATTTATTTTATAATTTCCCATTAAAAAAAGAGGACATGTAATCAAAGGTGGAAGTCTGGCAGTAATCCTGGCATTTCTAAAGATAGTTGGCCTAGCTTTATTTACTGTAATAATTGATGCCGTTTTTAAAATGAAATCACAATCTGTTTTAGCTCATCATGAAGAGCTCTCTGTGCGTCATGGTGTTTTAAAATGTGATGAAACAATATTTGTTTGTTTTTACTTGGAGTTACAGGAAACAGGTCGGCTACTCGTAGTCCTGTAAACACCGTCCAGCTGATCAATCTACCAAAGTGAAAAAAACTCTTACTCCTGATTTTTTTACTTACATAAAGATATCTAATTTTACTGATTTCGGTTGTCATGCAGAAAGTGTGGAATAGAGATGTGATTGCGCGTGCACACACACAGCAATATCTTTTTTTTTTTTTTTCACTGTTTGTTTTGGCTGTGTTTTAATAACAGTGCCATGTGATTGGCTGCTTGAAACAAGATGTCCCAGAGGATTATTCTTCCCACCGTGCAGTACAAACAAGCTTATTCTACCAGCTAACCCCCCGTCTGACCCCGACCATCATTCTCCCATTCGACACTTGTCAAAGCAAAATTAGAAAGTGGTGCTTGGAATCTATCACTTAAACCTAAATAACAAGCTGTACGGTGAACTTTGACAGAAGAATGACATTAGTTAATAAATTAAGTTAAATGTAAAGAGTACAGATGTATCGGCCTAGAAGTGAAGACGGCCTGTATGAGAGAATAAATAATCACTTTACATTTTATGTCCTTTTGCTTGACTTTGAAAGTTTCCTTGTGAAATATTTCACACCATTCGTGAAACATGTGCAACGGTGCGTTGCTTCATAGTTCCATTATAAAGTCATTTCAGACACTAGATATAGTTTCTCTGAATGAATAATTGAACTCTTAATATTTGACACCTCAGTGACATTTAAATCAGCTCTCTATTTGTCCCTACTGAGGTGAGACTCTGTACCTGTGTTTTAGATGACGTTCTTTTGGTGGAAGAAAACACTGCTTTTATATTTGACCAAATTCACAGACTGAGTTGAGAAACCACACGGTCAGTATCAGATACTGGATCTTGGTTTGTTACACTCATTCCAGTTACCTCAGAGCTGAGTTCACTGTGTTTACGTTACTAAAACTCTTTAGAGTAGGGGCAATAATATGATCTGAATGTTCCTTCCTTGATGCTTGGTGTATGAGTTTCATATTATTGTGTATATTCAGGTGTTTTAGAGACACAAGAGGCAGGCAGCATGTTTTCTGAGAATTTTCCTCTGGATGCTGCTGTTCATCATTTAATGACTTCGCTTGACCGAATGTTGAATCAAATAAAAAAAATAATAATAATAATAATTTTATTGTATACACACAAATGTATAGTTTAAATTCTGAGGTTTCCTGCTCTCAAAAAAGCAAGTCTTTTTTTTTTTAATGCAGAGCAATGGAATAACATAATCTTGTAAAGAAGATTCATATAGGTCAATAGAAATATTTCAAATCTATTTTTAAAAAATGAATGATAGAAAGGACCAAAGTCTTCTGAAAGTAAAATGAGGATGTCATTCTCCAGCTCAGAACATCTCTGACTGGAACGTGCGGCCAAAAATCAAAAGTGTGAAAATGATTTATCAGTCGATGTCTTTAAACTAATCATCCTATCAGGATATGAACGTGAAGCAGCTTTGTCTCTGTCATACTTAAGAAGTCACTTTGCATTTATTTCCTTCAGCCTCGATCACAGACACTTCCTCCTGTCCTGCCTCAGTCTGGAGTCAGACACCACACACATCCCTGGAGACGGTGCTCTGGGTTGCTGCATTTGTGACAAAGTTCATTTCAGTCCAGTTGAAGCCTTTGTGAGAACAGATTAGACGGCCAGCTCTGACATCTGTTTCAAGAGTACTTGAGAGATCTTTAATTAATGATATATATATATATATAAGGACAGTCAGAGAAAACTAGGCTTGAGATGAGTTTTCAGTAAATCACTTTGTAGTGCGACAGCTGGTATTTGGGGCACACTTTGTGATCTCTGAGTCACTGACTCATAAACCATCTGTTTAAGTGGCAGGGTTACGAAACTGATGACATCAACAAGACATAAAAACAATGTTTGTTCCTCTTTGATTGGAAAACCGCAGGCTCTGACTCGACTCTGAAGGCGGTATGTCTTACTGCTGTCCAATCCTAAACAATCCCAACATTAATGTATATAGAAGCTCAGCTTTCTGCATCACGTGTATCAGCTGACATGGTTGTAGATTGTGAACAGTGGAGTCTGAAGGCCAGAATAGGAGGCAGGTCCTTCCAGACCATCCCAGTGTGAAAATGTCCCAGCTGTTGACTTGATATGGTTATGACCATCAGCAGGACTGAGTGCCGTGTGTCTGCTTGGATAGAGTAGAGAAGAAGAAGATGTATATTAAACCAGACAAGTTTCATTGAAGACTAAAAAAGACTAATAACCACAAAAATGAGGAGAAGAAAGATTGATGATGCGTTTCCTCCATTTTCTTTCTCATATTTTTAATATTTCCAGGAAAATGTAACTTGAGCTGAAGCAATTAGTCATTGATCTTGGTCAACCATGAGGTGTTATTCTACACCTGAGATGGTATCATATTGATGCACACTGGGGACACGTCTCCTCCTTGAACACAGCTAGATGTCCCTAACATCGTCTAAACAGAGGAAATGGACTTTAAACTGGGTTTGTTTTTTGTTGTTTTCAGTACAGGACGACAGACTCTGAGCTTTTTGCTTCATACTTTGAAACAAATCATTTATGATGACACACATTTTGGTCAATATATTTCCTCTTCATATTTCTGTCACTTCTGGCGTGTCATTTGAGTGTGAAAGCAGGGTCCAAACAGAAGCCTGCGAGTGCTCGGTTGATCAGTCTGTAAAAAGCATAATGCACTATTTCACTTATGACACAGATTGCTGCTCTGCCATCCCCCACTGACAGTTTCTGGAAAGTTGTGTCGTTTCTAGTGCAGTGTGAGGAGTGTCAACCAGCGTTTTATTTTGTCAAGTCCAAAAGTGACATCATTTCCTTGGACCATACATTGACTGTAAAGCCTTATGCGCTCACAGAGGTTGGAAATGTGATCTGTTTCAGCATTATTTCATCCTGTAATGGAGGGATGGAACCCACGCACACTGTGAGGTAGTCATGATGTAGAGGTCTGACAGGATGATTTAATGTAGGTTTGGATGAGTGGTGGGGGATGGTGGTAATGAAGCCTCCCATGTATCCCCTGGGAAGGTCACTGCAAAGCACAAGTCCTGCACCATCAGCCTGATGTCAGACCGCTCTGCACAATTTATCTGTTTTCTCCGCTCCGGCTTTCTTAAAGTGACCTCGCCTCACTGTTGCGGAGGCTGCTCCTATGCACTCTGCAGCCTGCCCCCTTTTGGCCTTTTTTTAGGTGTAATACGGTAATGCAGTCACTCAGCACAGCAAGTGAAGCGGCTTTTTCAGTCCTGCCCCAGATGTAGTCCGAACAGTCTGGGAGGAGGTGTGTGGTGGTGGTGTGTCCACCTGGACCACTGTTTGTCCTGGAGGCCTGGGTCCCCATTACAGGAGGAGGGGGGGAGACTCCAGTACACAAGTCTCAGGCTGAGGCTGGATCATGGGCTGTTCTAGCAGCAAAGCGTGCCTTAGTGCTCCCTGCACTGCAGCGAGGGTAACTGGCTTCTTCATGATTCTACTCTGCAGTATTTGGTTTTAGTAAACAAGGACAGGATGGGCTTGATTTTCATCTGTTAGATTGTCAGTGAGTTAATGTCTGACTTGTGTTTCTGAGCCATTTTATCTCGGGCTCATGATTAAATGATGCAGCCTGTTTGTTAAGTAGATGTTTCTGTGGAGCAGCATGTTAAAGAACAATGGTAAAGGAGTGAAATGCTTCTTGATTATAATTGCGTCAGTTTTGAAGTTTGGAGGAGCCCTGCAGCTGCAGCACAGCCTCTCTGCACTGCAAGGCTGAGTCAGAGGGAGAAGTAAAAGCATTAGTGTGACAAAAGGCATGTGCTGAGACTGAAAACATGAGTTGAGTGTCAAGTTTTCCTAATCCCTTTCCCCCTCGCTTGTTACTGTTTTCTTGTTTTTAGCTGCTGTAGTGCTGTGAATGAATAGACTGTATTCATCAGAAAATGAAGGGTGTTGCATTTATGTAACCTCTGCTCTCATAGTGAATACCTTCAAATCAAAACTCAGTTACGGTGACATCATCATGAGCTGCTGGTGGGTGACTGTTTAAATGTTTTTTTTTCCCTTTGCAGCGTGAAGAAGCCACGAGGCACTGCAGGGAGCTTTCCCAGGAGCTGGTCAACCTGAGAGGAGAACTGGGTAAGACGGGCTCATCACTGAATGACACAATCCTGTCCAGGGTCTGTCTCAGTCCTCTGTCGGATGTTGTTTTGGTCCGCTTGTAGTTCACATGACGTGTTTTTTTCAACATGAATATGAAGAGTTTAAATGCTTCACTTGTTGTGTTGCTGTGATCCAGTGCAGTTTGTGTCCGTCCTCTGAGTCAGTAGTGCTTTAGTTTTGACAATTGCAGCAATATGATAGACATTATTGTGCAGTGATGAGATCACAGCACGTTGCAAAATGCCTCTTGACCAAGAGTTATGCTCTCCAACATATTTGGTAATCAGTGAAATATTTATCTAAAATTAATATGAGCTCAGAGCTTTGCTGTGATTTGTTTTGTCCTTCTGTGATGAAACTTTTTTTTTTTTAATTTGATCATTCCTGTTTGCAGAGGGTGGTCTTGTTAGCTTTTGCCCCCACATAGAACCCCCCCCCCCCTGTAGTTTTCTCCACATGATAATTACCTGTTTGTCAAGCCGTGTGTGTTTTTAGTGTTGCTGAGTCGAGTGGAGTCAGCTTATTCTCCCCCCCCCCCCCCCCCCCCGAGTGGCAGGCTGACCTCTGACCCCACAGAGGAGGGGCTCTCAGTGGAGGAATGCAACACCACCTGAGTCCTCATGAAGGCTGGAGGACAATTACCAATGTTTTATGTCCAGTGTGTGTTCACACATAACAGCCTTTCACAAATGGACTCACACTGCTTAAAACAGGCTCCACAGCAGCCTCGGGACTTCCACATGACTGCTCTTACATGCTGAGCGCTGTGATATCTGTGCTTAACACATTCTTCACTTCAGCTTTGAGACCTGTACTGACCTCAGATTGACCTTTTGTGAAGTAAAAGATCTTTCCATTTCATTTTTAGTTTGCCCCCCCCCCCTCCACATAGAACAGATATAATTCAGAGCACCTGTCTGTCTGCTGCCACACACATTTCCTTCCTCACACAGCAGAAAATGTAAGTCTTGAGTCAGAGCCCAAATTGTGATGCAGCCACACCCTGTTTGTTAAAGATCTTCGCATCAAATATTACATTAAGGCAGACCTGCACTTTTCAACAGCTGCATATCTGCAGTGTTGCCCGCCTCTTGACTGTGAGCCAGATAACAGCTAACTTTAGATTAACTGGACCCTTCTCCCCTGAATGTGCCAAGAGATGTTTTTGCTGGGTGGATTTGGCCTGGAAAGGCTCACATGACCACAGCTCTGTTACACATGGTTGTGGAGTGCTGGCCTCCGTTTGTTAAGCTGTACATGCCAAAGCCTGATAGATAGTCCCTATGTTAGCTTGGCCTCTGTTCCTGGATCTGTTGCTGTTTTTCCAGCCTTGGTAAGGTGAATCTTTATGCTCATGCTCTGCAGAGTTATTCCCCTCATACTGCTGCTCAATATTCTCCTGCTCAAGCACAGACTCTGGGACTGCGTTAAATCATTACAGCAACAGGAAAACACTCTGTCTGTCTGTGACACACTTGAGACAATTTGACGACATAGAGCTGAAGTTGCCATCCCAACCCAAACAGACTTTAGAGTGAAATAAATGCAGCATGCTTCATGTTGCTTTCATGGCTCCTTTGTTTCATCCACTGCACCTTAGGGCCTGGTTTGCTAGAGCAATGAATGGGAAATTGTTCTTTCCATGGTGTACATCTGTGTTGAGTATTATTTTACGCCCACCACTGAATTTAACCCAGTCTGAAGTTTTCAGTAGGAGTTTTTGTATTTGAGATCAGCCTCTCTAATAAAATCACCTGCTGAACATCACCAGGCAGCTTGACTTCACATCTCTTAGCAATGCCAGCTGCTGGATATCAAGAGTGTTTGTGAACAACACTTCAACTGGAGATAGTCTATGTCGCCCACACCAGAGCTGATACAAACACTTGACGATGGAACAAGCTGTTACATACTGACTCTCTTCAAAAGAATAAAAGATAAAGCCAATAATCTCACACACACCTAAATGTCATAGCCAGGAAAGAACAAAGAAAGCAGCCTAGTTTAATAAACAAACAAAAAAACACCTGTTGCCTGTTTAAGTGTTTTCTACATAAAGTGAAAGAGTTCAGAGACTTGTTACCATTTCTTCATCTGCCCAGAAATGACTGCAGTGTAGTTCATATATGCAGTCAAATGCTCCTCTCGCTTCAGTTTTTCCATTCATTTGTGGAGAACATTTAGTGGGACACATCCAAAAGGGTCGAACTTCGTCTCACCGAGGGTCTCAGTGGACAATAATCTCAGCCATTTTACCAGCAGTGACTCAACACAGATTTTCCTCTGCACTATGTAATGGATATGTCACCACATTCAGTCGCTGAACATCATGCAAATGTCCCTTAATAAAGTCAAAACCATTTACTTTTTTTGTTTTTCTTGAAGTCTGCTCCGCTCGTTCATCTGAACGTCTGGAGAAAGAGAAGGATGAGCTGCGTGTTGCTCTGGAGGACACACTGCTCAAACTGCAGGAGCAGCACCAGAAGGACCTGGCTGAGCTGGAGCAGAGACTCCAGACCTTCTACCAGGCCGAATGGGACAAGGTCCAGCTCAGCTACCAGGAGGAGGCTGACAAGTGCAAGATTCTCATGCAACAACAGGTTTGTGCCTACAACACCTTTTGAATACGATTGTGTGGCCCTGCTGTTTTTAAAAACGCTGAGACGTGGAAGAAAATGAGACGTCATTGTAACTTTTCTTTTTGTCATTATGATCGTCTAACCAACACGAACTGTCCAAATGTTCATTTTAAGCTATGAGTAAATGAGTCTCTACTTTGTTCCTTTTTTAAAGATGGGAGAGCTGAAAGCCAATCATGAAACCATTCAGCTGGAACGAGAGAAAAACCATACAGAAGAGCTTCAGTGTGTGAAACAGCAGTATGAGACGTCCCTGGAAGGTGAGTGACAACACCAGGTCTCCAAAGCTGCGTATTCAGTGGGATTTAGTCGACATCCCTTTACAAATACATGAATCAGTGCTTTGTCCAACATTTTCAGACATATTTCTGATGCTCTTACTCCTGTCCACTCCTCAGAGCTCATCATAGTCCACAGTCAGGAGCTGCAGTCTCTGGATAAAACATTGAAAGACGCAGAAGCTGCTTTATCTGTAAGCATGATGGATTTGATTTTTTTCACAAAACCAAAGAAAAGAATGGCACATGGGTAACGTCTGGGCAGCTGAACTAGAGTGTAAACACATTAACTCAGTAACTTTGTTGTGCTTTGTCCAACCACAGGGGAAGATTGAGGAGCTAACCGTGGAGAACAATGCTCTCATTGAGAAGCTGACTGCAGAAGAAAACAGGAGGAAAAAGATGGCCGAAAAGTGTCAGGTACTCTTATCTGTGTGCTTATTATAGCAGCGCTCCTCTTAGAAACATCCCATGACACCTGGGTTTCCTACTCCACAGTCTGAAGGGCAATGATTAATAGAAAGATAGACAAGCAACAGAAGCCCTGCTTTCTTTAAAGACATCATGTGACAGAGTTATCACTTAGAATAAACATGAACTATTCTGTACCCTGTTAAATGATGTTAACAGGAGTGAGCAACATGTCTGTGAGAGGTTTAACACTGTGACACAGTATGCTGCCAACCTACAACTTCACATAAGTTAATTAAAGCCATAATAATGAATTAACAATCATTAAGAATACTTAAAAAAAGGATTGTCTTAATGTTAGAGTAACAAAACAATGTTGAAAGAGAAGTTTAATCTCATTGAGCTTTTTCTCTTCCTAGTTAAATAAAGGTTAAATGAAACAAATACAAATAAAACCATAACTGCAAAAAAAACAAAAAACCTTTTATTGGCCTGTTTGAATGTGTAGGCTTCGTCAATAAATGAGTTCAGTAAATGTTTTGTTACTGCTGCATGGCGCCCTCTGTTGTGATTTGACCTCTGTGGCCACAATTTACAAATTGTGGGTCTGAACATATTGGCACATGTCGTTTGTCCCTGCAGAAGGACTCCCACACCCTGTATCTGGAACAGGAACTAGAAAGCCTTAAAGTGGTGTTGGACATCAAAAACAAGCAGCTCCACCAGCAGGAAAAGAAGCTGATGGAGGTCGACAAACTGGTGAGACACGCAATGAAGAATTAGTGGCCGTCGGAACAAGGAATGCTCCTGATATCAGCTGACATCACTCAGTCACCGTGTTTGTGTTCCTCTGTTCAGAAAGAGAAAAATGTGAAGTTGGATGAGAGCCTAAAAAAGGTCCAGCAGGAGAATGAGGACCTGAAGGCCCGCATGGATAGACACGCTGCGCTGTCGAGGTAAGAGCTCACTGTATTGGCTCACAGGTGGAAATAGAAAGTACACTATAAAGCATCACAGCAACAATCCCTCCCATTTCTCTCACCTGCGTTCAATGAAGCAGGACTCCTGTGTGCCAGCAGTTATGTTGTAAAACACACAGGCTGCATCCTGACCCTCTTTTAGGGCTGTTATGATCTTTGTACTGTCTGTATATTGCTTGTGATGTTTTAACCTTGTTTGTGAAGCACTTTGTGGCCTCTGCCTGCAAAAAGTGCTATATAAATATAATGTACTTACTTACAGTGTGACAAACTCCAGCCTGTAACATGACAAAACAAAGTGCCTGTCACAAAGCTGCTTAATTAGTTAAGTGATACGAGTCCCATCTTCATCAGTAAACAATAGGTTAAAAAAAAAATCATGATCATATCTGTATTTTAACAGGATTTGTTGAAAATAAGTTCCCTATGAGGTTTTCCAAAACTATCTCTGTAAATGTAATTGAGTCATTTGATGTAGTAGGCTTTAGTCGACTGATTGAATATCTTCATGTCTGTTTTCGTTTGTCATCAAATGTTCTTGTTTTCTGATTCTGTGTTACAGACAGCTGTCGACGGAGCAGGCAGTGCTGCAGGAATCCCTTCAGAAGGAGTCCAAGGTGAACAAGCGCTTGTCGATGGAGAATGAGGAACTGATTTGGAAACTGCATAACGGAGACCTGAGCAGCCCCCGCAAGATGTCCCCCACCTCGTCCTCGCCTTCCCACTCCTTCAGCCTCCAATCCCCCCGCAGCTCCGGCGCTTTCTCCAGCCCTCCTGTCTCTCCCAGATAACGATGGGCCCCTGCTTCCAGCAAGCAGGCCCTCCCTTTTGAGTTATCCCTCTGGAATTTAGAGCCATGTTTGTTTTCTTTTAGCATCACAACAGCCTGACCATGGCTCCTTCAGGCTTGGATGAACTCTTGAAACTTTGAGTAGTGAGACGCTACAGACTTAAAAAATAAAAAAAATGAAATTGTTGCACAGAAGCACTTAAAAAGCACGGTGACCTTGTTTGCCTTTAACGTCTCCTACAATGGATGGGAAAAGGAAATCTCAGGACCTGTATGACATGATGACACTATTTTTGTTACTTGTTTGTTTTTGCAGAGGCTTGTTTGACGCACACGCGCATAGAAAATGCAGTAAAGTAATATATATCTATATATGTGCAGATGCTGAGTTGGAGAGAGGACATCAAAGCCATGAATACAGATGATTGTCTTTCTCCTCTATTCCACCTTTCTGAAATGTGTATATGAAGTATGGACTCTTGTACCATTTCTCATATCTGTGCAAAGAGACGGAGAGATTGTCCAATTACTCAGCTGCTCGTTACTGCAGCAGCGCAGTGAAAATCCAAATCTGTGTTCGTAATTTCTTGTCAAATATTGAAATATTTTACATCTGGGTTAGCAATTTGAGCATCATCTGTGGCCTCAGACATGTTCTTTCTTTCAGTGTGTTAGTTTGTGTTCAACCATGGGACCAATCCAAGTTCTTTGTGCATGTGTTTGAGTTTTATCACCCCTCACTTAACCCTTTCAATGTAGCTTTAAAGTTGGGCTTTTGGCAAAGCAGTACTTGTACATTTCAGAGACACTGCCTCTTGAAACTGTCTCAAGAAGAGTATGTTGTGTCAAATTGTCTTCATCTGTGTGTTTGAAATATGCAATTAATAAAGTCTTGTATTAAAGCTGATCATCACATGTATCGTTTTGACTTGATCACTGCAGATGAAACGCGTATGGCTGACGATAAGAGGACAGCAGTTTTCCCCATGATGGAAAACGTGAAGTCAGCTGGTATCAGTCCAACATGGAGGCGTAGATGATCTCTAAACTGCAAACAGTCATATTCTTACTATAATCCTAAAATATAAAAACATGAACAATTCAACAAAGTGGAAACCGTAGGAAATTGTTGCATTGGACCCAAAGAAGTTCTGGGCCTGCAGATGAAATTCCACATATGGAGAGCATTAGGAAGCCCGCGTGGCGCACATCTCTGATTGTTCTCTTCAGAGCAAGTGAAAGTGTCTGATCTTTCTTCAGCATTATCACACTTAAATGTAGTATTCAGATAACATTAACTCAGTGATGTTTGAGGTGTCCAATGTGTCAGGATGCCAGACCTCACAGCAGTCGGGTGATGTCATTGTAGATCGACGTAGTGTTCAGTCCTTGTGTGTGGCTGGTTACAGCTGTATTGGGATGACGCTCATGAGCCAATGAGCAGCCTGCTGTACAGTGGTGCTATTGGCTTGGTGCAGCACGATGGCCCCTGAGTTCATCTCATCCATGTGGGAGTCTGACCTCTGACCTGTGCAGAGCCTCTGTCTTCACTAGGAGCCACTATGAGAAGTCTTGTTTATTTTGTTTACACCATTTAAAATGTTACATGTCTCACACTTATCTGTTATTACTATTTTTTCCTTTCATAGCAAGTGTTTGCAGATGGATTATTTTCATGTTTGGGCTCAGTGTTATGTTTGACTGGTGGCTTTTTGCCTTTATTAGACAAGCCAGCTGAGGAGAGGAAATGCAGCCAACGGCTGAGGTCGGATGCCACACCTGCAGTTTAGACGTAGAGCTTTGACATTGGAAACACAACATAACCTGGCTTGTCCACCTGACTGGTGGCTTTTTCGCATTGTTGTAAAGCCTGTCAATTAGTCTTGACAAAATAAGATGTAGCAAATCTTTATTATGTGTCAAAATCTGCAAATTTAAAAATACAAAATTTGTAGGTATATACATTTTGAAGTCATCTGGTTACACGTTTGTCTCAACAACAAGCTCATAATTTCTAACATAAGCTTTACACAGGCCATGTCGCTGGAGCTACATGGAGATGATGTTGGTTGATAGGATTGTCTCGCCATTCTGGTTCTTTGCTTTACAAATGTACTCTCCAAAGTCAATGGTCTCCATGTCCTCCACGGTCATGATGCTCTGGGAGATCCGCGTTGTGTGGCTCATACCTCTGTTCACCAGCCGCCACGAGGTCTGGATGTGAACTGGTCGGCGGCCCTACACAATCGAACAAATAGGATCAAGGAACAAATAGAGCGGGGGGAAGGACTGGGTTAGTAAACAACAAAAAAGAATGTGTCCTAAATGATTGTAAAAACAGATATAAAAGCTGCTACTTTAAAGAAGATGCTGTGTACAAAGGACATGTGGACAGTTTAATGATTCAGTTAATTTACCACTCTTTGTGGCTCATTGCATTTAGTTTCTCTATTGTTATAAACTCTCTCTGTTAGAAAAACACATTTTGGAATCTATTCAATTTGACATCATTTCTCTTTCAAATAAAAAAAAAAGGGCCTTAAAATAAATCTGTTTATTTCCTGTTTTTCACTCTTTATTTAAAGGCAGCATGACAATGATCAATTTTACTTTGTACCATAATTTGTCTTTTATTATAAACAACTTTTCTAAAAATATTGCTTCTTACTATTTGTTATTTAGTTTTACTCGTCTTTGTAAAAAATAGATTTATAATGTATTTGCTTATTATGGAGTTGGCAGTGTAAATAGTAACTTGACTACTCAAGGCGCTTTCACAGCGCAGGTCACACCTACACATTCACACCCTGATTGTAGATGCTGCTACTGGATGTCAAGTGGCCTTCACAAGTAACTATTCCATTCATACATATTCATACTCTGCTGACGAAGCAGCACAAGCAACCCAGGGTTAAGTGTCTTGCCCATGGACACATCGGACATGTTGCTGCAGGAGCTGGGCAAACTTTGGGATTTTAGGCTCCGTATTCCTCTTACCTGACCAGGATAGGTCCAGCTGAAGCTCACATCCATCTCTGGCTCCCCCAGCACGGTGCACGTAACATTGACACTGTCGCCTCCTCTCACAGACTCCGGAGAGGCTTGGAGACTCACAAACGGTGGCCCACTGGGAACTGTTGACAGGAGACAGTTAGCTAACCTGAGAACTGGATGAATCTGTGTGTTTCTGTTGTATTCTCTCTGACTCCTCGCTGTCCATTACAGAAGGATTCTGACGCAGGAAAAATCACAACAGTTTATCAAATAGCATTGTTTAGACATCAAAGTAAACAACCAAGATTTATGCGACTGATTACACAAGTTCTGAAGCTGCTGTTTGGTTCATATTAAACACATTGAATTGAAGATCTCCTTCTATGAGTGCTGTTTGTTTAAGCTCTGTCTGTGTATTATGTTGAACTGGAAACCATATGAATTCAATTGTGAAACTAGCAACCTAGAGTAGTTTACCACTATGAAATCAAATATTCATTCATCTGTGTCTACACAAACTTAGTCTGTCAGAAATGGCTTACAGATATTACATTAGTGATGGGAAGCAGTTAAGCTACAAATGTCTTTTATAATTGTAGGCATCATGGAGTTTAACCAGCTTATCACCAAGTCAAAGTCTTTTTCTCTCCATTTGCTCGTCCTTTCATTGCAGCCTTATTTTACCATAACGACACAAATCATATTAGACTGACCAGTCTATTATCAAACTGAGCTGTTACTGCTAATACTACACACAAACATTGTAGCTATAAATCTATCTGATTCATTACTGTTGTTGTTGCTCATCCTCTGTCCTACTGTCCAAACCCGACAGCGTTCAAGTAGAAAGTTGTTCATCATGAGTCTGGTTCTGATCAAGGTTTGTCTCTTTAAGGAAGTTGCAACTTTGCTTAATGTTGCTTATTGCTCATAACAGTAGATCTTTGTAGATTATAAAACAATGAGTCAAGGTCGTGTACCTGCTCTTTTGTAAAGTGTCTTGAGATAACATTTGTTATGAATTGGTGCCATACAAATGAAGATTATTTCCTTTTTATAAATACATATTGTTTCTATTCTGAATTCTAACCTTTTTCTGGAAGCTGATGAATAAATAAAAAACCAGAGCTTAAATCATGACTCAGTGAAAATGCCTCTCACGGTGGCTCGCTCACTTTAAACAAATAACATGTTAAATGTTTCAGTGTTAAACATTTAAAGGCAGAGGATAACGGTTGCTGATCATGGACTCTGAGCAGTATCTTATTGTATTTATAATCCATCTGAAAGTTATCCCAACCTTCCACATAGAGAAGCTGATACTTTGTGGAGATCTGAGGCGTCCCCTTGGTCACAGCTTTGCAGTAGAAGACCCCCTGATGCTCCAGAATGGGGCTCTGCAGGATGAACCCCTTGGTGGGGTCATAGGTCAGAAGCGTCCCATTGGATGTGATCTCTTCTGGAGGGACTTCTCTGTGCAGGGTCACCTTGGCTTGTGGGTCAGTCACGCGGCAGGGAACCACAGCTGGCCGGTCGGGGCGCAGGTACACGATCTCAAAGTGGATGGCAGAGGGAACAAAGAGGTTGTCTTTGTCTGTTTAAAGAGACACATGAGTGTAAATAAACATTTGATATTGTCTATTTGATATTGTCTGTGGCAGGGGTGCAGAAATACAACTTGGAGAAGACAGGTAAATAGGTCTTAGTGTTTAATAAACTGCTCATTCATCTCATGCTTTTCATATATTAAGTTTTTTTGAAATACCTGTGAAATAGATGTATGAGACATGTGTGCGATCGTGGTCCTTCTCACACTCCGTGCCATCACACACTACCACCCAGCAGCTGTAAGGCCCAGTGTCAGCAGCAGAGGGCGACGTCAGGATCAGCTGGCTGTACTTGTCACTTTGCTTGATGCTGGAGATGAAACAACATACATTAACATTTTCACACATCAGCCTATAGCACAAGAAACAGCTGATGTCTGCTTCCAGCACCTGAGACGTGAGTCGTTGAAGGTGTCGAGGTAGGTCGGGTAGGACCATCCAATAGAGTCTCCTTTGCATCGCAGCTCCATATTCCTCCCCGGGGTCAGAGTTGTCGTCTGGCCAAGGCGCAAAAAGCGTCCCTTGTCTAAAACCTGGGTCAGCATGGAATGACCTTTCCCTATTCCGTCTTTCAGTTTGGGCGGTCGCATCTTCACTCGTTTTCCCCCTGGTCGGATGCGGTTTTCTCCAATATCTTTCCTCCGCTTGACTTGTTGACAACTCCCTGGACACACAGGGGCACAGAGAAGGGAGGGAGAGGGTGGAGCAAAAATAATAAAGGTGATAGAGATAAGCCATAAACTTTAGAGAAACAGTTCAGTGTGTTTCCCACAGCTGTGACAAAAGTCTTACAGGGAGTGTGACAGATTTGTTCACAGCTCAAAATGTCTAGAACTCTCTGTAGCTGCATGCTCCATATGTCTCCAGGTGCACAGAACACATTACCTGCAAACTTTTTTTAAACAAAGGATTGCTCTAAGTGTAGACTTCCTTCTTCTGCCCAGTATTAACAAGAACTCCAAGCAAAGTCAGCAGTAAAAGTTTGATGAGAAACGTCTGTTGCATGCCTGTCATGCAGCTGGTTTGAGTTGGTTCATGGAAATACTTTGCACAAACTTAAACTTCATGCCACTCCTGTGCAGACTTTCACAAAATCGTGGCAGAAAGTAAAATTAGAAAATAGTAAATCAAACAAATTAATGAAGACTTTACCTATTCAGTATGTGAAAAGATTTACAGTCTCAGATTATCTAACCCCCTAAAAGTCAAGAAAGCAATCCAAGTTCTTGGATGAAAAATAAACAGTAATTGTACCTCACTCAGAAACTTACATGGCAGTCGTAGTTTGTACTCACCATTTTGGAGCTCCACCCAGAGCAATACCAGGCAAAGCACAATCCAGAGCTTCATAGTGTTCTCCCGGGGATGATCAGAGGACTGGAGAGGTCAGGAGGTTTGGTTCAGGGCTCGGAAGGGGACCCTGGAACTCTACAGGGTCCAGATACCCAGTTTAGATATCTTGACTCAACCTCCTCCAAGTCGGAGAGAAAAGGTGGAAACTCTTTAGTTTCCTTCTGTACTTCCTCTCCTCACTCCTGAAGGGCTGACACATGGTCTTTAGAGCCCTCTGCTGGACCACAAGCTGAACTATAGTGCCTGGTAGAGCCCATTTCTGCATTTGTCATCCCATCAAAGAATGCAACCTGAGCTGCCTGTGTGCACATTGAAACACTTCTTTTGTATTCAGATCCTCATTAGCTGCGAAAAATACATGAAATACTAAATGTACAACGGAATATGACAAACATAAAAAGCAGATCAAAAAAAGACACAAAAATGTAAAAGATTATAATTCTGTACATTTTCAACTAGTGTCAAGCAAGAAAACATTACATCACAATCAATTATTATTCATTCCGTTGAGGATAATGCTGGGTGCTTCAACTATGATGGTCATTTATGTCACATTACAATGGTTCTATAAGTGACAAATCTGCACACAGCATCAACTCAACTTTATTTATATAGCACTTTACACACAACAGGGTTGATCCAAAGTGCTGAACAGCGCAGACAAAAACATAAAACAAAGCATTAGAAGGAAATGGACGACGACAACAACAACAACATAATAAGAAACAATTTGAGTCCAGTGTAGCACAAAACTAAAAGAGTGATGGGAGGGCAATGGGGGATGGTGGGTTTTGAAAACATCAATAGTGAGTGAGAGACAGATGGTTGGAGGTAGTGAGTTATATAGTTTGGGCATCAGCCCTGGGCTCATGTTTAGATTGTTGGATCTTTTAGGTTGTTGGATACTTAATGCTAATCACTGCTCCTTTATGTTGCTGAGCATTTTAATGGCCCAATCTGCATCCCTAATTGTCTGCATTGTCTGTTTAATGACTGTACTCACACCTCTGGCACTACCTCAAACACCTCTGTACATGCACATGTAACTAGTTTCTAGAAGGTCAGCACTTTGTTTCTAAGGCTCTTTAACTGTTTACAAGTCTCTTTTAATCAGCACATCTTTCTCTCCTTCACAGGTTATGTAGGTTTATGCTATATAAGTTTAAGTCTAATGCTAATGCTAACTGCACAGGTTTACTCTTAGTCACATAGAGGCTGCTAAATCTTGTATGGGGATTATTGTATACAGAGGGGAGGGGGGACAGCGGGTGTGTATTGTAACTAATGTCTTGTGTCCTGCCTGTCTGTATACTGCTACTGGATGCCTTGAATTTTTCAAAGGAGCAATACATGAGATGATAAGCAGGGCAACAAGAGTGGGTGCTGGGGCCCCATTATAGGGAAGTCCCTACTGTCATTGCAAAATGTGCACATTTTGAGGGACTGCTGTAGTTTAAAGTGTGTCTGCCCTCTAGTGCCCCTCCGTGGCCTGGGGCCTCAAGCAATTTCCTGCCTTCCCTGTAGACGTGCAGCGCCTCTTTGAATACTGATAGGTCTCCTATTGGCAGCTGAGAAACTCTTATTTGTCCTGAAGAGATTAAACCATTCTGTTCCTTAACTTGTCTACCTAATGAAATGTTTTTAATGTCCTCTACTTTTTTATGAAAATCCCTCCCTCTTCAGTGATTCCAAAGTTTGTTGTCGTCATTCTTTCACTCCTGAGGTTTTATTTTGTTTACATGATTTTTTCTTTGTCCTGTTTTACTTTGTAACATTATTCCTAATTTCACAGTACTTTTACCTCTTTTAGTTCCCTCAAAGGCAACAGCAGCTTTTTTCAGCTTATCTCGTTTACGCATACACTCCTTCAGTTCTTCATCAATCCATGCTTTATTCGTTTTTATTGTTATTAAGTTTAATTGAGTTATTGTGGAGGTTTTTTTACACAAGATTGATATCTTTCATCGTCCAGGTCTCCTCTAGCTCCTACAGCTTCATCAGATTAATGCTATACGAGGGTTCGTTCATGAAAAAATGGGCAAAAAAATCACCTACATTTCTACATTAAACACAAATATTGAACTTCCAGTTAATTAAGCGTTTGGGTTCGTGGGATGTCATAAAAACAGCTGATGACATTATACATGTGCCTCCTACATTTCATAGGCTAACTGCTGCACAGCATACTTCTTTGAGAGCGCTGTGTGGGCATGTAGCAACACATGCATGATCAGTGCATGATCCTTATGGAATCTACAGTTCCACTCCTTAAATAAAGTTTCTTGAGTTTTTGAGTCCTGAGAAATGTGATTCTTTCGACCCACTTAGGCCAACACGTGCATTGTTGAGCTCAGGTCCTAAAAATAATGTTTTAAAAAACTTTAAATGAGGCATTGTCTCAGTTGTTGCAGTGGTGGAAAGCTACATCCAATTTCTGAAGGACTAAAGAGTACGTTCACATTGTGGTAATTGTTTTTTTTTTACTTCTTCTACCACTGTATTGACCTACAGCTGCATGCCAAGGTCTGGGGCTACCAACATATTTTCTGCACTGAAAGATAAGCAAAAGACAAACAAAAGAAACATTTCGAGGTCAAAAGATACATGGTGGCGTCTACACTTCTTAAACCAACTATCCAACAGATTTAGCTCTCAAAGTTTTCAGATGTAACAATGAAGACAAATTAAACAACTGTTTTACTGGAAAATATATTTATTGATTCTGTTTGGGCAGCAGTTAGCAACAAGTGAACAAATATCATGACATCAAGGTTACTTCTTTACACTTTATCCTGTACCCAAACTGATCAACTTTAAACTCTACAGTATTCATGTAGAGGTTCAGTAAAGTAAAATACTTTACTCCTTCGGAGACTCTTTTGAGTTTGTTCCACATTAAGTTCATGCATGCATCTATTAGCCTCAACTTCCTTAAGCCCTAAAGTCATTAAAAAAGACTATTGAAAGTGTCTGATTTATTCACATCACATGGTGTAAAACACTGGTGCTATGGGTGACAAGTCAGATAAGAAACTCGGTCCTACTTTAAACTACAGCTCACTGAGCCTTACACATTGTAGAAAAGACAGAAAGGGAAGGCGGGCAATAAAGGAAACAATGTAACGTAGACTTCTTTGTGCAGTTCAGCACAAAAACTCCCAAAATGTTTCAAAATAGATACTGAAGAGATATTAAATGTAGGAAAAGGCCAATATCATCTAAACTGTGTTGCAATAAAGCGTCTTTAGAGCCTCTTGTATGGTAACATTGTACCCTGGATCAGAGACTCATCTCATGAAGGCCGTATTAACTGCAACAAAAATGCGCAAACTATCAGACAAAATGTGTAAATACAGCATCATACATAATCCAAATACTGTGTGAGTAAAGTTTTTTACATCAGAAAATAGTCTTCATGCGTCTAATGTAACAGCTCAGAGAACGTACACAAAAGAAATAATAGAAAAATAGACCTGTGCTGAATAAGTCACAACAACAGTTTGTGATTTTTTACTTTAAGGTCATGTGACCTGTTTCATAAAAAAAAAAAAAAACACTAAGTCAACTCTTCGTGAGAGTTCCAGAGTCATGATTTGTTAAGTGCCAGCAAAACGATTAGATATATTGTACATTGGCCTTAATGTGTTATTATATTCTTCCCAATCTTTGTTTACAGATATCACAATTTGATGTGTAGGCAGATTAAAACGTAGTATTAAAATACATTTAAACTTTACCACTGACAACAGAAGCCCGATATGCATCCATGCATGTTACTTTGCTCTGTTTTCCAATGATAACAAGACATTTCAAGAGGTTTTCTCAAGATTTGACTGAGCTATGATGTTGTCAGCAGTGCAGGTTTTACTGTGATAACGAGTTCATTTCTTGACATCCCCAGAAAAATCAACGTTTATCACAGGAAAACGCAGGAGATAATGAGCCAAATAAGTCTAAATCCCGAGGAAAATAACTGGAAAGGACATCTTATCGCAGGAAAACAGGAGTAAAATAAAATGCAAGTATCTTAAACCAAATGCTGGTACTCTCCCACTTATGTTACAGATCCACCGGTACCTTCCCCACTAAGTTATACAACGTTTACTTAAACTAATACATCATTGGTGGATCCAAATCTAATCATATCATGAAATGGATAATACAGATTTAGTAAAAGATCACTTAAAAAATATAAAATACAAACAGAATGTTTGTCATGTACTAACAACTCAAGTCTACAACAGGACAAAAACTAAATTTGATGCAGTCCTTGAATGAACTGTTTCATTTTTAAGGGAAAGAACGTCACTCTCCAGTGTGTTACCTGTCCATTCATTTCTGCCCCCATGCTGTCCATAAAGCTCAACACACAATGTGGTTCCATAGAAGTGATAGAGCAGCTCCCGCTGATACAGAATACTGAGTGGGCTCGTGACTGAGCCACATGTGGTGAGGCTGTATAAACAGGTGCATCAAGGCAGAGTTCTGTGTGCTTTTATGCATCTGTGGCCTCACAGATTCACTGACTGAGCCCGTGGGCCTTAACACTGGCTGGTCTTCTCTGGGCAGATGAAACGCTCCTGGTCCTTTTCAACTGTATCCACGCCAGCCTGCTGCTCCCCGCTGGTCTTTTTGTTTTCCTTTGAACTGCTGCTGTTTAAAGGACCCTGGAGTTGACGCTGTCGCTCCAAACTGTGCCACATGCCGTAGCCGAAGTAGATCAGGAAGCCTGAGAAAAACAAGATAGGAGATTCCTCATAAAATAATTACAAAAACATTGACAAAGGTATAACATTTCTGAGGTTAAGCTGGACTGGTTTAACAAAAATATGTGCTTTTATGCTGGTAATGATTTTAGAGGATTGATCTATACTAAATATATTTCCATTTTAAATAAATGTACAGCCAACAGACAGTGAGCTGTGCTTGGTGATGAGACTGGAAACAGTGGAGTACAGGCTCTTTGTTAACATCTACCAACTAAAACCTGTAATGACCAATGATTAAGACATGATGGACTTGATAAGTGGACCTTAGCCTGTATAGTGCTTCTCTGTAGGCTTTTGACTGTCTAATTTATTCACTCATTCACAACACATTCAAACACTGATGACAGAAGTACCCATCAGTATTTTCTACTTCCAGCAGCGGGAGAAATTTGAGATGAAGTATCTTGCCTCAGGACACTTTGACACATGACTGAAGGAGCTAGGGATCTAACCTCAACCTTCCTGTAGAGAGATTACCAACTCTATCACTAAATCCCAGCCTCCCCATGCTCTACATCTTGATTATTAAAACCGTAAAGGAACGTTGATATAAAACAACAAGTTACATGGGGTTGTACTATATAAACTTAAAATCTCAACTGGCCTGCCTTACAACCTCAAAGTGATGACGGCAGTAAATCGCCACCTCCAGTGAGGACAGTACCGTATCAATCAGTCAGGCTCATTGTCTTTATGTTAGCTTGGGAACGCCTCAGGGTCCCACTGGAAGAGCTGGAGGAGGTGTCTGGGGCGAGGGAAGTCTGGGCGCCCCCCCCCCCCCCGCAATCTGGCCCCAGATAAGCGGCAGAAAATGGATGGACTCCAAAACTTACTATTGATGATAGCTGTTTCTAAGTGTATGGAGCAATAGTTTATAGGTCATATATACAACATACACTTTACCTTATTGTTTCTCTAACACTAATATGTGTCCCGAGTCCATCTACAAACACCCCAATTATGAACAAGGTCCATCCTCTCAGTCTTTTGCCTGCTCCACTTTTTAGAAAATGCATGCTCAAACAGGCCGTTTGGAGAGTTTCCTTTTGTGACATCACAAAGGGCAGTGACCTCTCCCCCCAGGTGGGTGACACTCTTAGAGCGAAGTGTTTGTTCTGCCCTATGAGTCTGACATCTCAACGTAAACAATTGGACATAGTGCAAAAAAAACCCAAACCAGCCAAGCCCCAGCTCATTTGCATTTAAAGCTACAGACACAGAAACAGCCTATTCTTAGCAGGGCTGAAACAGAGGAGTTTATAAACATGATGAAATACAGGATCAGAGTGGAATTAGAACAAGAAATGTCCTCGACATGTTTTGGGGACCTCTAAGATTTATTTAAACTATTTTAAAAGGAGGATAATGTGTGACCTTTACAGGAACTCACCTACAGCCATCCACACAGAGAAACGTATCCATGTATCTCCACTCAGCTGGACCATGAGGTAAATGTTAACAAATATACTCAGAATGGGCAAAAAAGGTAGAAGAGGTACCTGGTAAGACAAACAACACAAGTTTACTATTTTCCTTGTTTATCAATGCAGGTCTTGGTTTGAAAACAAATAAACAATGAGTAGCTACACACCATGAAGGAGACCTTCTTGCTCGTCTGAGGCTGCCTGCAGATCATGTAGACGCAGCCGCTGAAGATGAGGAGACATAAGGTCAACAGTGCTAGGATCCAAACCTCCAAGGCAAGGATGGAGCCGATGTGGTACGTGGTGAGAAAGCTGGTCACACACACCAACAGCACTGTGATGCACAAAACAACAACACATTAAATTGTTACCTCTTTAGTGGAATTTTAAAAAAGTATTTTAACCTGGCCAGCTTACCGAGCACACAGACACACTTGTTGACCACACTGGAAGAACTTTCAGAGGGGCTGACAGGAGGGTGCAGGACAGTCTGCAAAGTGGAGCTGCCACCCTTCAGCATGTTGAGGTGGGACTCTGACTCAGTTAGGTCAGACTCGCCTTCCTCAGAGGATAGGAAGTGTTTTTCCCCAGTGCCTGCTCGCCGCTCCATGGCTCCATCAGGCTGGTACCTTGAGGGTGGAGTAATCACAGATTCAAGATCAGGTCTTTATGTTAATAAAGGTTAAAGCCCAAACAGCCAAACTGCAGCACTGCATTAAAAATGTTCAGGGTTATGCTTTCTACAGCTTCAAACCACTTTCATTGTGAAACATCTCATGTGTTTTTTTACATTAATACCTGTTTAAACCAGGGAACAAACATTGAGTCTGTGTTTACTGCGTCTGTGTAAATGAGACACTTCTGTGCAAACAGCAGAGTTGTACAGACTTAGAACACAAAACTCGAGTAAACAACCTGCACTCAAGCGTCCACATTCATAAAATGGGAGCATTCACAGCTCTTACATCACCACTGTGGTGCAATACCATTAGGGCGTTGTTACACTAACGTTGCAATACCTGTTGGTTTGGGGGAAAGTTTAGGGAGGCAGTTTCACAAAGTTGAATTAATAAGATTTCTCTGAAGGGTTATATTTGTTATTTTATAAATGTACTCACCTCAGAATCAAGACACACACAGCGACCAGTGAGTAAGCCAGCAGAGTACCGATAGACATCATGTCCACCAGCGCTTTGAGGTCAAACAGGAAGGCCATGATGGCTATAGCGATCAAGAAATAACAATTAACTCAAACACTGTGACTGTTCATTTAAAATGAACACAAAGATTAAAAGGTGAATTATGAAATACTGTCATATAACATTTTTATACAATACATTCAAAACACCCACATACCAAAGTGCTTTATACTATTCGTGCAACAACAAAATGAAAACGTTTGTCATTTGCACCATCCAAACTCAGACTCAAATTAAATTTCATGCAGCATGTTTTCAAAATGAAGAGATGCAAACGAGTGATAGCTGCAATCATCAGCACACCATGTGGTGTCGTTTGATGTGAGACACACTGTTGTGTTTCCTCTTGTGTCCCAGCACCAGGCTGCAGTACAGAGCCGATCTCAGCAGCACAGGTCAAACACAGTATGCACACCGCTCCTCATAACATTAAAACAAAAATAACAGAGACAGCTTCCCTGCACAGTTCTACCAGTTGCTCAGCACATCTGCCTGTCCCTTCATCAGGTCATAACTTTACAGGTCTAAGCCTGAAACACCTGGACACAGTGAGCAGAATCTAAACATGAACAGAACCTGGAGTAAGAAAGCTTTAGAGGTTGCTATTTTTATCACACTATAAGAACCAGAGCAGCCTCATTAAGGCCACCAGTTTATCTTCATTTATCCTTTGAAGCAGATGACAATTTATTGAATAATAAGTCATAATTAGACATTAAGACCAACCTAAAGGAAATGTGTGTGTCGCTCTGAAGCTGAAAACTTTAGGAGTTTAATGAGTACCATGCCTTGAGGATCAAATTATCTCGCAACTTTATCAACAGCTGACAGTTTTATGTTCTGAGATTTCCAGCTCAGGGTTCTCCAAAAAGAAAGTTAACGTTTTTATGATAGCTAATTGAAATGAGACAGAAGATGTGCAGTAACTATTTTAAAGATTATTTGCAGAAAGTTTCTTTTTTTTATTTTACCAATGTTTAAGATTCAGTAAGACCACCAACCAGCACCTCTCGGATTCATCAATGATATTCAATGTAGTGACAATCTTCTATTAAAATAGCAACTGAAGGAGAACTTCAGTACAAATTCATTTT
Organism: Symphodus melops; assembly: GCF_947650265.1. NCBI lineage: Eukaryota > Metazoa > Chordata > Actinopteri > Labriformes > Labridae > Symphodus > Symphodus melops. The sequence continues at coordinate 20,224,221 of NC_136699.1, forward strand.
AGAGTAGCTGTAAGCTAGTTCACTTTCTTGCTGAGAGGAAGATGTCAGTTTAAACGGTCACTTTTTAACCTATCAGCTTGTAAATGATTCGTACAAAACAAGATGCAAGTGTGACATCATGATGCTGTAAAGTTTTGTCCAAGCATAGCTACCAGGTGCATGTGTGCTTAATTTTAAAACCAGGAGAGTAAAATTAGCACAGTGTGAGGGGAAAGGGTAAGCTAGCCACCAGGGGTCTTGTTATTGCTTGAATTGTACGAGGCTTACATACCAGACTGTACTGCTAAATGTGTAAAAAGTTAGCTTACTCCCTTTTTAATTTAAGAAAAGTGACATAAAGCCAGACGGGCTGAGTTGTTAAATACTGATTTTTTTTTAAGCCTTCTTAAAGTGGGAAATATTTTCTCACATGTTTTAAGAAACACCATCACCATATTAACATGCAGTCACCACCACCACACCACGTGCACAGATCAAATCCCATTACATGTCCACGATACAACCCCATGATACAGTAGGCGAGTCCTGGTCTCCAGAGCTTACCCGCGGTGGTACCTGCCGCCATGGTGGCAGCCACAGGTGACTGTCGCTTACTCACTTTGGACATAAATTTGAACAGTATGCCATCTCGTGCCATGGCAAAGAGAATGCGTGGCAGAGGGAACATGGAGCCCAACAGGCTAGGGAGAAGAGGGTTCATGGTTAAGTTCATTCTAGGAAAGAAGACATGACACCTACACAACTGTGAAAGAACAACGTGTGCTTAAGGAGGGAAAACCTTTCAAACTTGACAGAGTAAACTTAGAAGTAGGGTCAATTTCAGGAGCAGGAGAACCACATGATTGTGTGCATCTTTCATCGTGTCTTTCACAGTTGATTGGTGGAAAAAGATTAGCAGGAGTGATCTCACTGGACTCTACCCGGCTCTCACCTGCGACTACACCGGAGGTCATAGTGGCAATAAGTGGGGTCTTCGTCTTAGGATTGATTCGGGCTAAGGCTTTGAAAAGCACCCCATCCTCTGCCATAGCATAGATTATACGAGGCATGGGGAAAATGGAACCCAGCAGACTGCATGAGACAGCAGAGACATGCAAGACCAACACGTTAGTCAAAAGCCCCGAACACATACATACACACAATGACACTTACAATCACATCTGTAAAGCATGTCTTTCTTTCCTGTTGGTGCTTCTTTTTAGAGCATATTTCACTTTATTATCCAATCTAATAAATGGAAAACAAAATACACTAGCTTCTTCTAAGGGCAAATGTCCTGTCACCAATGTTCTTAGTTTTGCTTTGATTTGAGTTTAAAATTAGTTTTTGGCTTCTCTAGCAATATTTCACAGAAGTAAAGGGATTAAGTCCAAATATAGTATAAAAGCATCAGTGTGTTTTAAATTATTCCCAAAACTGGCTGGAATTGTGAGGATATCTGCCAAAGGGCAGACCCCATGGTAATCAAAATGTAATTGGTTCCAGTCTAATTTTATGTTCATGAATGCAGATCATGGGATTAATGATGACTGACTGACTGAACTGATTTACCAAACCTTCAGGGAAGAAAGACAGAATAGATTCACATGAGTGTACTGGTTTGAGAAAAGCTTGGCCAACTTTTAAGATAATTCAATTATTAACACTATATTTAAAGCATGCATGTATGTGAAAACAGAGAGAATTGACCACCACAGCATCCCAGTAAGCAACATGAATCAATCCAATAGCAGGGCGTAGACAGAGAGACGTGGTCAGATCTTATTCACCATTATTGCCCATTTATGGTATCAACATCAATTAGAAATTGAAGTACTAATTGATGCCGACTCAAATACAGTTAAACTTACATTGAAAAGCTTTTGATAATTCATTTTTTATCTTCACGTTGGGACAGTAATCTCAGTGGTTACCTGGTAGAGAGAGCACACAGTGAACCTGCAGCGACTACATATTTCGCAGGACCCCAGCCCACATATTCAAAGGCCATGGGCAGAGGGCTCTTCTCATCCAACAGGTAGTAGGGCATCATCAGTGTGAGTGCAGCCGACACACCAAAGTACGCCAAGAAACACACAGTCAGGGATACCACGATGCCGATGGGAATGGCTCTCTGAGGGTTTTTCACCTCCTCACCTGTCAAATGTACAAATATCAAAACATCACCTTCACACTAAACTTTGAAAAAAACATCCATTACACTTATTTATATGCAGCTTACCTGTAGTTGCAATGCAGTCAAACCCAACAAAAGCGTAAAAGCAGGTGGCAGCTCCAGCCAGGGTTCCACTAAAGCCGTAGGGCATAAATCCACCAGCTCCATAATCACTGCTCACGTTGGCCGTCACAGAAACATTTCTGAAACATAAAATCTGTCAGTTCATAACGATACATTACCCAGATAGGTCGGTGACATGACGTAAAGTCTGGCCACTGCTGCTCTACATGTTTGATCGGGAGCACTGCATTAAAACAAAACAGTGATACAGATAGAAATGCTTTGTTGCTCAGGAGCAAACTCTTTGCACTTGTCAACCATGATCTACAAAAAAAATGGCTAACAAATGAATCCATTACCTTGTAACTATGGTGACATTTATAAGGGACTCTTCAGAAATTTTCCAGTTGTATGTGTCTCCTTTGACAAAGCCAGAGATGATGACGAACAGGAGAACCAACACATTGATGGCAGTAAAGACTTTGTTGACCCAGGCTGACTCCTTAACCCCAAACGACAGAAGTCCTGGGTTGAACAAAAAGATGCTCAGAACGGTACAGTGCGGTGTGATAACTCTCACTTAAATCCAATCTCTGATCTAATAAATACATTTGCATTTAAGACCAAAATGTTTGATCTTAGTCTACAGTATTTTATAAATCATTATTCACAATAAAAAGTATAATTGATGGACCAATCTGTTGAGCCTGGTAAAAGTCTTGGAAAAGATTAGTAAAGGTAATACAATTATTCTGAGTGTGACAGTAAATGCGGTATCATACTTCAAGGCATTTAAACAACAGAGACAGTCAAGGGTAAAAACAGTGAGAGGCCTTGAATTTACCAAAAAATAACCAAAAAAAGGTGTGTTTCACATTTTTTTCTGTATTCAACTTTTCCCTCAAAGAAAACCCCAGTGCATGTTCAAGGGTCACATTCACTAAATCTCATAGTTGCATTGGCAGGTCAATGAATAACACATGATAACATTTTGTTTTCTAAGTCTTGACCAGGAGCCATAGAGGTGGAATTCAACCAAATTATCCCAATTAACCAAATTCCTGATCTGTGGTCAAAACGACCACAGGAAATGAATATGACCTATTCTAAAAGTCCTCAAAGCCCTTGGCTGCTACAAGGCCTGGGCTTGTGAATAAGCTATGCTTGTAATTGGAAGTTTTCATATATGAATGTGTGACTGTGGGAAAGTGAGACAAGATGATGCTGCAAGCTGCCAGGGGATGACAGTGGGCTCCCTGTGGTCTTACAGTGCCCTATTAAGCACAACTCACATCATATGCTTACTTGTCTGTAGTGGATCATACCAGTTTTGGCTTTTTATATAAAATTGTACTTATCCTGATTTAATTTTTTTCCCTCTGGTGCCCTTGAATTGACACATCAACTTGAATTTTTAGATTCCCAGTTCGTGTTTGTGCCTTACCAGAGAGCAGCAGTATAAGGCAGACTGCAAAGAAGTCAGGATACTGAGCCAAGCCAGGTGAGTTCATGCTGAAGTAAGTTTTACAGAACACTTCTATGTGTCCTCCTATCATTTCATCAAATGTGCCACTCCAAGCCCTGGCAACTGATGAGGTACCTGTGAGAAAGCAATGAATAGTAACAGTCACAATCATTATCTTCTTTTTTATTAAGTACTCCAAAGTGTATTGCTTACATACCAATCACATAGGAGAGGATTAGGTTCCAACCAGTAATGAAGGCCCAGATCTCTCCTACAGTCACGTAGCTATAAAGGTACGCTGAGCCAGTCTTGGGGACACGTGCACCAAACTCAGCATAACACAGGCCAGCCATGACTGAGGCTAGGGCAGCAATCAGGAAGGAGATGACAATACTAGGGCCTGAGTTCCCCTTGGCCACCTCACCGGCTAAGACGTAGACGCCAGCGCCAAGAGTGCTGCCTACGCCCAGGGCGATGAGATCGACGGTTCCCAAACAGCGGCACAGCTTTGAATCCTCCAGGGTGCTCAGGTCAACCACTTTCCTGCGCACCAGGGATTGGCCAAATGACAGAACCTGCTCCAACATGTTGACACCTGCTGATAGAGGGAGTGAGTGAAAAGAAAGTAATGAAAATACCTCAAGGTACATGTAGCTTATAGGCACAGTACTGTATGAACTGTGTGTAAGGAGACATTTTTTCCTGACTTTGATACACCCTTTTCACAGCCCTGCGGTATGAGTTGGACATTTGGTTGGATAAGTCAAACTGTCATGGTATGCAAGTATGTGTAAAGCTTGAGGGCCTCCAAGGTGCAGACACACAGCTAAAGAAGTTTTTTTTTTTTTAAATCAAAGCGAGTCACTGAGAGAGTAAAAATGTTACAGCTATCATATATTCTTTTCCTTCTAAGCATTAATATTTGCCCTTTTTAGTTAGCAAATGGTGAAATAGTTTGAAAACCAAAGACTGTGTCTATTAGCACAGTTTGATTTTAGTCTACCTGTTTCACTTTTTCCTGGATCATCCTCCTAAAAAAATGCCTATAGGTCAGTTGCATAACCTGAGGTGACGACACAAATGTAGGTTAGGGCTGTTGAGACGGGTCTTGACCCAAAAAACTGACGTGCATTCTAGGAATACTGCCAAGTCCTATAGCGTGCTAAAGTTCATACAGTAGTGTCCCATTAAAAACCTATTGTTTGGGGTTATGGTGCATATCTAAGTACTCAAAGGGCCGCATTCATAAAAGGATCATGGAGGAACCGCTATGACACAATGAAGACATTCCTCACACTCTCAACTGATTACATTAGAAAAGACATAAATAGAAAAACTGCAAAGTGTTCTTTGTTTTCATTGTATCTAAATATGTCTCTTTTCATTGGTAGAGTTGCTGAGGCCTCTGTCTAAAATATTTGCATGGATACATGATGATAAAAGCTGAATGAAATATGCAGGCTTTCTGTTGAATGGTTTCTTTGCTTGCTTTTGAAGTTAAGCCTACGTCTTTGAACCAGCACTTTGATTTTCTTGACTGTAAATTAACACTGACGACCATTCAAATATGCATTGATCCCTATTTAAGTGTACTCCTTCAGACCAAGAGAAATGAGTTTCGGATGTGACAGCTCATTAGCATTACAAAGTGGATCAAATTACAGCATCTCAAGCGTGGATAAAAGGTGATGATGGCAGAGAACCAAGTAAAAGTTCACTTTTTTTTACTTACAATACAATTGCTTAATATTCAGATCTTACCTGTATCATTAATCAAAGTCTAATGTTATAACTGTCAAGTTTCGTTAGCAGATCGTGTCCCAAACTGAACTTGTTGAATTTCATTTGCTAAGGCTGCCACTTTAAAGACAATTCAGAGTCAAAGCAAAAGTGTGAGCATTAATTTGAAGCAACAGTTATTTTGAATATCAGCACAACCACATGAAGCAAACATAACAGTATTTCTACTTCATTGCAGACATGTACCTACCTGTTGACACTTTGTGGATTTGACAGGTCAAAGTTTGGAGAGGGACAGAAAAATTAAGCGTTGGGTGATTTCCAAACTACCTCAGCTGCACAAGAAGCACAGGTAAAAGTCAAATTACATCCACTGATCCCATGGAGTAGTGCCTCAAACTCTGTTGCAGCACTGTGCTCAACACTCACTATGCTGGCATGTACTCTGTTGAGGGGCAGTACATCTACGCCTCCCTCTGTCGTCAGTGTTTCTTCATAGGATCTGCCCCTTCCTCACCCCTCATACTCCCAGTCCTGCTGCAGCCAGGGGAGTAACGTCCCCCTTGAGCAGGGAGGCAAAGAGAGGGAGGCAGTCCATTGGGAAATTGGGTTGGTTGGGGAGGGGTGGGGTGGGGGGGGGGGGGGGGGGGGGGGGTAGATATGAGATATGGGGGAAATCTGAAGACAACGTTGCACCATAAACTCTCCTCTGGGGATGGCACAAAGGAATCTTGTTGGTAGAATAATTGATTTCCAGAGCACACAGGCTAAATACATCCCAGCTGCCCTCATGTAAAGTGACTACTGATAAATGGTTGGGCAACTGGGGTTGACAAACATTGAAGCAGACACTTGTGTTTGCCCAGTACAGCCCACAAGAGTGCTGCTAAAAGCATGGGTGCTGATTGGTCAATGAAGGGTGGACGAGCTACAGTACTGGGGGGGGGGGTTAAGCCTTCCTAATGGAAGACAAGTATTGCTCAATGTTCCCTGAGCTATTAGACCTATGCACATTACAAAATCAATCGCACAGCTCACAGTGGTACACACTAAAAGACTGGCACCTCCACAGAAACTTTAGTTATAAATTCTAACCCTTTTACTGGGTAAAATGTCATTTTTTCCATAAACACTGCCAAAAACTTCCTAACAACTAAGATTGAGTGTGCAGTGGAGGCAATAAAGAGTCAAGACCAGCTCAAACCAGCTTGAGACCTCAGTGGGAAGGTGGCAGCTGGAAGCAACATCCAACAAACAGACTAAACACTTCATAGCATTTAAACAACTATCTCTCTCTTAGTCTGTCCATCCAGCCAAGCAGCCAAATATCATGGCACCTTGCCAACTAAACCTTGGCTGCAGGGGGAGATTATCTGTGCTGCATGCTGATAGGAGAGCAATTGCTTTTCTTGGTGGTGGGCAGGCTGAAGACACAATTGTAGATTCAGGTTATGTAAGCACATATTCTAAAAAAAATGAAGAATGCAGATTTGGTAAAGCTACAGCCAGAACTCTTCCATATTTGTTCCTCAGACAGTCTATCCAAGAGAGGAGACATTTCTAAAAGGCCCTGAATCATCTTGCTTACTTCATGGTTCAATAAATTAAAATGTGTTGTATAATCCTCCTAGACCAAAGATATAATTGTTTTTGGGACAAGTGTCACGTTTTTTCTTCACTCTCAGGTAGTCACTGTAACCATGGTGAGGATGGAAAGGAGGCACTGGCTGAACAGATCTCACTGTTGACATGCACTAATTCTGTGAAGCCAATTGAATGCATTTGCCCTCCGATAGCTGGGTGACCTAGCTTCAAAAAGGTGGATATGGTCAACAGATTGAATGTTGTTTGCCTTGCAGACACTGGCTCTGCTCGCTCCAGTTAACTCTGGTGTCACCAGGAAACGTTCAAGTGAAGAATTACTGCTAAAGCAGACCGATCAGCAGATCTGAGAAGAATCTGGAAGCTGAAGTTAAGATAAATGACGGCAGTCTCTGGGCAAAGAAGAAGATACAAAAATCATGACAATCCATTTTGTAAACTATGAACACACTAACAGAGAAACACAATTGAAAAGTCCATAACTTCTAGTAGTCCAAGATCAAATCTAAAGTATGGTCTGATTGGTTGTATAAATGTTTGCTTTAATTTCAAATATAGAAATAGGTTAGAAGTTGGTTTAGGGAGCCAGGGTTTGGCTATGGCTACATTTAGCCATGGTTTTTCGATTTCAAATTGAATATAGTGGGATAAATCCTTTTCATATTAGATTTTAAGAAAATGCTGAAGACCAAAGCCTGAGGACATATCTGCTCTTAGCTTGACTTAATACTCTTTTTATTAGTTTGGAGCAGGACTTATGTATGGATATATTCACCATCACTGAAGACTCAATCTATATCTAAATGATTTCCTGTCTCTGTCTAGGTCTAGTGTAAAACCTACATGACAGGCTGTACATTTAAGGTTTAAAATGGTTAATTCACTTCGTCATTCATGGTTTAGAAAAGAACACACTGGCTAAATGTTCAGATATGTGACAATCCAATGTGGAATCATAAAGTAGTACACGGTCAAATGAAGACATTCAATATGTTGATTTAACACTTTTGGCAGCATTAACAGATCAGTGATAAAGAACTGGCCTGTGAGTATATTTTGGCACAGAGATAGCTTAGCAATACACTGACATCCAAAAATGAATTCCTGACTTAGAAGGCTGCAGGCTTCAGTTTTATGACCCTAAACAAATAGTTGATTTCAACCGAACCTCCTGAATTTTCATTATCCTTCTTTTTCTTATTTTTGCTTTTTTATATAATACAATAGCTACTACTCACATCAATGCTACACAAACATTAAACCAGAAAAATGTATTTATATTATCAGAACTTAATTGCTTGTTGTATTTTTTTTCCACAGACACTCAGTTTTTTTTTGTGATTCTTCATCAGTCTATGTTCTTCATGCATGACTGCAGTTCAGTAAGAGAGAGTGTGCAGCAGGGCTGCCAGGCGTCAGTAAGTGAATCACTTCTGCTTAGTTTAACTAACTACTTTTATTGTTTTTTTCTCTGTCTACTGTTCAACAGATGGTTTCTCTACTCACTAATGTGAAAAAAGCAACAGAAGAAATTTAGTTTGCTTCGACTGGAGGATGTCAAAAAGAAAACGTGAGTTAACTAAAATAATCCAGTGTGGTTGTGCAGATGAAAAAATACATATATACGTCCTGTTTTAGGAATCGTCTGTGTTTGCCTTCCTCAACATTGCGTCATGCTCTTAACAGTGCAACAATCAAGGTAAGCAAACACCAGATAGCCTACTGTATGCTCTCTGTAAGAAATGTAGGCCTGCTATAAATCTAGCTACATTCTCTCTCAGTTGCCCTAATTCCTGGAGCAATCTTCAACATCTGGGCTGGTTGCATGTTACGAGTGATGAAGGACCTACTAAGGATTGTAAGGACAGAATAAACTGATTCATTCATTGTTTGGAACTGAAAGGTATAGCAAGCTGGATTTACTTGACATCTCAGGTGTGAATTATTTCTGGATTTGATAACTGTAAATAAAGTTCATATGCTGAAAGTATCTAAAAGGCTATTGTCCTTTACACAAAAAAACATGTTGTTAGGAAAAACGACTCTCACTAGCTGGTTAGCCAACAGATACTCAAATTATTTATTAAACTGAATCAAATGCTTAATTTCTGTGAAGAAATGCAAAAAGACACATTTGTGTGATGACTTGCACGGTAATTAAATGCTTCTGAACTACTTTATAAGAATTGCTGTTGTGAAGCAAAGTTACTGCTTGTCAACAGGCAAGACAGGCAACCTCTTGTGGCCCCAGCCCCTGAGGGCTCACAAACTTAAACAAAAGCAATGTGCACATGTTGCAATGACAGTAAGAAACCTAGGGGCCCCATCTGACAGCACACACTCTTGTTATCCTGCAAAGTGTTGCATGTGTTGCTGTGTGACGATCAATGAAAGTCAACAAACAAAAACGAGGATGAATTAGCCCTCTATAAGAGAGGGAAAAAAATAAACAAAAGAGGGGTTAGCATTGGGTACACTGAAGGTACACATGAAGGTGGTGAACGCTGGTTGGGGGTTCCCCCATTGGTTTTTGCCTAGGGCCCCAAAAGACTCTAGAATGGCCGCTGCATTTGGTCAGCCGTGGCCTTAAATGGCCTTTAACTTTCTAAAGGCCATAAAGGCTCGGTACGTGGCGGGCTTTAGGACCCAGCAGCGCAGCCGTGATAGAAACAGCGTTTACCTGCGCGCTGCTGAGGAGCTGTCTTAACCTACGGCGCATTGTCACACTTTTTTAACACAAACTCAATGTTAATATTTGTTGTGTGTTAAGTTCAGTAGTCGCGGGAAGCTGCGGCTCATCACGCAGCTGCTGATGGAGCACATCCGACTACCAAAGGTAACCGCGAAGCTGATGGCACTCATTGCAGTGATTAGCGACGATTTCCGCACTGTCTCCTGGACACACACTGTCAAGTACGCTAAACCGAACCGCTGAATCTAAACGAAATAATTAAACCAACAGTCTAAATAAAAGGGTGTATGCTGAAGTGTAGGCCACGTAGGCAGCCAAAGTCCCCGTCTCTGTTATCAGCCTTTAGACGGCAATAGGCTTATAACATCAGGACAGCTGCGTCAGAGCCTCCGTGCGTATCCAGAGGATGACGCTGATTGGATGCTGTGTTTCCCTTTCCAGGTGGACAATGTTAGGCTGCTTGACAGAGTCTCCCCCAGGAGGAGTAAGGTGGGCACCCTCTACCTGACAGCCACTCACACCATCTTTGTAGAGAGCGAGGCTGGGGTGCGCAACGAAACTTGGGTGAGGAACAACAGCACACACAGACCACTCAGTTTGGACACATGTAATTAATGGGAAAGTGTCATATTAATTCCATGGTGTTAGAAGGCCTTAAATATAGGAAAACACACATACACAGTAGTTCATATATTAATTTATCCATAACACATTGGCGTAATGTTTGAATCCTTAGTGCAGTGTTGTCGTTTTTCTATTTAAAAAAAAATAAAACAAAAAACAATATAGAACAATACATTTTCTTTATTTCCCTGCATTTTTATTACCAGGTGCTTCACAGTCTGGTATGCCGCTTGGAGAAACAAGGAGCCACGGACTCAGGATGTCCTCTGCTCATTCATTGCAAGAACTTCCAGGTTCTACGTTTTGTCATACCTCGAGAGCAGGAGTGTCACGATGTTCTCCTGTCCCTACAGCGTCTCTCCCAGCCGGGTAAACTATCTTATGATGTCGACCATCGTTCTTTGCTTTTACAGCTGTTTTCTGTATTATATTGATGTTATATTGATGTCTCAACTGAGACTTAGGGATCCAAGTGGAGATTGTGAATTGGTCAGGCTTAAGCTATTTTATTTCCCCTGCTTTTGAAGATTTTACTCATCAGATATAAACCATGATTGTGCCTTGCAGAGAGTTACGAGGAACTGTATTGTGTCACATATAAACCAAATGTTGATGAGGAGGAGAGGCGTCAGGAGTGGGACGTTTTGGACCTCAAGGCCGACTACAGCAGGATGGGACTCCCAAACTCCCTGTGGAAACTCTCCCCTGTCAACCAACACTACAAGGTCAGCGAGTCAGTACAGTTGTACTGTTTTATCCTTGGCGTGACAGTAGTTCTCACCTGTGTTGTATTTTTTTGGTTCATAGGTGAGTGACACTTACCCTGCTGACCTGTTTGTCCCGGAGTCGGCCACACCTCCAGTCATAGTTGGAAGCTCCAAGTTCAGAAGCAGAGGCAGATTTCCAACTCTGTCCTACTACTCCAAAGAAAATCATGTAAGTAGGCTGCAAGCATTTTCCCTTCTGCAAAACTAGGCACATTCATATCTTAAAGCTTCTTCTTCTTTATCTGGTCATGAATCAGACTGACAACGATACTAATGCATTGATACAACCTACACAAGCATGAAGAGACCAACAGGAAGAGGGCTTATTATTTCTGTGTTTTTAATGCCTGTTGGCGCTGCCACTGGAGGAAAAGCCTTTCTTTACATTTTCAGTCCCAGTTAGTGATACATTTGACTGAAGACAGACGGCAGGATGTGATTTTCTTTAGACAGAAATCACTACTCACAAATAACATGATCAAAGCAAAGAAAGAAAGATACTTCTATAGCACCTTTAAAAACACCTTTAAAAACAGACAAAGTACTTTGACAGATCAAAGGTACGGACGTGTCCAAGGAGGGAACCAAATCGGACACAAGAATCAAAGTTTCTTCCTATCCCCTGAACACTGAAGTTACAGCTTTGGAGCTCGAGGTTCTGCCTGCAGATGTGTTCTCGTCAAATATATTATTAATTTATAACAAGATTTTGAACAATCTTCGAAATTGTGACGTGGCAAAGAACGTACAACCATACCGGCTATGGTTGCGTTTAGGAGCCTACGGTCCAATAAAACAAAAGCAAAACAATCTTAAGCATTGTATGTACAACGGTTTGAATCAAATGTCTCCAAATGACAAAACATCGGAAATCATGAAGCCACGAAGTGCTGTTTTCCAAATAAGGTACTTCTGCTACAACACAACAGCAAGCCACAGGGCAGGACGAGCCTTTGTGAGGAGCTGAAGCGCAAACGGGTTATTCCTTTTTGTTATTTTAGGGTTCCAAAAACTAGCTGCATATGTGGTACCAAAATTGATCTTTATCAACATGTAAATTGACTTGAGATTTGACCTGACGAAAACATTTTATTGAGATGGTAAATGGACCTGACCTTGTTCAGTATGGTGCTGTCCCAGTCCTTTACTTAAAGTGCTTTTACAGCGCAGGTTGCATCTACACATTCACACACCCATCAGTATAGTTAATCCCATTCATACTCATTGATTCGCCGCTGATGAAGCAGATTTAGGTTAACTTTAGGTTAAGTGGACATATTGGACATGTTTCTGCAAGGGCTGAGGCTCAAATCCCCAACCTATCGGTTGAGAGACGACCAACTCCATCAGTGAGCCACAGCTGCAGAAAACAGTTAGAGAAAGTACAGATGGTTTCAAGGATTACATTAAATAGTATGAGACTCTCCTGACAATGAACCGACACGTAGATTCTTGCCTTAAACAGAAGATTTTTAGGCCTGAAGCCTGACTAGTTCTAAAAAGTCCCCTAAGGGATTTAGATGATTCTATCATTAAATCAAAGCGGGAATCATAACCATTTTCTAAATCTGTATCAGGAACAAGCCAGAACATTAATAACCCCCTCTATTAATCCTTGCCTGGACAGTTGGGAGTGCTTTATGTGTTTGAGGTCAGCTTCCCAGGGCTGAGGGTCCAGTGTGTGGAGCTTGGTTATACAAAGGGGCTCAACTCTGGTTAATGTGCCTGAAGGAGGGAATCCACAAATGCTCTGGTCATTTCTCTTGTGACTACTAAATGGTTTATTCATTTAGATCGAGCATGCAAGGAAAGAAAAATCACTGTGAATAATTTTTTTCATTCTGAGTGACACAGACCTTTTTTATTGTTCTAAATGTCACTCACCTGAAATGATCAGTCAAACAAGCACACTTTCCTGATTGAAGCCTGAGTGCCTCTTACCTCCTCCAAGGCTGCCATCTGCCGTAGCAGCCAGCCCCTGTCAGGTTTCAGCGCCCGCTGCCTGGAGGATGAACAGATGCTGGAGGCCATCTTGAGGTCCAATCCCCGCAGTGACTTCATGTATGTGGTGGACACCAGGCCTAAGGTGAGCCCTCTGTGCCTCGAGGAAAATACAAGGGTTACAGTACAGTACTGTATGTGCAGGTGGGCTTTATTTTCTTAACTGCACTTTGCTGGCTGGATGTGTTCACAGCCTGAAAACATCCTGGCTGTGTGCTTGTCGGAGAATGGTCAATGTAATGTAACAGTGTTTGTGTATTTAATGTCATTGCCTTTAAAAAGTATTTTATGAAGAATTAAATGTTGTTTTAGCTGAATGCAATCGCAAACCGAGCTGCAGGAAAAGGCTACGAAAACGAGGACAACTATTCCAACATAAAATTCCAATTCATCGGCATCGAGAACATCCACGTAATGAGAAACAGCCAGCAGAAAATGCTTGAAGGTAATTAAGACGTCTTACTAATTGACTTCTCCAACTGGTCGAAGATTTACTGCAGAAACAGTCGAAGCCGCAGCCGCACCACAGAAGTGTTAGTGGAAAGAAATGTATCTTTTCTGCCATTGTCTGTTTTAAATCCGCTGCTTCTTCACATTACTAGAGCAGAACGAGACCCATGTTCCCCCCTGTGGCTTTCATATACACTCATGCAGACTGGACTGTGCTGCAATCGGGCCTCAAATGAGCCCACTGGAGAATTTCTGAGTATTGTGCAGGGGTGCTCCGAGGAAGACTTACAATCCATCTGGATTTTATTTCTGAGCTATTTTGGTTTCCCGGAGTGGACAATCCAGGACCCTATCCCCCCAAAGAGAGGCCGAGGGCGTGAGAATGATGTGATTTCAAGTCTGAAAAGCTATAGCTGTTCTTAGTTGTGATAACTCTTTGCCCCCCCTGGCAGCACAGGGGAAGTCTTTAAATACTGGAGACAGCGCCCGACATTCAGAGCCTGACTGACTCTTTATGCCCGATAGCACACTTGAATAAGATTCTCGACCCCCTGCCTGGCAGCATCAGCTACAGCATTTGTTCATTTGTTGTAGAAAGCCTTTCCAGCTCGAGTAATGAAAGGTTAAATAAACCCGTTCACCTGCTCACTCACCTCTTAGTGGCCACCGAGTGCTCTCACAGGTCACACACTGATGAAGTGTCGGTGAAACCACTTACTCACCCCTGTCCACGTCCTTTTCAGTGCAGAGAGGGCAAATGTATTAATGCAGTGAGTTTAAATGAGTAACATTAATGATAAATTGTCCCGAGTGAAGGAAATGTAAGCTGTAGAAAAAACTGGATCAGGTCACTCTGCCCTCAAGTGAACTTGAACATATTTATGTTGAACTCTGAAGATGGGAAAATAAATTTGAAATTCAGTTATTCCAAATAAACAAACATAGGACCGGAAGCCTTATGGTACATAAATGGATATGTGTCTGATTGACTGTCAGGCTGGTTTTACTGTCATGCTCGAAGCTTGCTGAGGCCAATACGTCATGTTGATGATAAATGATTTCAGCATGCATGTGGGGTATTTCAGGCAGTTATGTTTATCTGAGTTGGTCATATAAATGTTAACGTTTTCTAACAAGAACTACAGTACCGCGAATGCACATAGACATTATTAGTTTTGTAGAGGTCAGGGTGTTTGCACAAGAAGAGTTGACCTGCACAGGGCACTGGCCTCCATTAGTCAGAGGGATTGACGGATGAATACCATTTCAAAATCGCATGTTACCGATCCAACAGTTGATTTATTAATGAAGTGTGGCCCAAAGCACTGGACAGACTGAGCATCCCGAGAGCCATGCTGCTAACATGACTAAAACATCGAGCGGAGTCCAAACAAAGCACGACGTGAGAAGCTGCAGGATCTTCTCTTATGAAGGGCAATGTGACCCATGTTTTCTCGTGCCATGTTCGGGTTCTTAATGGAGCATTGTTGAAGATGTTGACAGCGATATGAATATGAGGTTGAGGGAGGTGCAGTGATCAGGTATGCTCCACGTTTCCTGCCAGTGAAGACAGCTGTGTTGTGCTTTCAGTGAGTCAGCTGCATTCCCCCTCCATGTCAGACTTCCTGGAAGGTCTGGAGAGCTCAGGCTGGCTGAGGCACATCAAAGCTGTTTTGGATGCAGGCATCTTCATCGCCAAGGTCAGTCTGCTGGTTAATCCCTGCTGTCTGCCCCTCCACTGCACTCAATATTAGCTTAGGTGTGTGTGTGCGTGTGCGCATGCGCATGCATGTGTGTGCGTGTGCGTGTGAGATATCTTGCATGTAAGATGTACATTATTGCAGTATCTATTCTCAGGCTCCACCGGTCAAACGCTTAATGTTCAACATGGTTGAGTGCAGGAAACATCTACCATGTATGATTACAATTAGTCAGTTTACCTAACCAAGGTACGGTGTGTGTGTGCTGAACAGGAAGAAGAGAGTACTTCACAGAAAGTAAATGAACATAACACAGTATAACAAGCAGCTCTTTGTCATAAAACAAACACAAACATGTAGAATTAAAGCTGTAAGTGCACAAGTCTAATTCTCTGCCGCACTTTATCATGTAAAGCTTTGCTAGTTTTAGTAATTAGGGCCTTATCAGCAGCATCCACCCAGTTTACCAGCAGTAACTAGCCTGGGTGGGGTTTCCAGGGCACCTCAGCGCTGTGCCTGAACACAGACGCAGCAAACCAGCGTAGGAAAGAACTTCAGAGCAATGAAACGCTAAAGGGGCGCAGAGCAGATAAAATCACTACACTCCAAATTGGAGGTTATTTATACATGTTATGCCTTTACTTCAGAGACAGGACAGTGGATAGAGTCAGAAATCAGAGAGAGAGAGAGAGAGGGGGGAAAGGAGCCAGGGGTCAAATTCAAACCCAGGTCCACGGCTTTTAAGGACTTCATGCTCTGTACGTGGGCCACAAAAGTGGTTCTCTGCTAAGCTAACCTCAGGCTAACCACCAAAACCTTCATGAAAAATCACAACCCACGCTTCTGATATCTTTAACTAATCACATTTGTTTGATAAAAATGGTGCAGTTTTGACCTCAGACGGACAAAGCATGACAGAACAAAAATACAAAACAAACACTTGTTTTTTTTACAGCACACATTCGGGACCCTCTAAAATCAGCTGCGCGACTCACTTTGGGGTCCCGACCCACAATTTTTGAACCACTGCGATAGCCTTCCAGAGCCTCTATTTATTTTGACTTTGTACTTGATTATATGTCTGCATTTCTTTGTCTGAATCTTCTGTGAACATTCATGGTTAGTTTTAGTTATTTAAATGTTTCTCCTTGTCATCATCCTTTGGTCTTGCACTTTGATTAGCCTTGATGCTGAAATGTGCATTATAAATGAACTTCACTTTCTGTGACACTCGCTGGACTCTGTGTGTGTGTGTCTGTTTGTTTGTGTGTGTGCGTGTGTAGGCTGTTGCAGAGGAGGGCGTCAGTGTCTTAGTTCACTGTTCAGACGGTTGGGACCGAACAGCCCAGGTGTGTTCAGTGTCCTGTGTGCTGCTGGATCCTTACTACAGGACCCTCAGAGGATTCATGGTAGATACTACAACTTGTTACTTTTACTTTTTAAGTGACTGTGTAAAATAAACTTGTTTAATATACTTACTCAAGTAGCAGTAGTACCATCATATACCCCTCTGCTACACTCTGTATTCATATTTGAGGAACAGTATGTCTACACCTGTTAGGATATGGAACATTATACTCTTTGAGACTTGTCTTTTACATGAAGGAGGTAGGCTAACTTGAAATGCACTAAGAGCCACAGTGGAAAATAAAAGTAATAAAGAAGCCTCCCTGTAAAAATCAGATCAAGGGTAAAGATGTTCAGCAGTAACGTCAATCACAGCATTCAGGAACTTTAAATGTGCATGAACTCTGGCGCTCCTCTTTGCATGAAACGTTACTTTTTTTTTTTTAATTCTGCTTTTAGGTTCTCATCGAGAAAGACTGGGTCTCATTTGGACACAAGTTCTCTCACAGGTGTGACTTCACAATAATCTGTCATAGCAAATTTGCCATTTTCCTTTTGTATTTACAACCCTTTCCTCATATTCAGGTGCAACCACTTGGTGGGAGACCCTAAAGAGGTTTCTCCCATCATAGATCAGTTCCTAGAGTGTGTGTGGCAGCTCATGGAGCAGTTCCCCTGTGCCTTTGAGTTCAATGAGAGGTTCCTCATCACCATTCACAGCCACATCTACTCCTGCCAGTTTGGCAACTTCATTGGCAACAACCAGCGGGAGAGGACAGATCTACGGTGAGATTTACACCTGCGGCCATCATCAGTTTCTTTTCCTTTTCACAGCGCAGACATCTGGTCAGAGCGACTGCGCTGGGAGAAGACAGGCTGCTAAAGAGAAGTGACAGCCAAAAGCAGTAAATCACATCACAGGGGCTTATTCACATAGAGACACCTCTATTCTAGTTAATAGACAAACAAGGTTATTTATAAAGTTTTCTTTCTTCGATCAAAAGTCTTTGAATCATGTGATCAAACTGTCTGTTTTTTATTTCTTCACTGTCATTTGCCATCCATACAGACTGTCAGAGAGGACTCACTCTTTGTGGAGTTATCTGTGGACAAACCGGGCGGTCTACATCAATCCTCTGTACCGAACAAACCACAGCCAGACACAGGGGCTCCTTCGGCCATCTACTGCCCCCTACTGCTTTAAGTAGGTCCCCGCAAACAGGAACAACATGAACAACCACGAGTAAAAAAATCAGGATGCACAAGTATTTACTGTTGCATGTTTGTTTAATTCAGGTCTGCTGTAAGACTGTTTTGATATAAATCCATGTTATGGGTAAACAAAACAAGAGGCTGATGATGTTTTTATTTCAATATTTCTTGCTTCATATAGGTTTTGGAAAGGGCTGTACAACCGTTTTGACCGAGGGATGCATCCTCGACAGTCTGTAGAGGATTACTTGAGTGCAATCCAAGAGGAGACGCAGCAGCTGGAGGAGCAGTTGGCTTCACACAAACAGGTAGGACAGGGCTATACATTCATACTATACATACTTGTTATTTATCCTGAAAAATCCTCATCTACTGCAATGCTTTTTCCTTTTAATACTGAAGCCTTTATAATCTGACATTGTCAATAGAAAATTGCTCATCTGGAGAAGGAGCAGGGGTGGAACAGTGTTACACAGAAAACAGCTCCCTTTGATAACAGCCCCACAGCATGGGCCCATGGGAACAACCTTAATATGGCCAACACTCCTCAGGACTACACCGCGGGCTTCCTCACCAGCAGCCCCTGTCAGCCTCAAGCACCAGACAGCAGCCTGATTCTCCAGAGCCAGGACTTGACCAAGACATCTGAATTCAACCTCTCCAACAGCAGCGACCAGGAGTCAGGTATTGCAGACCTGAGCTGTCGCTCACCGCTCAGCGAGGACAGTACCAAGGATCCAGACTCTGATGAGGCTGCCAACTCATTTACCTGATCAAATGTAGCCTTAGGAAGACAGGGCCGCCGAACAAACACTGCCTTTACGACATAACCCAGATGTGGGCTAAAATGGGTTAGACGATTGATTTGCACTTTTGCTTGCATGTTGGGTGATAGATTCTTCATGTTTCTATGTGCATTCAGGTTCGTAGCTGTTTATTGTAACGACCACATTGTGCTTCTTACCTCAGTTGTAGAAATGTTTATTGTCATGGGAATATTTGGTAGCCATTTAGCGGTGTGCTTGTTTTTTGCTACAGTCATTCACGTGTGTTTGTTTTTTTATATCAGGTGTTCTGCTTTGAAATGCTTATGGAAAAGGACAGGAAGTGGCTCGCACTTTCCACAGCGAGTCGTGAGTTCCAAATCAAATTTTAGGCGCATTGATATTAATAAAGAATCTAAATGAACAATAATAATAAAATAATAAATCAGAGCAGTGTTAAACAAATCAGACAATGAAATGATAAACAATAGCTGGAACAACAAAGTTTTTAAACTGAAGGTCATTAACAGGGAAAAGGAAAATGACGAGATACACACAAGGTGCTCGGGGGAATTTATAATGACGTAGCTTTGTAGCAATGTTTGTAAAGAGTTATGTTGTATAGTCCTATTTCATCGATTTGTGGGTAATTTTGTCCATAAGTTGATTTAATTAATGTTGTACCTTGTGGTAACTTCCTTCCTGTTATCAAGACCAGTATCCTGGTAAACCCAAAAATGTAGTTCAAATCAGAATGTAGCAGTGTTTTCACATCCCACGGTACAGGTTATAACTGCACTAAACTCAGGACACATCAGAGACCTTGGAGAGCCACTCCTCTACAATCAGTGGGTGGTTGTCGTTTACTCCACCTGGTGGTCCACGCCTGTATTTTAACTTGTTCACATAAACGTGAAATGATTCCCTGAAAAGATGTAAAGTAAGCTTTGACAAGTAAACAATGTACATATTCTTCCTAGTGTTCAACACCTGATGATCAAACCTAAAACAAGCTAGTCGACATCAGATCACTGCAGAGTATATGGTGAAACAGCAAACTAAAGCGTGTGAACACTAAAATAATAATAAAAAAAAAATTAGGACTAGGACTGCAGTGTAAATTGCATTTGGTGCACTCCAAAACAGCAAATGAACAAAGTGGATATTAACAAACATTGCATGTTAAAATATTTTTGTACCATGGCATATTTTTGACTACTGTAATCTTTCTTTAACGCATGTTTTTAATTTGTATTAGAAAGTCTAAATTGTATGGTCATAATAACCACTGACCGTGTATGAGAGAGCTTTATATCACTGTCTTTATTTGTTCAGATGGAATAAGAGCCAAATTTGTCAAACTGATCAAATGCAAAGTTGTGAAACCTGTATCAGTTTAAATAAATAATTAATTGTCAATTATGTTTAAATGAGTCCATGGTGTGTACTTGCCTGGTCTTTAAGGGGTCAGATCTACACATAAGCATTACTTATCAGACCTCTAATATCCCTCTGACTATTTAGCATATAAGCTGCACTGACTCAGACCCTGAAGCTCCGCCAGCATCAGTCCTGCAGCTAAAGCATTTAAATCAGATTTTTTTTGTTTGTTTTTTAAACAAAAACCTTGTATAGCATATTAAAACTGTACTATGAGGATCAAACAGTATTTATTTTTTTTGCTATCGTTATATATATTTGTAAATAATACAGATAAGAAAAACTGACGAGGTTTATCTGACTTTGAGCAACTCTCTAATTAAACGATTTAAGACAAATGATCCTATTTGCGTGCCACTACATTGACCGGGCGCGAGCCACGGACCATACATATATGCATACACGCGCACACGACGCTCCTGTTGTACGTAATGACGTAGTGTTGTAGGCATAGCTATGATGGCAGCCGTAGGCTGACATCGATACATTACTGAATATAAACTATTTAAAAGTTAGCGATAAATCCCCTACACAATAGACTGGAACAAATAAACAGTGTGAGATAGTACACAGTCAAACACACACCCGGCCGGTTCGGGACGGTAAGTTGTACGGTGAGCTTTGTATTATATCAAAGTGACGCCGACTGTGTGTTTGTGGCTCGTTACACCTCTCTGTCATGTCTCGCGCACGCTGTTATGTATCTGTTTCGGGTTAAGAGTTTACCTGAGAAGTGTGCAGGAACTGTCCACCTGAGATACTGCACTGTCCTGCTCATGTTGGCTAGCATTAAGTGTGTAGGCTGCTAACTGCTGCAGGTAATCTAGCTAGCCCAAAGTGCTGCTGAAAACTACCTGCGACGGGCTAATGTGAACAGCAGCCATACAGGCACGTCCTCCCGCTCCTCCTCCTCCTCCTCCTGCTGCTGCTCCCATGTGTGTCTGCATTCATGTCGGCTCATTTAGCTGTTAACGTGAATACTCCTGAAAACAGTGACTGTCTGCTGTGAGATTTAATTAGGTATGCCAATGTCAAAACTGAAACTGAGTCAGCTGATCTGACATAGTAAGCTAGGATTGAGCTTACTACACTACAAATCATAACCTTATACATTGTTAGCCAAAACGATTTTCGGCAATTCTCGGGTATCTTGTGATCATGTGTTAAAGACCCTTCCCCTTTCTACTGTTTTTAAGTCTTTTGCAGGAAAGCACACTGGGCAAGATCTATGAAGCACCTCTCATGTGGAGGCTTCTGTCTTTCTGGCATTTTTGTCCTTGCATGGTAAAGTGGCACTATGCCCGCAGCTACTGTGGATCACAGCCAAAGAATATGTGAGGTTTGGGCCAACAACCTGGAGGAGGAGTTGAAGAGGATTCGAAATGTCATCCGAAAGTACAACCATATCGCTATGGTGAGTAACGCTCTCCTAAAAGAGGGTTCTGCCTGATGTAACCAGGATATGTTTTTACATATTGTGTGTGTGTCATCCTACAGGATACAGAGTTTCCAGGTGTTGTGGCCAGGCCCATCGGAGAGTTCAGAAGCAATGCAGACTATCAGTACCAGCTACTGCGCTGTAATGTGGATCTGCTCAAGATTATCCAGCTGGGCCTCACCTTCATGAACGAACAGGGGGAATATCCTCCGGGGACATCAACATGGCAGTTCAATTTTAAGTTCAACCTCACGTAAGATAATAAGAGCATCTCACATTTTGACTTCTCACGTGGCAGTCATGACGTTTATTTTGGAAAAATTTACATGAAACCAAAGTCAAAACGTTATGCAAAGCAGATTCTTATACAACAGTTGTCAACGCTGCATTAAAAGGTTACATTAGAAAGTGCGCCTCAGCAATCCAACAGGCCGTCCTGACCAGTTATGAGAGGAAGCTACGCATTCGGCCTTTCTGCCTTGTATCTTGATCCACCTCATACACGGACAGATCACCTCCTGCACAGCTTATCAAACCCTGCTTTTGAGTTATTTAGCGCGTAACTACTTGATGTTTTTTGTTCTTGTTGTACAGAGTGACATGTGTCTTGTCTTTATCACCAGAGAAGATATGTATGCACAGGACTCCATTGAGCTCCTGACCACCTCAGGGATTCAGTTCAAGAAGCATGAGGATGAAGGCATTGAGACGCTGTACTTTGCCGAGCTGCTAATGACATCAGGAGTGGTGCTCTGTGATGGGGTCAAGTGGCTGTCTTTTCACAGGTATTTTAATGATGTAGCTGTTTATTTATTCACTAAGATATGTCTGAATTGTTTCAGCATGATCCCATAGTATTTAGGAAGAACAGACAGTTTGATAAACTATCCAGGCACAACATCTCTTTTGGTTTTATTACTGTTTGCTTGTCGGTTAGATAACAGAAACACAATATGCTGATGTTGGCGTCAGCCAGTATCTCCACAATTGTGTTTGATCACCTCTCTGTATATATCATTCATTATATTTAATCATATTGTAATATAAGTTGCGCTGGTAAAAAAGACACTGAGTCTGTTTCGGGAGGTTTCTAACTTCTTTCCGCATGTAGCTCTCTCTTTCATTTTATTCGTTATTATTCTAATTATAAAGAAAAAAGATGAAAAGTTACAGCAGGACTGACTCAGTTAAAAGTGGTTTGAATCAGGTTCCTGTTCAGCAGCACAGTTTTGTTTTGGCCATGTGGAGTTTACAATCCTGCTTCAATTCAGTCGTTCAGCTTTCAGCCTGCGGTAAAGTTGAGAGTTGTGAATATCAATAAAACCAAGTCCACACAGCTCATTTACCTAAAGTCGCCATGAATCAGGACTTCTAGAGTATCTAACAGCCTTTTCCTACTCAAACAGAACCAAATCAAAAGAAAGAGGGCGGGACTTAATGTTGACGTTAATTTGATTGGATCGTAGTAAGTACACGCCCCTGAGTGCAGGATGAGTCATCATACAACTTCTGACCTTAATAATGAATCAGAATGAACTCTTTCATGCTAATTTATTTGTCTTTCATTTTCTGTTTTGAAGTGAGAGGTATGATGTTATGCAGGACTGTGTCGCCATGGCAACCTAATGCTAAAGCAAAGCTTTGGAAAATTAATCATTAGCCATTGATCTTGTAATAGCAACATCTCCAAATGACAGGATCTTTTTTGGACACTGCAGTCTTTGTGGTATTCACAGTACGCACAGTATTAGTGCGTCCTGACATGGGAGCAAGCAGGAACACAAAAACCAGAGCCAGTCATTGTGTTGAACTGTCTTCGTGTCATGGCAGATTTAAAGTGATCATCTATCTATTCTCTGTTATCTGATTTCTTCAGGCAGAGTTAAAAAGTGTGTATTTGTGTATATGTGTTTTTTAGTGGCTATGACTTTGGATACCTGATCAAAATTCTGTCCAATGCTAACTTGCCTGAGGAGGAGGTGGACTTCTTTGAGATTCTTCGCTTGTACTTTCCAGTTATTTATGATGTCAAGTACCTCATGAAGAGTTGTAAAAACCTGAAGGTAACTCATTAAATATTTCAGCAGGTAGCAAACACAAGAATCTCCTGTTTCATTCATTTAAACCGCTACACCTCCAGATGTGTTTTCTCTGAGTGTGACCACAAGCGTAGATTTGAAGAAGCTTACAGTGTTTTGTTTCCAGGGCGGGCTGCAGGAAGTAGCTGAGCAGCTGGAGCTGGAGAGGATCGGACCACAGCATCAGGCCGGCTCTGACTCTTTACTCACAGGCATGGCTTTCTTCAAGATGAGAGAGGTAGGCTCCTCGAGCTAAAGACACCCGTTTACACAGTTTATGATTATCGACATGAAACAGCATTATGCACTCACCTTTCAGACATGAACATGTTCAAATTAATCTGCAACTTAATGTTTTCACTTTAAATAGGCAAAGGTATAAATTACATGAAGTATGTAGAAGGAGCAGTACAAGGTTAAAGACAGACATGTGCACATGTGCCATCATCTGTAATGACTTTATAGATTATGACACAACTGGATAGACAGACAGACAGACGTCAAAATCACATTGGATGAACCTGGTGCATTGTTTGAGTGTCTTAGCACACATGCTCATTTTTATTACGTGTCCAAGGGGGCGTTTTGAGGGAAGAACAAAAGAGTCAAATGTATGTTCTTCATAAACTAGTTATTTTCCTCTCATGATGTGACGTGAGCGAAGCGTTTAGAGAAACACCTTGTGAACCAGAAGAACAGGTTCAATCAGTCCGTCATTGATAAGTGCTTTTTATTTTTTTCCTTGACGTTTTGTGTTGTGTAACCCTCAGGTGTCACCTCGGACACTTCTGTCCAACGGGATGAATTTGTCACCTTTTTATTTTGGAATCATGTTGACTCTGTTAGTGTCCCCTCGCCCCCCCATCACATATTATATCGAAAATAACTCCTGAAAAACAACAATGACATCGTGTCCTAACTGGCTTTTAAATAGTTAAAATGAAAAAAATGAAATAAAATATCAGCACTTAAGTTGATTAAAAGATTCAAACCTAATAAAGGGGGAAACATGTTTAACGTTGATATGGATGTTTTGGGAAGTGTACATTTTTGTCCATGAATGACTCGAGGGAGGACGATACTGAAGGTTTTGATTAAGTCAGCTTTCGTGAGCTTTATTCAGGATCTTTTTGAGATGATGATGATAAAATGAATGTGCTGGTGTCTGACTTTAATGCCCTGTGTTTTTTTCCCCACCCCACAGATGTTCTTTGAGGATCATATCGACGATGCAAAGTACTGTGGGCACTTGTACGGGCTCAGCTCTGGCTCCGCCTACGTCCAGAACGGAACAGGGAACGCTTACGAAGAGGAGGCTAACAAGCAGCAGTCGTGACATCACTCCCAAACTTTCCATCCTGCTGGTCACACACACACACGTCTGTGTGACACTGGAGCAGGCTTTTACCAACTGGATGAAAATAATGGAAGAAAAGATACACACATCATTTAGCAAGCTGCTTGTCATAACCTGTGCTCACCTTAGATGACTCAATATGATCAAAAAGTGACCCAGCTGGCCTCACACATGCTCCCTGCTAGCTGTGTGTGTGTGTGTGTGTGTGCGCGTGCGTGCGTGCGTGTGTGTGTGAGAGACACACACACAGAGTTTAGTCTTTTAATCTTATGAAGCAGTTTAGACAGTCTGGTTGGGTCAGTTCAATTTAACATGCTTGAAAAAAAAATGGGATTTTAGTTTTCCTAAAATGTTCTGTAGACATGTTTTGCACTTTAAAGCTCTAACCTGATTTTATATGGAAAGCTAAAAATGTTTCTGGTGTCTCTCCTCTTTGTTGCCTTCTCTATGTTCCCCAGTTTTACATCGTGAACATGTCAAAGTTTAACATCACCACACTCAGCCTTAATATAAGCTGCATCCTTAGCTTTTAAACTTTAATTTATTGTGCTGCTAATCTGACATTGAAAAGACGACCTGATAAAAACAACTCTCGCCCCGTTCACTTTTTGTATGAGGATGAGAAAGGGAGCTATCAGTGAGCGTTAACCTGCACATGAACATCCTATTGAAGTTAATTTTGCCTTTGCACATATGAAGTTAATGTCAAATAAGCTCTTAGTTCACTTGGAGAAGCCTTTAATTTACTAACTTTAGTTTGCATCTCGTACAGAGATCCCACTGGGGAAAAACTGAAAACCATTTCTTTGTCTGTGTAGGTTCTCAGTCGTCCAGGTCACAGTGCATTGAAGGCTTGACCCACAAGCAACTGGACGTGGTTAAAGATCTGAAGACGTTTCAGCTCCAGTTGCCTTTGGATCAAGCTTCCAGTTTCTTCCTGATCGATCAGCTGCTGTTTTTCTAGTCCTGAAACTGTTAAGATAAGTCTTATGCAAAGAGTTATATCCAGTATGTACTAAAGCATACACAGTTTTAATTTGAGGAATGTGGATTCCTTGTGCATACAAACACCCTCATTCACACAAGCGAACACTAAGACGTTTGCAACGCCTCTACTTGGTCTAGTTCCCGTTTAAACCGAATTCAGCAGAGCTTGAAAACAAACCATTTCAAACACTCCCTGCTTTTGGCGAAGTTGCCCTGAACTACTCTGTTGAGAGTATATTTTCTTTTTTCTTTTTTTTAAATAAAAAAAGTTTTGTAGAGTTTTAGTGTTGTAATAGAAGAAAACACTTTTTCATGAGAAGGGGGAAAAAACCTGTTTTTTGACGTGCAACTTTCTGTTCCGTTAGTTCATTTCACCTGACGGTCTGACCATTGAATGGCATTTGGTTTTGTATTGTTTTCCTTTTCATTCATGCTGCATTGAACAGCCGCATGTACTAAAAAGTTTGAATAAATGCTGAAGTGTAATAGCACTCTGAACGTTCATAGGTGTGTTCCAGTACAGGTTCATGACTTCCTACGCTCGCACTTTGTCAAACTGATAACTTCCTTTCTGCAGCACACCTTTCACAAGTTAAAGAATTATGCAATATTCAAGAGCATTGTTTTTAGATTATAATGTAAATAAAGGCTTGCCAATTTTCTACCATAACATACTCTTGGCCATGACATCTCTTTAATGAGTCAGTCCTTTCCGCTGTGCAGTGAAGAGTTGAATCAGGAGGCTGAAGATGAGCTCGTTTTTATTCTTATAAGGCATCACAATTGTACAGTACATTACTTGCACATCCATATTGTCTTGAGAGTCATACAGACAGTAGAATAGAAAAATATAGACCGAGACTGTCACCATGTTGGATTCTGTAACAAGCATACATTCTTCCAAATACATTTTAGAGACGGTGTCATAGTTTCCATCCACAGACGAGAACAGAGAGAATCCTCAGAGGGTGAAAATAAACTGTACAAAGCCACCGGAGCTTTTTTTGTCTTTTCTTTTCTTTTTTTGATGTTTTTGTTTGCTCTGCAGTGCATTCACAATGTCACAGAAAAACACTGAGCCGTAGCTGCTTTTTGATGGTGAGCAGATCTGCCTGCTTTCGTGGCGGCCGGTGTGCCTGTGCACCCCAGGAGACAGTCGGGAAGCTGTTGGCCGGGAGTTGGTCGTGTACCACAGACTGCCAGACGACAGTGTCGATATTTGGCATGGACACACACACACACACACAAGCACAAGCACACATATACACACACACACAAGCACACGGACACCCTGTTGCAGCACAGAGCAGCACCAGCTCTCAGGTGTTCTCGTATGACAGCAAAATCCTTGCTCATGCTATAACAAGTCTAAAGAGCCCTTATTCACATGATTTGTTAATACACCTTCTTTTAATAACAAGCAAAGGGCAGAATATCTTACAATTCATCACAACAGTGTGTGGAGACATCCTGAGGTGGGAGCATGCATCATTTTGGACTTACACAAACACTCAACATGGTCGGTGGAAAACCTGTCCACCCCTTTTTAGAAAGAAACAAAGTACTAAAGGAATACCAGTCACATGAACACTTCTATAAGCTATACTTGATGTGCAAACATTTGGCACATGAAACAAACTCTACCATAACATAGAAATAATCTATTATACAAAGTGAAAACAAAACCGATCTTCCACTGCTGTTCTGTGCTTTTTCATTGAGAAACAGGAGAACATGGGATGTTGGAATGCATTTTAATTTCAATCATTTTGTCCTGAAGCTCCGATATTTTGAGATAGCAGCAGAAGAGGTTGGATATAACATTGTCAGTTAAACTGTTGATGACTTTCCAGTTGTTAATGCGGGATGTTTCATTTCAAACCTCTCAGAGGCAGCAGGGTGCAGTGTTGAAAACTGTGAATACTGTCAGCACCACAGCACATTGTGATCGCACAGACTTCGAGGTGGGGGCAGCATAGATCTGTTTGTGTAAAACACAAACCAAGAGATTTTTTAGATATAATGTGTGAGCACTTTCTACATGACTGTAAAAGTACTCTTCTGAGATGAAGCTGTCACCAATAGCTCTTCAGTCTCTGGTCACGCCTCATTCTCAATGATCATCCCTGGGTTGCTGGCACCTAAAGAAACAGAAGGTTGGAGAGGGATCAATCTTTTGTCTTCTAAATTTTCTTTCTTTGGGTTCTGTAAAATTCATTATAAAGAGGATAACATCGTCCCACCCTTCCTGTCTGTTGCACCGTCACTCTCGGACCAGGAGGGGGTGCTGGTGAGTAAGCGACTCTGTGACTCCCTCAGCGGCTTTGAGGGGAACTGGCGGCCCTCTGCTGCACTGGAAACACAAATAACCAAAGGCAGGTGAGCAGATATGGTGATATCACCACTTGCACCACTTTAAATAAAAAATATATACTTTTTGTTTTTAGTTTTGTATTCAGAAAGACCACTAAATGCTACAGAGGGATTTACCTGCATCGTTTAAGATACACGGTTAAGTAAAATAGCAAGAAGTTGACTGAGTCATGCAGAATAGTTTTGTTTTCTGTGATGTGCAGGGATCTACTCTTTGATTCACGGTTGTACTCACACTTTGTTAACAGGGTTGGAGTCAGTGGGTGAAGAGGGCTGCTCAGGGTCCAGGTTCACCAGACAGACTGGGAATGAGCAGCCATCACCTAAACTGGAAAACAGTAAGGAGTTTGATGTTTAAATAAGAAACAAAAGAAAACCAAGATGGCATCAGTGGAGTTACCTGTTTTTTTTTTAAGTCATTAATGGAAATTCTGGAGAGAAAAAAAAGACCCATGGTTGCATTGATGTACATCCATTTTATTTAAAAAAGATAAGGATTATTCAAAGGACCAGACTGATAATTGATATCAAGTCAATGAACTAACTCAGTGATGTAACCTTGTACAGGAAGTGCAACTTATTCTCACTTTTATGTAGAAATGTAACAAACTGGTTTTTTAAATTAAAACACATGAAGTTTGTGGGCTTGTTTTCAAAAACTCTTTATACTGTTTTACTGATCCTCGGTGCTGGAGCTTCTGTTTAATTCATAATGGTGATGATGTTGTTTTTTAAATGGATGCTCTCTTTTCTGCTTTGAGGCTTTTCCCTCCATTAAAACCTTTTTTTGTTTCCAACTCATTGATTCTAATGCTCGAGCTGAACAGAGTCTTCTGTGACATCCTGACAATCAATCATTTGAACTACAGAAGAACACTGAAGACAAAAAGAGCTCCAGCTGTGCACATTGACACTGTGGTAAGATTTTTAAATGATGTTTTAATCCACATATAAATCATTGACCTCATTTAAGTAGCATTTATAGGGATGGGTGCAGGGAGAGCAGACAGGCTTTGAAAGGCTTTTTACTCATATATATATATATATATATAATTATTAATTATTTTTGGGGCTGCTACTCAGGGAGCACATCAGAGCAGTTGGGGGTTCGGTGCCTTGCTCAAGGTCAGCTCAACAATGCTCGGGAAGTGCCTTGGCACTTCTCCAGCTGCCAGACCAACTTCTATACATTTTGTTTGTGTCCTTAACCAGGGACCCTCTGGTTCCCAACCCCCAAATCCCTACAGACTGAGCTTTACCATCGGACTTAATCTGTCTCTATGAATGCACTATACATCCAGATTTAACATTAATGTGCATCGGTCATTTTTTAAATACGTTCTCTACCTCAGGTTTGTCTGTCGTCATTTATCATTCATACATTTTGTAAATATTTTACAATGATTGACAGAGAGTGGAAAAGATCTGCGTGGTGTAACATATCATGAGGTTCAGGCAGTGATGGCCTGCACAGTGACAGACCTGCAGCTTTATTTGAGCCTGATCATGCTTCAGTTTAGACTCTGCATTGCTGCTCATCACTTCTCCTAAACTGTCCAATAACCTGCCAGGATTGTTAGAAATCCGATGTTAACACAGTGTTGATTTGTTGCAGTTGATTCTTTAGTTCTTCTTTGGTCTCGTTATGTTTCTTGTTCTAAAGTCATTTTAGATTTAAGAAATGTTTACCTGGAGAAAACTGGAATAGGCCAGTATTTCAATTCGTCCCCAAAGACCTGGCGGAAGTTCTTACTCAGACCCAGACTGAAGCCGTTCTTATCTGTGCCGTGGCGAAACACCGGAGCACGCACCGCCTCTGGAGGAAACACACAGAGAAGAATATGAAAAAAAACAGCACTCCCTCTCTGTCTTCATGTAAGCTGTTACTCAGACTATCAACAGAAGCTCATTCAGACGACAGATCAACACATGGAGGATTCCTGCAGAATGGCTGAATCAGTGGAAAAACTCTGAATGAAAGTGTCTTTGTTGTACAGGAAAAGGACATCTAAGAGCGCACCACCATGTGTGACTTCTCCTCACAGCTTCTGTTTCTAAGCTCCTTACTGCGCTGAGCCTTGTGTCTTTGCATTTCACTGTAACATACTCCTCAGGATAATCCACTCTCCTCTACACAGACAAAGTGTGCCACTGTGCACACATAATGAGAAACCACTCCGTCTCATAACAGCCCAGAGAGTCTCATCAAACCTCTGCACTGATGAGGATGGTGGGAAAAATGTGACGCAACATCCTTCCATCATTAGTGCAAAGAAAACCTCGTGCAGGCGAAGCAGGCTGAGAGCTGATGCTCACACACAAAGAGAAGGAACAGACACTTAACACAAACCTGCAAGAACGCCACCTACCGAGAGTAGACCTGTTCCTGCAGACGAGCCAGCAATGGTAGATGAAAAGTGAAGCCAGGCTGACAGAAAACATGGCGGCCGAGAAGAAGAGGAACAGGATGTGGAACTTTGCCTGTGTGTCTGGGAGGCCGTTCTGATTGAGAAACAACAAATGTATAAAAATAACAGCAAGAACAACTGAGGCTGTGGCAGCTGATAGATTTCTACTCAGATAAGCTGACTGGGCTTTGAAGCTGTTTCTATGTCACTGTCACTAACTAGCTCATTGGCTCATACCAAGTATTCTTTCAGACGGAAATGTGCTCTACCTCCGGCCTTGCGAGGGAAAAAAAAATCAAACGCCAAAAATTTTAATGCAGAATTTTTCAGATAACAAACAGGTTTGACTAGAGATAATAATGCCCCAAATAACTGGTAAAAAAAAAGAACATAACACATAATAATGAATGTATGTTGTGATCATCCTTACCAACCAAAATTTAATGAAGTATTGAAGATCTGTAGCCGTTATAAAAAGGCAGTAGAGTAGTGAATATGCCAAGAAGAGCATGAAAAACTTGTAGTTGGAGAATCCCACACAGTTGTTCACCCTGCAGCAGGTGATGAAATCATCATTATAAAAATAATAGGATCACATTTACATTTTGACTTTATTCATTTAAATAAATACACTCATGCACTAACAGGACCTGTGGACATGCATTAGTGGAGAGACACCAGAGCTGTTTGGATTCAGTGCCTTGCTCAGTCCTGTGAAAGTGATCTGGCACCTTTCAAACATTGGTCTCCACCTGGACTTGAACCGACCACTCTCTGGTTCTCAACCGAAGCCCCTACAGACTAAGCTGCTGCAGCCCCACTCATTTTATAATCTTTTTTCAAATGTACAACAACATTTAGCTATTCTATATAAACATTCCTCAGAGTGCCATTCAAAATTGTGATTTTCAAAAATGACAGTCGGATGCCGTCATGTAAAACAAGCTCTTCAAGCTTCCCTCTGATGTGTGTTCTCAAGAGCTGCAGGAGACGATAATATGTATTTCTGTCAATGTGTGTGAAAATTACATTAATTAAAGGATACAGAACAAAGACTAAAGTAACGTGTCACTGATCTGTGTTTAAAGTCTCTCTAATGCTGTTTCATGTCACTACATACCAG
The DNA here is from genome assembly GCF_947650265.1 of Symphodus melops. NCBI lineage: Eukaryota > Metazoa > Chordata > Actinopteri > Labriformes > Labridae > Symphodus > Symphodus melops. The sequence goes on from NC_136699.1 coordinate 20,256,007, forward strand.
GGGCAGTGATGATCCATCTTCAGGATGCATCTGTAACAGAGCAGGGTTAAACATCAGTGTAATTGAATCTTACTCGTTGCGATACACTGTGTGGTCTTTTCTCTATAGGTGCATGAGCAGAGAGCCATACTTATCACAGACTGAACAATGGTGACATCGATCAGGCTTCAGCAGCTGGCAGCGGTCACAGAAACGGATTGCTGAGGAGACACAGCCAATTCAATCACACAGCCGTCAGCAGCAGCCTCTCCTAACACTTGACCACAGACTAACAAGGTGACGGAGGTGAAATCAGGTCTGAGGGCCGCCCGTCATTCAGACCTCTCCTCTTGTTCCACATCAGCAGTGATGTGAGCTCTACTGTACCTCCAGAGTTGGTGCGGCTGTAGATGGGCAGATCCTTGGCTATCCTCCTCAGGATCTCCTGCTGAGACTCCCCCCGATCTTCACGCTCCAGCAGCTCTTTGTCAGAGTAGGACAGGTGAAACTATGTAGGGCAGAACACAGAGGGAAATAAGAACAACACCTGCTGTGATTTATCAATACTTGTATCCGCAAGAAGTGATTTTAATTGCCAGATTATCTGAAAGCTTTGTTAGTGTCAGTAATGCAGTGATTTCTGTGAAGCTGCAGCTGAGTAGACAGTGAAGGGTCATTCTTTATCTTTCATTTGTTTTGGCTCTTTCTGCCCCAGCAGGCAAATGGGAGCAAAGCAGCATAGAGCTGCGATATTACTTTCAGCCACTCCGGCGATTTATGATTGAACACTAGAAACAAATAACTGAGAGGATAACAAACAGCACAGCACACATGGAAATTTACTTTTATCATAATCTCAAAACCTCAAGTGATGCAGCCATCAACTGATATAAAGCAAAGCCTTCATATGGGCTGACTATCACTGCATAGACTTATCTATAAAATGCAAAGGTGGCTTTTCTCAGAGTGTCCTCTCTAAGAGTTATGCATGTGTGCATTCACCCTGTAGAGCTAAAGTGCTGTGGTCAGGATCAGGGCCATTACAGTGCAGCTTCGGGCACTTCAGTGGGAAAGTATTATTAGTCGAAAGGCAGCGTTCAATCACACAGGCAGGCTGCGTAACCTACATCTGCACTTCTTCATGTCTCGTCATCCCAGCCGACAATCACGCTGTGTTTATGTGCGACTCACCTCCTTCAGGGGGTTCAGTGGCTTGGTGAAGATGGTTTGCCAGTACGCCCACACAAACATGATGAATATGACATGGTACGCCAGGAGGTACACCACTGAAACAAAACATAAACAAGTCACCATCATAATCCATCATCAGTGGTGTGCATCAAACTATTCAGACTCCGTTTGCAGCTTGGTTGTTTGTTTTTTTTTAAAGATTTATTTTTTGGCTTTTTATGCCTTTATTATAGAGGGAGGAAAGTGGATAGAGTCGGAAAGGGGGAGAGAGTGGGGGGAGACATGCGGGAAATGGGCCACAGGCCGGACGCGAACCCGGGCCGCCCGCGCGCGAGGACTGAGCCTCAATACGTTGGATCGCGCGCACTGCCGCTGCGCTACCGGCGACCCCAGCTTGGTTGTTTTTAACTGGTGAGAATCAGTCTTATTTCTTTTTCTTGCCACTGGCACAAAAAAAGTAGTTTTTGTACTTGCTGTGCACTACAGGACTTAATGCACTTATCTGTCTCTAATAAGTCATAACTATTGATTCAGGATGTAATGATCCCTCACCTTGTAGTTGAAATAGTTACTAGTGTTTGATTGTTGGTACTGATTTGTGACGTCAGTTATATGTGGCTGTTCTCAAGTCGGACTTTAACATACACATTTCACATTGCTCACTATTTTGCAGGATAAGGCAGAGAATCATTTGGCATCTTACAGCGATAAATTAAAAGATGGGATAAAAAATGTCATTTAAAGGGGACACATTATGAAAAATACGTTTGTGGTCTGCATAAGTCTTACAACACAGAGGAAAATGCCTTGTTTCAAATTTTCTTAACTTGTGACATCACAAGTTCGATTGTAACAAAAAAAAATTCCCTCCCCTGTTTTCTGCACCCCCAGCCGAGAGCAAAACTTTTGCGCAGGTCTGCCATAGTTATTCTCGCGAGTGAAGGAGGGATGTCTCCCAGAAAAACCCAGTGGGGGCCATTGAATTTAAAGAGACACACACACCAAAACAGAGTGTTCCGAGAGTGCTGGTTTCTACAGGGTCCCAAACCTCCCCTGGTGCTTTATTCTTGTTATATGCTGATCAAAGCACAGCACAGATATTTCATTTAGATCACAGGGGACTGATTGAAAAGATCAAGAAAAATAAAAGCTTTAAAGGTAGCAAGTTTGCACAAACAGCCGATGAGAACGTGGTTACTGTAAGTAAATATTTGGTCATAAACTAAATCGTCACATGTGACCTTAAAGACATATATTCAACACAAGGGATTAAAAATGTGATTTAGAGACGCTATTGGCTTTGTGGTTAGTGCATGCACCCCATGTACAGAGGCAAAACACCTGGAGAACGGGCAGGTTTGAATCCAACTTGTGGCTTCTTTCCTGCATGTCAGTCCACGCTTTCTTTGTTTAAAGGAGCAATTATTATTTTATCAGCCATCATTCATCATTCCATTTAGACTGAAGTCATGGACTGACTGAGCAAAATGTCCTTCTCTCGAACCAACCGGCTGTTTGTGTAACTAGAAGTGATGAAATGTCCTGGTCTGCTCTAATTCTTCTCTGAACTCTGTGGATGTAAATGTTTGTAGAATTAAAGTCTGCACTTACACATAACTGACACTAATAAAGTCTTATGAAATTGTCCCAGCTGATCCATGTTGATCGTGTTTTTGTTTGAAGTTTGGCTGGGAATGAAAGCTACTGAATCTGGTGTAACACATCTCAACAAGGCAGAAACGAAACATAAGAACACTCCAAATACTTATTTGAGTTGAAACGTACCCTTTTGTCCAATGTCTTCAATGGAGTCTGAAATTGAAAAACAAAAAGACATAGTCAGTTTGGGACTGAATAAATGAAAATATAAATGTACATCCAACATTTGTGAAGTTCTTAAAGCTTTGGACACATTCTTTTGGTTTGTTGGACATGTTCGCCTGACGTTCAGTGACTGATTTCAAATTTGCAAACCACATGAACCACTTGCAATCCTGCAGGTGATTTATGTCTCATATAAATGAGAGCTGCAACAACTGCTAGAGACATGACTGGGTCATGTTGTCAATCACAGGTCAACAGCAGCACCCTGCACCTAAAGCACCCAGACTCAGACATACACAAGATCTGGTAATAAACATGATAAGACACAAGTGGAGACCTGTTAAAAGATGAGCTGACACAGCTTTATATTTGTCCCAATGTCTAAGCAGTGATTAGGCTTGGCATATAAAACATCCATCCACCGCAATTAGTGTTGTACAGTCTTTAAAGTGCAGTATACACGCAAATGAATGCACGCAGTACGAACTGAGGAAAGGTATGTAATGGAGCTGAATTGAGGCAAGCAGCCAAAAATCATGTGCATGCTGCCTTGCCAGCATAAAAGCCCAAGAGTCTGACAGAGAAGCACAAGTATGTGTGTGTGATTAAGGGCATGTGATGGGAAGCATTTTACTGTGTATGAAAGCACTGCGGTCTCTACCAAACTCTTTTTCCCTCTCCTCTGCCATCCTGCCACAACAAATCAAAAGACCACCTGATCTCACATTTTAACAATCTTGGGAAAGGCCCAAATGTTCAAAGGCTGACAGTCTGTGCTTTATAAAGTAAGTGGGTCATACGCAGATTGCTGGGGGTGAATTATGTAAACCAGACAATGGGATTAACTGAGCTGCTGAAGGAGAGGTATCAGCTGACGATACTTTCACACAACTCACTCTCTGTGTTTGCAGACCACATGCTGGCCCTGAGCAGCCGCTGCCCTGCCCTTCTGCTGCTGTTGTCCTCTGACTGTCCCATGTGACTCCAACACATCACAAATGTATTTTTGTTTTCCAGGATGCAAAAACAAGATAGTTTAAAGGAAGCAGGATCACACAGGGATTAAGCTTTTCGGTCACCCTGCAGGGTAGAGGGTGTCTCAGCAGGGACGTGGCCTCCTGTCACTTTAGAAGAGGCACATCTTGGGACAGAAACTGGCAGGCTAACACAAGCACTGACAGTAAAGACATAAAGTGCTGCAATGTGAAATATCATGATTTAAATGCCTTACCCAAATACGTTATGATTAGATCATGTAACATCAAGCCAAAGCAGATGAAACCAAACAAACGCTCCAACAATTTAGTAAGAAACACAGACATTTTTCATCACCTCGTGGTCATTGTCGACTCAATCTGGTTCGTTTTTGTAGCTTGTTTACTTTCATGGTTGTTGTTTGTTTTGATTTTGCTTTAGTGTGTCGATTTGTGTCTCGTTAGAGTTGTTTGTCATTACTTGTATTCCTGTTGCTTAACGGTCATATTTTTGTTTTTTATAAATCAGATTCCTCTTTGTTGTTGTTTTGAAATAAAAATGTTGACCCACAGGGAGATTTCAGGATTTCAGGAGGCCTGTGGAGTCTCTCCCCCTCTGGCTCACGATGGCCTTTGAATCATACGGTACTTGAGTCTCTCTTGATGAAACATACAATGTCAGTTAAATGCTTTATAGCATGTCTGGCTAAAATTTCAGCGGTGCAGATGTGAAAACAAACAGCCAGACCGTAACCCCCCCCCCCCCCCCCCCCCCCTCTGTCTTTTCCTCTGTTTGGTCTCATTACACTGTCTCCGTTTCATCCTCGGTTTTGACAGAAGAGATCTGCTTTCCTTGGGGTTTGACAAGCTGCCAAATGGAGCACAGGAGTAGGCTGCTGAGACTCCTCAGAGACATCCTAGAAACCATTACTCACTATCCAGGTCAACTGTGTTTTCAGCATTCACTGAGGAGGCTCGCTCTCTGTAACCATCCAAAGCTCAGCAGCCAGAGGGAATGAGGAAGAAGGAGGCCTGTCTGACTTAAAAGCCATTACAGACAGACTTCTTGCCAGAAGATAATGCTACTGCTTGGTGTTGTGGTGGAGGATATCAATTCAGATAATGAAGCTCAGTGACTACACAAGCCTGAGGCTATTACAGTAAGTCTTTAAGATAGTGCTGATAGAGTTGTAGTGTGGGATAATGGATCTCATCGAGGGGCCTTAATCCTTTGATGGACTTCCTTGAATATTGTATATGACCTAAAAAGTCGATCACAATAAAACTGAAATACTTCTAATTATGTCCTTAAAATGCTGAACTTGTGTTTTTCAAACAAACACAAACCAATGCAACTGTCTTGAAGCAGCATGCCGACTATCCCTGGTTGAACTGTTATTGTCATGTGACTGACACTGTCCACACACATGCATAAACAACAAGCAGGTCATCTGCATCCAAAGCAAGCTGCCCCGGATAAGAAACTGCCAGAAAAGAAATGTCTCCCCACCACATCGCTCTAAAAACAGTCTCTCTTTCACACACACAGACACACACACACACACACACACACACACCCACACACACACACACACACACACACACACGCAGGCATTCCCCCACCCTCTCTTCTTTAATACACATAATCACATAGACATACACACAGCTCCTTCTCATGCTCTCCAGACACTTGATTTCTTACCTATGCAAAGCTGCAAAACATAGGCGTAGTATGACCAAGCCACAATCAGGGCAATGAAAAGGACTGGGATCCAGTACAAAACTCTCTGACAGCCCCTCTTGATACTACGCGATCCCGACGGTGCCATAGTCTAGGAGCGTATCATTCCTCGTGCGCAGTCGTGTGTTACTCTCCCTCTCCCTATGTGTGTGTGTGTGTGTGTGTGTGTGTGTGTGTGTGTGTGTGTGTGTGTGTGTGTGTGTGTGTGTGTGTGTGTGTGTGTGTGTGTGTGTGTGCGTCTGTGTCCGTGTCTTTCTGTAGTCTGTCACTGCATCGTAGCTCCGACTCTGATCAGCCTAATCGGTAGCACAGACGCAACATCCTCCCGCCTCTCGTGCTGCTGCTGCTGCTGCTGCTGCTGCTGCTGCTCTACTCTCCTCTAATCGTACTGCTCAGCCACTAGCACAGACTACAACAAAATATCAGACACCTCACACACAGACACACACGCGCGCGCGCGCACGCACGCGTGCACTCACGGAGTCAGGACCGCCTCTGCTGCCTCCCCACAGGTTGCCATGGAGTCCACGAGATGCTGCAAGCCTGGCACATTTTTCACAGCGAGCAGATGGGTTCAATAAGTTCATCCTCGCGAGTGTTGAGACGGGGACTGTTCACGCACACCCGCAAGCGCACGCGCCTACAAACCAAACCCGCACAGACACATGGTGCCGCCATATGCCGTGTTAAACGTGCAAGGTGTTGTGAGGAATATTTATCTAATATTATTATTATTACTTTCTGTTTACCTGTTCTGTTTTTATGCTTGGGTCAGAGCTGTTTCTAGCATACTGTTATATCATAACCTGTCTCCAAGATTCACCTGCTTTTATTATTATCATTATAAAACCAACTACACCTGCAGATCTTTTAAAGTGCATTTTGCAGATCTACTGTACACAACACAGTGTAAAACTGACAACTGACACTTTTAACTGCTTGAATGGACTGTTTATTTTATTTTATTTTTAATTGTATATACTTTATTAATCCCCTGCTTCGCACCCTGTTAGAGACATCCTTCACACACACACACACACACACACACACACACACACACACACACAGACCTGAATCACACACATGCACAAGCAAGACCTATGGACATGCGTTAATGGAGAGACGTCAGAGTGCGGCGGTAGCCCCTACCGGAAGCGCCCCCTGAGGGTTCGGTGCCTTACTCAAGGACACCTCGGCAGTGCTCGAGAAGTGGTCTGGTTGCTGGATAGGTGCCAAACCAACTTCCATTTTTTGGTCCGCATCGGGACCTGGGCCGGCGACCCTCCGGTTGCCAACCCAATTCTTTCTGTTCTAAATATGAGACACGTGAGACACCTGTTGCAAATTGGTGGGTGTGGCATGCTACAGTTCACCATGCAGCACATCTCATTCAGATCAGTGGCTTTTGGGTTTTTTATGAAGTTAACTGAAATAACAATGTTTTGGCGATCTCCGTTTCTGCTGCATCGATTGTTTATTCTTTAGAATATATTATTTAAACAAATGGGATTGTTCATGCAAATGGGGAATTAAAACCTTTTTACCATCACAAAGAACAGGCAATAGTTGATGAAACTAGCAGTACATTCATAAGTGGATATGTATGTGGCCATGAAGCATCCATCATGTGGATTTTGAAAGTAATGGAAAGGCCTTTTCTGTTTACTTATAAAGCAAAGTTGAGCAGTGTGTCAATGTAGCCATAACCAAATATTTTCTCTACGTTACTCTTTACAAACCTTTAGAGATCTACGAGATCTTACCTGAAGTAAGTTCTGCAGAATAAGAGGAGGGAAATGTAAATTCTTACCCTTCTCAACAAATCACTTAAACTTCTGATTAGAGTGTCACTGCCTCATGTTCATAATGATTCACACCGTCAATGATTAACCTTCAGGTTTAGAATTAAGCCGGTAATTCATTCTTCTACGGCCCTGCCATCAGTCCGCTGTCTAAACACAGAAAAGCGAGTAACAGCAGTTTTGTCTGCTGAGCTGGTTCAGTTGACCTGTTTGAAAGCAGTGAGAATACTTCAGTCCAAAAAACAGGTACTGTGCATATAGTTTATAGCAGAAAGAAAAACAAATGTAATAACAAGGTTAAACTTTTAAATGTTATTTATTGTGACAACTCATCATGACTTACAGTACATGAGTGTAACAGTCAAAGCCTGAATGACAGATGTTTCCAAAACTCTACAAGACGTACAGAACAAAAAATTACACAAAGAAGTCTGAATTTATTATACAGACGTCTGATATTAAAGCGTGATAACTTTAACAGAACTGCACCCTAAGCTAATATTGTACCAGGAAGCAGCAGTAACAAAGTGCACTGCAGGAGAAGTTAGGGATCCTCTTTAGTATTAACACTTCTTCACAGAACATAAAGGAAAGGTCATTCAAGGGAACACTTTAAAAATGTCAACAATTTAGGCTAAGTGTCCCAGGAGGGGAACAAACATATGGCTTCAATATTCTGCATATTTATAAAGAGGACTTAAAAACAGCACTTTTCTTTACCAGTCAAGAAATGATTAACAGTGTTAGCTGCCTGTAGTTAAACAGTGAGAAAAGCCACCTCCTGAGAGAGTTTGTTCAGGCCTGCTGGCTCTGAAGGATCCTCGAGGATTTCAGCTGCAGCACTTTGGGAGAAAGAAAGAGGAGGGAGGAGGGGTAGCAGTGTCCTGAGCTGATCTGTGCAGGGGGCTGCAGAGCCGCCAGAAGGACAAACTATGTGAGAAATGTTACCGTCGCCCACAACCAGGCTCAGGACAAAAGGAGAGTTAGCTAAGACACCATCTTGGACTTTTAGATCAATAAATAAAGAGATCCTTTACAGTCTAAAATGTATAAATAAATAAATATTTAAACTGTTACTACACAGGCAAAAGCAGTTCAACAAACAGTTCAGATTTAGAGCGCTGCTACACTGATTAAGTGACATTTTTTCTCCGGGTTTATGGGTAATTCTGCTCCCCATTAAGCTGACCTCATTCTGCTTGTTTCAGAACTTTTATAAACCAATTCTTCGACTTCCACTGTCAGAAGCACAGTGAGGGGCAGCTTGTCCACTCTGTCAGACATGCACTGATGATTGGATTCCATCTGTTGACGAATCAGAGAGAGAAGGTTCAAAGTGAGACCAGCCCACCTCGCTGCCTCTACACACAACACAGACTGCCATTCATTCATTCATTAGAGAGTTCATCGTTTGTTTCTCTGATATTACATGACAAAGTGTAAATACTGAGGAGAAAAAATACTTTAGACCACAGAGAAACAAAAATGGAGGTCTCTTCAATCAGACGAGCACAACAGTAGTTGTGCAATGTGCAGGAAAAAAACCGCAGTGATGTGGATGACAGCATGCAGGCAGCAACAGATTATTATTCTTTTTCCAAATAACCACAAGCTTATGACTTTGCATTTGAGAACTAATGGAGGGGAGGGATTGAGCAGCTCAGAGGTTTGGTAGCATATGTTAGAAAAAACTGAGTGGTCTTAGATGACGCACAATGACAACTAGTTATAGAAAATCTACCTTGTAGCACAAATGAACATTTAAATATCTACTCAAGACAACTGTCAAATGTGTACAGATATAGTTAGAGCCAGTTAGCATGGCCAATAATTATCAGTCATGACATGGAAACCACAACCTGCAGTTTACACACTTTGGTTTCAGTATAAATCAAACAAAGAAGATACATAAAATGTGTTTATTAGGAATCTTAGGAGCTGCAGGCAGGTGGACTTTGTTAACTTTGAACCCAACTTTGTTATCTTTAAACTTTACTCCTGGCAGCAGGACAGCAAATATATTAAATTACTCAAACAAAGAGAAGATTTTTATAGTGATCAAATTCTCAAAATAATGTCGCCAAACGGAGGCCTTTTTTTTCATTCTTAAATTAAAAGTTTTTATATCTTGTGTAAGAACTCCATAACCGTCCAAAGAGGGGCTCTGCCTTTGAAACATGCATACGGCTTTAAACTTCACCGCTCACTGCTCATGTATGCAGACTAAAGCTGGTATCGAGTAGCAGTTGATCAGGCGTTAATATTACAGTGTAACTCGATGCTTCAGGCGAGCCGAGTGTGGGCCTCCAAACACGTGAAAACACCGACTCTGTACTGGGAGGGTCCCGAGGAAGACTGTAAGGGAACAGTTTGCTTTTTTTGCCTTCTTCCATTAAACTTTTTTTTTTTTACCTGTACAATTGAACAAAGAGAAAAACATGTTTACCTATTTGGATGAAAGCTCTTTCTTCATGCAGCTTCTAAAAGAGCTGAACTTCTCCTCCACTTTGACACCCTGTGAGCGTGGACGAGAGAGAAAGACGTTGATGTTCCTGATGTCCACTAGATGGCAGTATTATTGCACAATCATTACTCCTCTCCATCAGAGGTGAAATATATATTATTAATAAATAAGAGCAGAACTATAATTTAGACAACATGTTGTAATTAGACTGCTGAAGGAGCTTATTGAGTACTTTGTTTGACAATAAGCATGTATCTCTGTGCTCAGCATTAAGCCACATTTTCCCCACTGGACTTTACATCCATGTGTCCTGTATCCTTCATGACAGACTGAACACAAAGAAGAAGCTGAATGTCACATCATGCAGTATCGCTGTAAAGTCCAGACACCTCCAAGCTGCTCCCCGTCTCATCTATCCTACGAGAAGCTGCAGCCTCAGCTTCAGCCACGAGTGAGCACTCGTCATTGTTGCCCACAGCTTCATCATAGATGGCATCTTAATGATCAGCACTGTCTCACCCCGCCACCACGGTGCAGCCGGTCCTTCATGACTCCTATGAACTCCTGGTGGCTGAGTTTATCGTCGTGGTCCTCATCGAAGATCTTGAAGACTGTGTTGACCAAGTGTTGGCTCAGCTTGATGCCTGTGGCCACATAGACCGCACGAGTGAACTCCTCTGTGGGGGGAAGAGAAACACGTGATCAGGAAAGACGTGAAGGTTTTTCAAGACACCAGCTACATTAAATGACATCTACAAATGAGCATTAAATGTATTGAAATACATCAAATTAGACTTTTAAAGGTGACAAATGTGCGTCTGGAAGTTTCATTTAAAGTTGGCCACGACATGAAGTTCATAAAAAATGTAGTTCGAGAGTTAGCTAGTAAAATTGAAAACAGGCTATTTGCTGTGTATTCTTGTTGCAGTAAACACAAGTCAAACAAATCCAGTAAAGTTAAAAGGATTTATTTCAAAAAGTCACCTGGAAACTGACACAACATATTCAGTGAGAAAAGTAGTTTCTTTGTAAAAAAGCAAATGATTGATATGTTGGTGAAGTCACTTAATTAATGTCAAAAGTTAGAGGAGACATGAACAGAACTGGAGAGAAGTAGATGTCAGATTTTAAGAAAGAATAAAATGTGCAGTAAATTCACGTGATGAAAACGAGTGGTGACAACCATCTATGAGACGTCACCTTGGCCAACGGAGCGGTGAGCGAAGTTGTACATTTGCATGGCGATGGTGAAATCCTCCAGGTTGTTCAGGAACTGGAAGAAGGAACTGAACTCCTCGAATGTGATTCCCTGTGCAGAGAGAACAACAAGAAAGCAGTGCCTCGTGTTTACAAAAGATAACGCTTTTAAAATGCAACACGAGGAATCATAGCGCTTCGTGGTGGAAACTGCTACGTGTGTCAACACTCGACGGATAGTGCTACAATTCACACAACACATAATCTGCCTCCTTTCATCCTGAGGGGAATCCTTTAGTGTGTGTGGGACCTTGAAGCCTTCAGATAGATAACACACCCAAGCAGACAAAGTATACATTGCTGGATTTTCCCTGCGCAGTATGGACACGCTGAGCTGTCAGCTTTTGGGAAGAGGTCAGGCCGTTTGCAGACTTTTCTAAGGCAGATTAACCTGATACTTAAATAAACAAAAACAACAAAAGTGATGAATCCCAAAACATCTCAGCCTTGGCTGATGACTCAAACACTGAGCCTATTGATCTCCACTCAACCATCTCACAGCTACTAGCTCCTTCTCTCGCCGGGGCCCCCCGAACAGCCAACGCACACAGTGGAACAAATGGAGTAATGACTAATCTGTGACGCTTTGCTGTTTTAACAAGGTGAGGGCCATAAAATATCTCTTCGCCTAATGGTGAGACCCACTTGATAATAAATGGAGATCTAGCAACAGGCTACTCAAAGTGGCTAAGCAACGGGTCAACGTACAAAGAGGAAAAGCCAAATCAAGCTAAACTGAGGAGGCTTCACTCAGCAGCTTTTCAGAAAAAGCAGAATCACAAGACAGCTGCTTCTATTCTAGCACCAAACGCTAACGCCAACCTTCAGGACAGGCGGGTGAAGATGTGTGCTGTTTCACTCTTACTGACGTGTCTGTGTGACGGCCAAAACGAGCAACCTAGCGCTGGTTTTAGATCCTAAAGGTTGTTCTTATGAAAAGACAGAAGGCTCACTGAGTGACCAAGTGATCAACACATGTGACACACTGGACACGTGTGTTTACCTGAGGAAGAGCTGGTTTACCTGTTTCAAGTCTTTGTGCTAAGCTAAGCCAAAGACCTCTCAAGTTAAGATTGTTGCGAGATTGATCCGTATCATATTAAAGAAAGACGGCCAACACTTATACACTTATACAAATGGAAAACAGTTGCACCTTTTCATCGGGTATGCTGTGGCGTACGTTCTCCAAATACCCGCTGACATCGTCCACGTTGGTGTAGCGAAGGAGGATCCGAGCAAAGTCTTCCTCGCTAATGGTGGGCAGGCCCTTGGAGTAGGAGAGGAACTCTATCTCAAGCATCTCCGTCTGCATGTTGTCCATGAACCTGGAGGAGCGAGACGGAAGTCAGCTGGTGACAGGAAATGCCACCGCCAGGCCCTCACGGCCAGAGGAACACTTAGGAAAAGCTCTGAAGGGTTTGAAGCTGCTGAAGGGGTCGATGTGGTTTGAAAGTGATTGATGGTCACATCACAGAAAATCATTTTCTTATTGACATCACCGTTATTTAAGAGCAGACCAAAAATTCGGACTCACTGGTAAAAATCTTCAAATTTCAACTCGGCTTTGCCTTTTTTTCCAAAGAAATGCACCAGCAGCGTTGTCTCTGTTTTGTCGTTCACATGCTATAAGAGGGAGGGAAAAAGTGGCAGAATTATGAATCTGATCCCCCTCAGGTGTAACATTAAAACATCTGTGGGGTGAAATCAATATTACATCAATGATTCAGACAAACATTGAGTTCATCTCCTTAAAATCTCAGTATGAGCTGCTCTCTTACAAGTGTATCATAGTAACATCATGAAAACACGATCACTGACATACTATCTCAAAGGCTTGAAGCAAAGATGTTAGCCGTGCCCAGATTCACTGAATAATTACTCAGAGTTAATGGTTAATTTTTCACTGAGCCTGAAACTAAAAAGAGGCAGCATTACACTTCTCGGCCTGATACAAATCTGATCCGTGCGGAGGATTCATGAAACATGCTACAGGAGAATTGTTGACATAAAGAATATTTAAAGCTTCATAAAACACCTATTAAAGATCATTGTTTGGACAAAATAAGAAGGAGGGATCTTAGTAACGATATGGCTACCTCAGTGAGATCAGAAAACAGAACTTGACTTGAGCCACGTCTGAGAACATCCCACATGCCCCGGGCCTCCGCATGCCGACTGTCTTTTTTAAGAACCTGTGGCAGCAATCGAAGCACAGCTGTGTTAGAAAGAGCAAATGCATCTGGCACATGTTAGTAAAATACAAAAGACAAAGCTCATCGAAGACAGACAAGGGAGTCCCAGATTTAAAAAAGAAACGTTCTTTCTTTCTTTTCTTAAAGGAAGTAAAGGAAGTTGGGGAAGTAGACTCGCTACGGAAAGACAGATGGGCCAGAAGTAAGAGAGTAACTGCACTGAGAGGCGTGTGGATCTGAGAGACCCCTCGTGAGCCTGCGCTGCAGCCATGCATGCAGCCTCTACACGTCCAAAGCATGCAAGGCGTGAGACCTGAGAGCAGTTTCATGCCAGGTTAACAATGTAAGTCAACCAACAACCAATCATCATTCGACGCTATGCTGTGAGGTCATCGGTTATCAGACACATCTGGACTGCTTTGAATGAGCTGCAGATACGTTTTCAGACACAATCGGTCTCTTTCGTCTGAAGTTGTTCAAATAAAAGATAAAAACAATTCAAGCTAAAGAAAGAAAGAAATGTCTTTTCGTTTTCATTGATGAGGTCATGTTCTTTGGTTGCTTTCCAATAAACCAATCGTTATAACCCAAACAGTTCACAGTGCTTCCTTTGGACAGATGAAACACTGTTGTTGGGCTCGTGTACAAAAAGGTCACCCGATAGATTTTCTTCTGAGTTCTGAAGAACTTGTTTTATACCTCTGTGTAATAAACGACACTCTGCTCTCGCCTCTCGTTCTCGTGTTTGTCACGTCTAACGTCACCTCACTGAAAAGCAACATCAACACACAACAAACCAGGTGCCATCTTAAGCCCAGCGTGCTTCATTTCATAATATTTATTCCTCTTGTTTCTTTCATCCCTCAAGCCTGAGGGTGAATATACGAGACAGCTGATAGAAGAGCTCTTCCTCTGCGCCTTATTGCTTTTCACTATCGAGAGAGATTTACGACATGATCCCACAACTAATTATGGAATAACTCTTTAATGTGCCGCCCTGTTCCCATCTAATCCCCTGAAAAGATCCTGATACACTTGTAATTAGAATACGCTTGGGAAAGCCCAACCACAGCACCGAAGACATGCCTGTTACATGTTTCTGAAAAGTTCAACTTTTGAACTTTTTTTGCCGGGAAGGTACAAAGAGCAGGGCCGAAGGAATCAAAACAAAAGGCACACACCTAAAGAAAGCCTTTAAATGGTGCTCTGTTGGCTCTTCTTCGTGTGTGTTAAGAGCTTTTTTCCCTGCATTACTTTCCTCTCTGAAGGCCATCTTCATGGTCAAAGCCATCACAAAAGGTAACATGAGCTCAAATACCACTCCTCAAGAAACTGTAAAAATAAAACATGGGGGTCTGGCTGAAATGCTGTCAGTCTGCAGGTAAGAGCTTCTTGAAGTATCGGCCGACATCGACACACGAGGCTGGAACACAAATTATCTTCAGTGTCCGCCCCTATAGATATTTGACTCTGAATGAATATGAGTTTGGCTATCTTGTGTTGAAATAAATAAATATAAGTGTTCACAGCCTCTCAAATAGATCTGAGATTTCTGTTCAAAAAACGTCAGGTTAGGAGGAGTGCATGCAGCAAGCAGAACAGTTCATTTGTCTTCAGGGAAAAGAACAATACATACACTGTGCGTCTGCGATTTGGAACTACCGTACAGCTGCAGACTCTGAAACACAAAAAAAAAAGAGCAGAAAGAGAAGATTCATTCATAATTCATAAGACTCTTAACTTATCTCGTAGCCTTCAAGTAGCCTAAATACGAAGGGAACTTCCGGAGCTGAGACTCCTGTTGTCAGCGCTGTGAATGAAGTCTTCATCGTGCTAACTTTGTCATCTCGCAAACCATCACTTTATTTCCAAATCTGGAGTGCTCTTTCTAATGATCTTTTTGAAGGTTATACGGGCGTCAGATGGATTCAAGACTGTCCTGAGATGCTTACGTTTGTCCCCTTGAAATAAGCTCCTTCATGCTGTGTTTGAGTGATAAGACCTCAAAGAGTTGCTCTTATCGTTCTATTCAGCTCTGCCGTGTTTACATCCACCTGCATGTGGCACAGGACAGCCCTACAAAGATGAAAGACTCAGGCATGTTTTACCCTGTATGACCACAGTCACCTCTTTGCAGCTTGCATTCTCTCCAGCAACATTGCAAGTGTTGCAAGAAAAACCTCAGCTTACTGTTTTCCATTTTGGTGAGACACGCTACTGTTTTCATTGATCTTGCTTCTAAGGCCAACAGGTAGGTGTTTTTTTAATGACACCTCACCTATAAGTGCTGCGTACACTCCCTGCCCAGCACATAAAAACACAACGTCTCTGACTATTTAATGGGGAGCAGAAATGAGCTTCAAAGCCAGACACTTGGACCCAGACAAACACACTGTAAAAAAAACAATAACAACTAATAAATCATGGAAAGTGCAAATCTGTAAGAACCCCCTGGCTTCCTTGTGACCAGCCTCACTTTACAAAAAGCTTTTAATTTTGATTCATTGGTAATATAAAACAGCAGCACTTATTAGTCATTTAAAAGCAAAGTGCCAGAGGACAATAAAATAAAGCATTTATCTTTACCTGCTGGTCAAATCTTTGCACGTCTTCAGTCACTTCTTTTTTATCCTTTTTTTTACGGAAAATTTCTTCCAGCTGGGGAGAGAGAGGATAAATTATTACACGTCTTTTTTTTGTATACTGGGGCAAGTGTCTCTCATCTCTTTAACTTCCGACGTGTGATGTTTGAGGATATGGACGTACCACCAAAAACTCCCTCCTGTCCACCATTTCATTGCCGTCTGCATCGAACATATTGAAAGCAATCCTGAAACCTGCACGGGGCTCTGACATGAAACAAAGGGAGTCAGTGCTCAGTCAGCTGAGGGACGAAGTCAGTGTTGGATGATACTCACTCGTCAGAATGCAGAGCAGGAACATGTACTCTGTGTAACTGATGACACCTGGAATAAAGAGAAAGACTTATCAAGCTGAGGAAGCAAAACTAAGATGGGATCAAAAAGCATTAAAGAGTTAGCAGAAGATGTTTACTGATTTTCAGAATCAGGAGTCAGAGATGAATACGCCATCCAATAAAAACAGAGCCAACTTCAGACAAGAGTAATCTTCTGGCCCTGACTGATAACATCTTAAAAGGTGCCTTTTACTTCATGCTTGGTGTTCCCCTCACACAAACAAAGGCTTTACAACGGAGCTGACCTATCTGGACACAAACCCAAACAAATTTAAGGCCTACGGCTTCTGATCGTGTTTGACTAACAAGGTGTAATACATTCTCAAGTGATCTGTCACTGATTGAGAATAGCCGATTCAGGTTTTGTGTTGCATCCTTCAGCTCCCTTTGTTGTGTGACACAGAGAGGGAAGAGTAAGTGTCAGGAGACGTCTCAGCCGACTCGGGAGGCTTCTCCACCCTGACTCTGAAAGCATTCCCAAGCTTTTGTTTGCTCGACGAGATAGAGAATCGAGCACAGATAGTTCTGGGTGACTGCTCTTGGTGTTATGGGAAAAGAATTCAGGAGCTGCGTTTGCTTCGGGGAAAATATTTTCAGAAAGAAGAAAACTCAATGAAAGAACTTCTAACTCTGCTTCTTCTTAGTCTTGATGTTTTACAAGGATGTGGTATGAAGTGAAACAGATGGAGTTCAAACGAAGGTGTAAAAATGAACATTTGAATGAGAGCCATTACACAAATTTATCTCAAAAATCCTAAAAAAGCGCCATCTCCTCTCCCCAGCTGTCTCTGCTTGGCAGGTACGGCCCTATAATGACAACAGATCTCTGCCTTCAAAGCCTTTAAAGCTTAAATGGGTTGAGGAGAGAGAAAAAAAACTTTTAAGATTCCAGCCATGTTTCACCCATACCACACACCTTCAGTGCTGAAGGGGGCCACCCCCTCCCTCTGAGCCTGTGAGCTCAAGTAGATGTTGTTAGACAATACAAAGAATTCCACAGAAACACTTCATACAGAGTGGCAGTCCTGGAGATGTAATCCAATGCCATTCTTAGGCTTCATAATGTCCGTAGTGATCTGGGGGTGGCCAGTGGGACATGTCTTGACACAGCTGGGTTCAAACAGCTCCCTCATTCTCTGAAGCAATGCTTTGTTCACGGATCAATCCAGCCCTTTTCGTCTGACAAAGCCGCAACGTTTAACAGCAGGATTAAAAGCCCTAAATCCCAGCATTGGCACTTAGCAAAAGCAACTGAGGAGAAAGCAGAACAGTAAGATCTGATGCTCCACTGGCTCGCAGGACCCACCGAGCGAGTGTGCAGGTCCAGGTGGCAAAGTGAAAATATCTTCTCTGACCTTTCTCAACAACTTGACATTTACAGGTTAAACATTGAGTCAGTTAACGTCCTCCTGCTTCCCTCTGCAAGAGATATAAGGGCTGTTACTCTCCTTTATTTTCATTATCAATACAACTTTTACCACCTTCAGTTGGATGAATCAGTTCATTTGTCTATCAAACAAAAGTTTGAGGACCTTTAGACTCATTTCTCTGAAACAATCAAAGTTAACTATCAAAAGGAATAAACACAAATACAAACATTTCAGCAACTACAATTAATAATATGTGTAATATTATAAATCTAACAATTGATCAAATGGTAGGGGTATATCCAAAGTAAGAAAACATGACAAAAGCAGGGAACGCATGCTGTGCTTTACGATCCTACGACCTGCTTTAAATGAACATTTATATGAAGTAATATATGACTTTCTATTTGTGTAGAAAAATGTTTAAATTCCTAAAAGTATTCTAATGAAGTGAAGATGAAATGTGGTGCTTCTTCTCAGAGAAACTACAACGCTGTTTGAATATCTCCCTCTGCACGCTGCCTAAAGAGTTGTTTATTGTGAATGAATGAACTACTAACACAGGTGGAACAGCGCTAATTGAAGTGGAGCTCATACTCTCCCATTGATAGGAACAAATAACTCTTACCACTTTTGTCATATTTATAAGACAGAGCATGAAGGATCATTTTTGTTTACTATCATGGACCATTCCCATGGACCAATAACTCTGCAAAAAGTAACCAGACTGATGGAAAGATAAGATAGGATTTACAACACACTGGCAGCATTAGCTTAGGGAGGTTTATATGCACAACAGAGTGAGCTCTGAATAAGACACAGACAGCCTTTCAAAGCTTTAAAGCATAAAGGGGAATGTACTTTGATTGTGTGAGCTCTAACCTACCTCGTTCACGGAGATTCCTAAACAAATTAGATGATCCCTTCCAAACAGGGGGGGTATCAGCCAGCATCTTGTCTAACTCCTGAGAGGACAGAAAGAGAAACTCAAATCCATGATTCAACTGGAAGTCCTGATAATCACACGGTAATGCAATGTGTGTTGGCATTACAGTAATTACACAGATGAAGAGGAGATTACGTTAAACAGCAGGAAGTACTCTGATGACAGAACAACTTACCTTCTTTGTTAGAGACTTCCAAACTCTCCGACCTAAACAGAACAAGATGAACAGTTACTGGAAGGACTTAAACTTATACTCTGTTTAAATGCTGAATCTGTGGACTTTAAATGTCTCTGTGAGTGCATTCCAATGGTCCATAAAGCGTGTGATAAGGTGGAAGCGTTGTAAAAGAATATGTAGGAAAATCACATTAACAACCGTGATAATAACCCCTCACTGACACATTTTAAAGCCCGTTGTTATGAATGTCATTAGCTGGCTTGTGAGGTGTCTGAGTGAGCAGGAGGAGATAAAGCTGGGATGTTGTGCTCGTGTGCAGAGGGAGAGAGAGTGGGGACTCGAACCAGAGCAGCAAGACCCCCCCCCCCCCCCCCCCCCAAAGTACTTTTCATGCTCCCGCTGAATGTTTCATAAAAGCGCCTGGACCTGACGTTCTGACTACACTCGTTCAAATGATCATTAATAATAATGGCCTTGGCCTTTAAATATCTAGAGGAATGGCAAAAACCCATTTCTTTTAACAGGCATAATAAGCATAAAGAGCCTCATTACCATACTGCAACACAAAACGACATGTGATGTTGCTAAGCTCAAATGCTTGTGCTGCTTTTAACCTTATGTCTAAAACAACAACAAGAGCCTACACACCTTATATCATGATCAATGCCAGCAATCAGGTTCTTATCGTCCCATTTATGACTAACATGCCAAGTCGTTTGGTCTCTCTGGGTCTGTGCGAGTTTGTTGCCACATAAATGAGCCATAAAAGTGAGGTTGCTGGTAAAGATGTCTATCTTTATGCAGGTGTTATGACTGAAGCTGTTCAAGCTGCAGCTTATTGTCTGCTGACACTTCACAGGCCCTCAGCAACAAATAATGTTCCAGGAAATAACACAGGGACCTTTTTCATTCATTGAGGATGAAGGAGCACAGATTTATCTGATCACTTGATGGGAAAGTAATTAAGCAAATGGCTGCTGACAAATGAAGGGTAGAAAGAGTGTGTAGCACCTGCAGTGCAGCGAACAGTCTTTTATAAGGAGTAAGAGCCTGAAACCTTCTCCCAAAGAAACGTTGATATCAAACTCTCTCTCTGAAGATTGATGAAGAAAATGTTGCTGACTGATACTGTTGTCTTTGGATTCTGCTAACTGATTGTTAAAAGTCTAAACATCAATAACTTCTGCTTTCTTCCTGCAGAGGATGCTCAGAGTTCTGGGAAGGCGGCGAGTAACAGAAGTGCACTCACTCTTGGGTTCATTCAAAGTGATGGACTCAATGAAGTTGAGCGGCGTCATGTAGAGCTGTCCTTCGTACTCCACTGAACTAAACAGACGAAATCTGCTTTCATAGGACGACATGTACACGTCTCCATCATCCAGACCATAGGTTCTAGTCTGTAAATACACACACACACACACACACACACACACACACACACACACACACACACACACACACACACACACACACACACAAAATCATATCAACATGATAATATTGTCAGAGCACTTATGGAATCTGCAGAAGCTTTTCTTGTCACGAAAGGTCTTACTCATGTAGAACAACAAAGAGGCCCGTGGTTTAATTCAGTAATGGGGCGCATGTTATGCCAGCTTTATTTTTCATCCCTGTGCACCAGATAATGTCCCTACAACTGTTCAAACCAGGCCAGATCAGAAGGCTGGACTGGTGAGGACAGAATGGATCTCTCTGTCAGGTGGCAGTGTGCCAGGTCAACTGGGCACAGAGCAAACACCAGGGGAATGTGTGCCCCCCTTTGCTTAACCATTAAAGCCCCTCTAACCACCCCCACCTCTCATCAAGTGTCAGCCCCTCCGCCAAGTCCCAGTGTCCAGTTTCCTGTGTCCCTGGATTCCTGCAGCCTGTGGACACCAGTCAAGGTTTCTTCCCTGCTACTCGCACTCATTGAACAAGGAATCTTCTGTAGCGAGAAGAGGACAAACTAGATTTTGTTGACATGGCTAACGTGTTTGTTTATATCCCCTATGATCCATGAACATCTTGTCATCAATGTCGACACATATCTGTGCTACAGGGACTTACTGTTAAAGCGCTGGTCTATGCACTGAAGAGGCCATACACTGGGCAAAAATACCTGTCTGCCACAGTTTGGAAAGGAATCCAGTAGTGCCAGAAAAATATGTGTAAAGGCTTTTTATTAGAGCAGGAATGATTAATAAAGATTGAAGTTATAAACTGAAACAAAATCAGATGAATTAGTAACACATTTTGAAAGAGAGGATACATAACATCTTAATCTCCTTATAACTTATCAAGCTATTTGATGGATTGTATGATAAATGCACGGTTTTTGTCTATTATGTTATATGTTGGTGTGTAAATACATTCTTGAATTCAAGAAGTCTTGCTGAAGTTTTCATCCTAAAACTTTCTAACACTTTTTCCTTTTTGGAAAATCACAACGATTGAGCCAAATCCCTACCCTACCCCGTACTGTTTTGTTTAATTAACAGTCCAAACCAACCCTTATTATCTAATCCGCAAAGACAAATCACACTGAGGTTTCTCCTTTTGAATGACAAATAATCACATCTAAATTGTTGAAGGTTTGTTGTCTGAAGAAGGACAGCTCACTAAAGCTTCTAGAGCTTCTCAAATTTAAGGATTTCACTGTTGTTCATATATTTATCACTATCAGTTTAATGTGGGGGGTTTTCGGCTGATGGCTAAATGAACTGGGGGATGTCACCTCAGGAAAGTTGTTATGCACCTGCTAACAGATGTTACCTGGAATCTAATATTTGATTGATTATTTGCATCCAAAAAATATTTATATTCAAGTTCTCATTACTTGAGCCATTAAATATGAAACAATGACCATGTATGTATGTATGTATGTGAGTCCACCTCTGCAGACGATACTGCACAATATGAGGAAATATAGGAAATGTGTTTGTTTTTTTGGGGTTAGACTTGCACCTTTGTATAATGACACTTTGAAAAGTAGTCAACTACAGCAACTGGGTCACGTGACTGACCAATATACTTCCGCCACTGGTTTCAGCACCAAAGGTCGGGGATAGCTCCTCATGACGTCACATTAACGTCTCCATAACCTCACGTGCACTATATAATGTTGGCTAATCATCTTAGAAATGCGATGCTCTGGTCAAAATGCTGCAGTTAAAGCCTTTGTAATGTCAAAATATTACAACAAAACCAGCAGTGCACAGACGTCACACTGTACCTTATCGGTGGCAGAGACTGATGGTAACGCCAGATGAAAGAGTCGAGCTTCGACATGGTTCTTCAAGCCGGAGCGTCGACCATCAAACGAGCAGCTATAATAAGCGGCACCGACCGCGGCGGTGACGCAAGCTCCGGTTGCGACTACTTTCAGCGCTTTTGTCCCTTTAAAAAATGTGTGTAGTTTCCGCGTCGTGTAGGTCGTCTTGGAGCTGTAAGCGAGCGAATGGAGAAGTCTTCTCAGGGCAGCCATGGCTGTTTACACTCAGGTGTCGTAACCGATAACACAGCGCGAGGCAGAGCGGAGCAGCGCGAGCCGCCTGCTGCTCCGAGCTCGCGAGAAATGCCGTGGGTATTTCAAGGCGCTCTGGGATTAAAGGGCGCCGATTCATGAAAGTGAAGGAAATGTTGAAATCAGTAGATAACCATAGAAAAATACACTGAGTAGTGTGTCATAATTCGCTGGTTTTATATAAGTTGCATATAAGCCTATTAGGGTTCAAATTTAATGTGATTATAAGTGTTCGACTGAGATCAATGCCCACCATCAGCCCTCTCCCCCCGTCTCTCTCGTGTTATGCCTTGAGAGAAGGGGGAAAAAATCCTTGCCAGGGCACGTCTGAACTGTGACAGCCCCGCCCATCAGTAGTCCTGTGGTTTTGCACCTGCCTCACCACCCCTGCCACTTTGAGCGCAAACCCTCCTGGAGCTCATAGAGCTATACCTGCACTGCAGCCCTCACTACCGAATCCTCTTTTCACGGGTCCCCTCCACTGCTCCACTGAAACGTCACCGTCCGCTGGGAACAGGTATGCAACATGAGGGTGATCTGATCAGCGACTGCAGCTCACCCCCAACTGATGAAGACGCAGTGGTAAAAAAAAGAAGGGGAAAAGGAGAAATCGGAGTCGCCAGAAGCTGAGATTTCGTGAGTGTTTCTTGTCAGCAGAGAGAAATCTGCGCATGTATTCTTCATGCGCTAAGTAACGAAGGAGGTGGACATGCAATAAGTGACAGTGGCTACCAGGTAGTCTACTACGCAAGAGCGCTCCCTCCGGACCTCCTCTCTGAACTTTACCCGCTTGGCTTTGACGCGATGGCTGCTGCTGCTCTAGGGGAAGTTGGAGGTGTTTTGCACGGCATCGATGGTGTCGCACAGGTCGGGTCCCATTTCTTCCTGACCCAACTTGGTGACAGTCCCACACTTCTTGGGGAGCACCTTATTCCCGGGGACAGGCTCTCCCGGAGCACCACGGCGGATTTAACGCACCTCAAAGGGATTCTCAGGAGGAGACAGTTGTACTGCAGAACAGGCTTTCACCTGGAAATACTTCCGGATGGCACAGTGCAAGGGACAAGGAAGGATCACAGCCGTTTTGGTACGTTGAAAATGAATGACAAAAGCAATTTGTTTATTATTTTAAAAAATCCAACTAAAAGTAAGACTACCAAATAATAAGACCTATGTCCTGTTAAAATGTAAGATATTTATTGTGCCAACCAGCTGCTGTCGGGCTGGGATTTTGATTTTTTTTTTTTTTTCTTAAATGAAAGTCATCTTTGTCAAAATCTATAGGCCAACAGAACGACTTTGCTATTTTTCTCCAGGTATCTTGGAATTTATAAGCCTTGCTGTTGGCTTGATAAGCATAAGAGGGGTGGACAGTGGACTGTATCTGGGGATGAACGACAGAGGAGAGCTTTATGGATCTGTAAGTATATATTCTCTCATTTGTGTTTCAAAAAACCCATTTCTGCCATGTGGTTACCAACCAAATGGCTTTCATATAATGATTTTAAAATATTGTGGGCAAGATCATTTTAAAGCAAAAAAAAAGTTGGTTTAAAATTCTGCAACTTCAGCCAGGATTTCTCTCATGCTGTGCTCTTTGTTTTCAGGAGAAGCTCACGGCTGAATGTGTCTTCAGGGAGCAGTTTGAGGAGAACTGGTACAACACTTACTCCTCCAATCTCTACAAACATGGAGACAAAGGGACCCGTTACTTTGTGGCGTTAAATAAAGATGGGACACCAAGAGATGGGACTAAATCCAGGCGGCACCAAAAATTTACACATTTTTTACCCAGGCCTGTGGACCCTGACCGTGTGCCAGAGCTGTACAGGGATATCCTAGGACACAGCTGAGGCTTGGATGCCTGCTCCAGTTCAGGAATAGCTGCTAAAGCCCTGTCAGGCAGGGAAAACAGAAGAAAAGAGGGATGCAGGCGTGAGGATGTGGCCGGTGCAGGCTGGTCGACAACAGCCCAAGCAGAAGGGATAAAGGCATCGGGGGCCTCTTATAGGAATGCATAAACCATCTCTCAGCAGCCAAGAAGACAGGCGAGAATGTCTGCACACTTGTCATGAGGGAGTCGTTTGTTTCGGAGGCCGGATGACCCTAAAACGTACCTGCGTGGAATAAGAGATGAATGGGAAACGGAGCAAAGTAGTCAGGAAGCATCTCCTCTGGTCAGATGGAGTCGTCTGATGTGGGTCTTTGAGAAGCTGTGCTGAAACTTTTCAGCTGGCTGCCATGTCAGTCAAATGTACTTTGTTCAGAAGGACTTTGAAGGAATTCTGTTTTTGTTTTTTAACCTGTGTCTAGACTTCTTTGAAAAGTAAAAATGTACCAATTTATTTATTCATTTTAGATTCATATATTTATGTTTTATATTTATTTATTTGAGAATATATATTTTTACAGTTAGATACATGCAATATGAAAACCACTAGATCCTGTATTGATTATATAAAGACTGATACTGTAAAATTATATATTTTTATCATGATAAGAAGCTGAGCTAATGACAAACTGTAAAATCACCAAAAAGAAACTGAAATATAAGCGACATGTGGAAATAATCACCACATCTGAATTTGTCACAATGTGGCAACTGTGAATCCATGTTTTTATTATTGTAACATTGACACAATAATACCCCTCAAACTTTTCTTGCTTGTGTTACGAGATAGATTTCAAGTCAACAAACTCACAAACAATAAATTGCTCAAATGTGATTAAATTCTTTCTTTTTTAAAGATAATTGATCAGTCGCTCACTATGTGTCTGCTTAAAACCAAAGCACACACATTCCTACTTTAACACAGTCACACTTTTCAAGGAATACTTAACTGGTTGTATTTGTTTATCATAGTTTAAACATATAAACCTGCTTACGAGACCAATGTTGTCTTTCTTTATGGACACCATTACGCCCAGAGAGAAGTCGTAGACCTGATGAACGCATAAAACTTCAAAGCCCCCGTCCTGAATCTTCTGAATGTAGAGGCCTCACAAGATCAGGACCAAACAACAATCTGACCTTTTGCTCGGGCCCGTCAACTTCAGCAGCTGTATAAAAATGGAGGTCAGAGCGATAAGGATCAAGTCCCCTATGTTGGCAGTAAAAAGATGGCTGACTTGTTGAAATGTCTCATTAAACAATGGAAGTCAAGTCAACAAGACATTTTTATTCTTTTTAGATCTAAAACTTCTATTTCTTTGTGTTCATATGTTAAAACTGTCCAATGATTTTGAACAAAAAAAAAATACAAGAATGTGTCCTACTTTTTCATATCTGTGCAGTTTCCTCCACGGTTGGGGGAAGATCTGTGTTGAAGCATGAAAGCTCAGTCTGTGATCTCACTGTGTGTGTGTGATGGCGAGCCAGTGGGGGTGTCTCAATACAGAGAGTCAACACTGCTGCCAACTCTCTCCTGTCTACAGCCTGATATGGTGGGACTTTCCCACCTGCACACCTTGAACATCAACATGCTTCTGTCGTCGATTAATGACAGCGTCCCAGAGTGTATTATAACCTGCGTGCATGTGGACATCCCCTGTCCACCGGGTAAACACACGCAAGCCCATAAGAAGATGAAAGAGGATTTGGCTGTGTGTTTGTGTAAAGATACCGCCACTGCTTGTCTTTCTGTAGCTTCATTGAAAAGTTAACAAGCGTGAAAATGATGGACAGGGAGTGTTTCATTCCTCCTATCCCATCTTTCCAAGCTAAGAAGCTGAGGTGTGTTGCCATAATAGTTCATACATGCACAACTCGATTTTTAAGACTACAGTGTCAGCACAGGGCTTGTCATGATCACACATGAAAAGCAGACTTTGTGCAAATCAAAGAGAATCACCACCTCCTCCCTCTTGTGACATCTCGAAGGTCATCCCTCTGAACTTGCTGGAAATCCTGACTTGTGATACCTGATGCCCAGAAGTGATCTTTGGCACTTGTTAAACCGATGTTTTTGGAGTCTACCTGGCCCTGAGACAGATGCTTTTGTTCCTCCTACTCCGCCTCCTCCAGGTGGTCTGTGGCTCCTCTGAAAACACTTAAACCCCTCATCCGCAGCCACTCTGGAGGGCCGTCTCACATGCTTAATGGACGCTCCCTGACTTTCATCACCTCCTCAGCAGCAGCCTTAAAGGGCTCTCCAGGAAACCCAATCAAGTGTGTGTGCGTGTGTGTGTGTGTGTGTGTGTGTGCATATGGCATGGGTTCACAGGCAGGTGTGGAAGTCAGTGATCTTCTGTGTCTATCTTCACAGTCAGGTCAGACAGTGCAGGTGTTTCTCTCACATTCTGATCTCAGACCTGCTGTTTGTCAGCTGGGGTTATGACTTAGCAGCAGGAGGAGGGTGAAAATACAGCCGGCTTTGTTGTCTGCCCTCAATTATCAGATAGCATAATTTCTATATTTAGTAGGCTGCTTTGGGGAAGACAGGGGAGGTGCCGAGAAGCTCACCTGTTGCTCTAAAGCCATGGCCACTTCTAAGAGTGTGTTTTCACAGGGATGGTGTCTGCAGCTTTGTGTCATTTGAATCCTGCAACTATTGATTTCAGGCTCTTTGTTGTTTGTTTATTCCTTAGTAAATTGCCGTGCACACAAATTATGAGCTACATTTGTGTTTATAGGGATTAGAGCAGAAGTGTAAGTATAGCGTTATCCACAGGATACTTTTGAGCTTTCATCTAAGTTCAGAGAGTGAGAGAGGTATTCTGGGGGGAAAAAAAATCTTCTGCACATGGTCCCAAATATTAGACATCTATCCAGGGGTGTTTCCAGGCCTGGCATGGAACCCCTAGAATTCTGTTTGGCCACCGCAAAAATTATTCAGGGGGATGTACAGAGGGGATTGCCAGAGATGGCATGTACCCCCTTAAAGGTTTCACCACCCTGCAACCAATATCTCATAACCAAAATATATGCAAGTAACACTGTGCAGGAGTTTGCGTGCACTCTTTTAAAACATACATCTTCTTTTAGTGTTGGTCAAAAATGAAGCGAGTGTTGCTGTATGTTTTGTTATAAAGTAGATGCTTGAAAGGGGAAGTATTTGCAATTAATTTGTGTGTGCCACCCTTGAATAGGTCACTGTCCCAACTGGGACACCCCAGTCAAAACAGCCCCTGCATCGGTCCCTCCATCAATCTATTGATCATGTTCTGTGGCGTTAAAAAAAAAAAAGCCGCACTTCTTGTGTTTCACTGTGTTTAAGTTCATCACTCTAGTGTCAGAGCTCAGAGGATTTGTGGTCTGCCTTCCACAAGCAGCAATTAGTCCAGCATACCTGATTCACTGACATCCCACATCTTGAGCTGTCAGCTCCAGTGGAAAATATGCTCCTCTGTTTGCATCTCCATGGAGATGCAAGTAAAAAAACATCACTGTTTAGGTATTGTGAGGAAGAAAAAGTAGGGGAAGAAGACGCCAATGTGCTGTCAGTTCAGTCTCTGAGTTCTAATAAGACACACATACTAGTAAACAACACTTTGGTGCGTTCGGAGGCCCTGCTCGTGATTGACAGCGTTTTGTTTTACTAAAGGGATGTGAACACACCATACCTTAAGGAGGCAGAGCTGAAGGAACAAATACCCAGCTGACATCTGCAGCATATGATACAGCACGAAGGTACATCGACAGATTGACAGGAGCTAAATGGGAGATGGTTGTAGTTATGCAAGTTTTATGACTTTTTGTTTTTGTTTTTATTTGCGCGATTTTATTTTAATCCAGGAACAAAAATATCGTTAGTTTACTTATTTCAGTTATTTGACACTGGTATAGAGTTTTTTTTGGTAGAATAAAATGATGTGGGGATTTTGATTAAAGAAAATACATGTTTTCCGGTGATAGCTTAAATCTTCTCAACCTCAGCTTTTTAACAACTGAAAAGAAACGAAAAGGTCTCAATACAGGCGCTGCTGAAAATGAATGTCGATAAGGGGTTTAAAGGTGAGTTAAAGCAGTGAATGAAAATCTCAAAACTACCAGCTTAAAGACTGTCTTATACAGCAGATGGCACCTCTAGAGCCATGTCACTAATCACTAGTGCTGGAGTTCTCGAAAATGAATCAAAAGGATTTTTTCTCTGCCTCGGTCTTAGACTGGGCAGACTCCAGATTTACATCAAGACATCAAAAACTACATCAAAAACAGGAAGCACAGGGACTTACTTTTTTAATGCCAATAGTTTTTATCGTAACAAATTGTGAACGCAGGACAATAATATGTAATAGTATTTTCAAATTGATGTACACACATAGATACAAATAGGGTATAGGTAATAGGTACACATTAAATTAGCCAGTTTTCTCTAATACTCAGGACGTTCAGTTTAGAGTCCCCCCTGCAACCAACACCACCATCCACCCCTCACATCTGCTGACCTAACCAGTGTAGGAGTCCCTCTGGAAAGGCCATGTCACCCCTTCCTCTGGCCCATATGTCCACATTACAAAGTCACAAATTAGGTCTTGACATTCGGGCGCTATAATTGCCCCCTGAAAAGCATGAGGCATCAATTAGGCACTCAGCGCCATGACAGGTTATCCCTACAGGACATAACCGCCCTGCTGGACTGCTCGGCTGGACTGCCCCAACAGGGCGCACACACACACACACACACACACACACACACACACACACACACACACACACACACAGACGAAGGTATGAGAGAGTTTATAGCTCATAGTTATCAGTTTATAGTTTAAAGTCATCAAGCAAAGACAGGTCAGACACTGAGATCTTCATTATATGTCTTATGGTCATTTTGAAAGGATAGCTGTGTGGAACCCATTGGAGACCATGTTGAAGATTGGCAGTAGGTCTCAGGGTGCCGCTGCACTAATAACAGCACAGTCCTCTTTGATTTCCAGACTGTGGTACCGCCTGGCGGTTTCTGCTCCCACGGGGCGTGGAGATTGTTAGGGTCACAGAAAAGGTCAATTGGTTCATTTCCATAGCTCTACTTTAAACATTCTTGAAGGCTTTGGAAGCAATTCAATCAGCAGCAAAAACACGGGTGACCAGCATGGAATTAACAGCCGCTGTTAACGATGCAGCATACTCATAAACAAGATGGATGTGCCCCACAGAGAAATACTACATAAACTGTGTGCAGCACCACCCGGCATGAGCTGGATTTTCATCACTGTTCTGACAACCATTTGACTTTACGGATGTTTGAATTATCAGAGTATTGTGCAGAAAAGAAAAGACGTGTAAAGCCAATGTATGACACTTGGACTTTTGAAATAAGTGAATTCTGCAGCATGCATTGTGAAAAGCATTATTTTATGGTTAATTTGACATTTTATGAACCCATTAGCTTCTTCAGGTAAGAAAACATTTTACCTGTGGTCCCCACAGCCCTCACCAATGGACACACACTCGTGAAGTTTATGAAAACTTTTACACAACATGTCTATGTAATAGTAATAAATATATATCTTAATAATAAATCATCTGTCTGGTTTCCAATGCCTTGATAAAAGTTAACCTTGTGAAAACACAAGGAAGACAAACTTCTTCTTACACAAACTATTGTACATCCAAAATTTTTGCTTTTGTCAGCATGCGATGTTTGTTTCTTGAACAAAGAAGGAACGATACTCATAAAAAGAACAAACCATGAACGAAAGAATTTAAAAAAGCAGTCAAGTTAAACTGAAGTCTGTGGTTGGTTAAAAACAGAGAAATAGTTTGTTTGATGAAATTCAAAAAGTTAAAATGTCAAAAATGTAAAGATGATTAAAACACAATATGGTAATGTTAAAAGGGAGTTTACACGCATCCAATAAAGGTGAATTTAATTCCATTAAAGTGAAAAATAACTTTACTGAATATAACAATGATGCTTAATGTTTGTAATTTCTTTGCAGTGTTTGAAGCTGTGTGTAGAGCACATGGGTAAAGAGCTAAAAAACCAATTAAAGTTTTAAACTTTATTTATTGTTTTGTTGCTTTTTTATGACTCTGGGAGGAGAAAGGATAAAAGTTTGTGTTCAAGTGCAATCCGGTTATTTTACGGGCAGAGCAACCAATCCTCATAAGTGGGGAAATTGAACTGAACTGGACAACTAAACTGAACAAGCAAAATACACATGTTATTGACAAGCGTAAAAGCTTTTGTGAACAATAGTGGCACAAGTTAAAGATTTCTACAATCACCAAACAGGGTGTGACTATGGGACAATGTAAAACTTGAGTCTCCTTTGGGCTGTTCTTAAAAGGCGTTCAACTTCATCACAATAAAAGAAAACATTTCAGTTTGTAGTGTAAAAAGAAAACAAATCCTTTTCAACAAGCCAGGTTATAAAATGTGAAAAAAAAAATCATTTCACAACAAGAGACGTCCTCTCTTCAAAAACAGATAATTTCACTAAAGTCAGGCTTTCCTAACAGTTTGTCTTTATAGATTTATAATGGAGTGTAATTGTCTATTTTGCCTACAAGAGCTGTAAAACCTTTATGCAGAGTGCCAAGCAATGCTCGCTGCCTGGTTAGACAGCATGATAGAGGAAGACTGTACTCTCACTGCCTACCTGTTAAAGTGGATATGTGCTTTGTTGCCCCCCAGTCAGGCGGAAAATTGCAAACCCATTTGTCATTGTGTGCCAAGATGCAGAGGTCAGTCAATGGATTCCTTCATGACAAGCTTACGGAGTCGAATGTTTTTCCACAGCCTCACCCTTTCACACCTGCACCTTGAGGTAAAATAACAAAACAGGGAGAGAGAGAGAGAAAAGAGGGCTTAGAGCCAGCGACATAACGACAGGGCAGAGAAAAATGATATCTGAGAAGAATTTACCGTGAAACTTCGCACGTCTACTGCCCATTTCTGCATATTTGAACCCAATATACATTTAGCTCACAATGGCAGATAAAATGTTTTTGACAACATCCAAACAAGATTAGCACTAATTAATCCTGTCTGTCTGCAGGCTCAGATGGATGTTGTCTGTGATTGTCTTGGTACAAACAGAAGCTGCTTGATTTTAACAGGAACACCCAACAAAACTTTTCCCCAGCATGATTGACTGACGAATTCTGCAGAGGCGCCCATGCTGCAAGGAGGTGCTGAAGAAAAAACTGATTCGGTTTTTAAATTAACCATTTCAATATTTTGAATATATCTCCATGTGTGCAGTTTTTTCACTTTCTGAAAGAGATTGATTGATTCTCTACTTTCTGTAGAGAATCAATAGAAATCAATCTTACAGACCAATGTTTTTAACTGTGGGCAGTGAGACGAGGCTTAAAACATGCACATACCTTTTGAGGCTTCAGTGTTCAGTGTTGAAAGAAGTATTTTAATCAATGTGCAACATGTGTCAATTGGCCTTTAAAACGTTCATCTCAGCTTTGCAGCCATGATCGATTCTTTAACGTCTGCATCGATACACATATTTACAAGGAGGACACGATGATATATCGCCAAATGGATTTATTTAGCACAGTCCTACATGACGCTGTAAACAAGCAGACTTGAAACAAAAAATGTACCTATTAAGCATTGACTGTGGAGATTTCAGGAAAAACATACAGTTAGTAAGGCAGTTATAGAGCATGAGATTGTTGTTGTTAACCCAGAAGAATTGTTAATGTGATGTAACGAGATTGCAATGATTTACAGAAGCTGGTGAAACAAACCTCGTAAAGTCAAGACTTCCGCTCACTGGGTCGACTGCTATCACGGAAGAAACATCTGGAAAACAGAACCAACTGCATTTTAAACATAATCAAATACAATAACTATTTGCTGTGTTCCAATATCTAAACAAATAAATATTTATCTAAAATTTCTGCAGATTGCAGATTTTTTTTGTGGAAACTTACCTTAAAACCTGCAGCCAAAGAGACCAAGGAAGGAAAAAAAGACAGGCGAACATTCAACATATTAAAAACCCTAGTGCTGAAAAATGACTTCTTATCAACTTAAGAAAGAATTAAAGTAGAATAAAGTGTAGGAGGAGAATCAAGTCGGAAACAAAGCACTTTAATTTCAGGATTGCTAATTTGTTTTAGCGCTCTGGCGCACAAGAGATCAACTTTTTATTCGTAAAACAAAGACTGAATTTTTTCCTACTTTATGGACATGCTGTTGCCTTTAGTAACCATCTTTTGTCAAGTAATCCTAAAAATGTAAAATGTCTGAGATAAAAAAAAATGTTCCTTTGTGTTATAAAGGAGTGTAGGTATGAATAGGATATCTTTTTTGACATTATTGCTGCACGAATAAAGTTAAGACAAGGCTTTACCGTACAGTATATTAATCTCTAGTTCTTACATAGTTACATTGAATTAATCACAGGGCTAAACATGAACATGCCCCGACGAGTTAGGAACCACAAGTGATCCAAGAGAAGCTTGAGTCTCCGTCTTTTTTTTCTTCTTTTTTTTAAGAATAGAAAGAAAAATGAGCCGACACAGACTGTGTTTGTAGAGGAATCAATATAAATCAGTGGACTTGTAATCAGTTCAATCCAAACTCTACGTTCAGTCTGTAATTACATCACTAATAGAGCGTTTGTGTGTCAGTGGAAGTGTATTCAAATAGTTTACATGGCAATCCCGAGTATGCACTCAGGTCAAATACACAATGGACTTCTTACCAAAGGAAAAGAGAAGCTAGGATTGACTTTTCAGTGTGAGCTCACTGCTGTGGCCTGCTCTGAATGTGACCTATGGGAGTGTTAGCAGGGCAAAATGTTGTGGGGAACTTCAAATAGGCAGAGCTCAGATCCTCCTCCACAGTAATAACCTTGAGTGCTTCTGGAAGAAGGAAATCCCCTGGCCAGGAAAGACACATCACTCCCCTCCAGAGGCAGCCAGCTGGGAGGTTTAACAAAGCCAGTTGACTGACTCCATCTTAAAGTAAAAACTGGGAAGTCAAAATCAGTGCTACATTAACACAGGCCATGTAAACTCAGACACATCATACATGAAAAGACACCACAGCTGACTGTATCTGGCTTCAATGTAATATTAATGATGATGTTAATGGCAGTGTTAGTGAGTTTTCTTGTATGTTTTTGTCTTTAAAGAAGTAATTAGTAAAGCTGATTTATAGAAACAGAGGTCACAAGTCTACAAAAGAGCATTACAGTAAGTACAGAAAACACATGTGTTTGTTCTTAACAATGCAGATAAGAATAAGCTCAAATATAGGAAACAGTAATGGAAAGATTAAGGTAGAGTAATCAAGTGGGAAAACAGAAAATGTATTGACAAGGGAAAAGGAAAAACAGGCCCTTAAATTGTCATAACGTAAAAGCACTTTGAGTGTGCAAAAGTTCAGTTCAAGTTCCAGTTCATTTACCTTTAAGAAGCTCAAGAGAGAGGAAAGCCCATGACTGTCCCTGATAGACTTAGACATTAAAAACTCTGAAACAGCATCTGTGGATTCTCAAATCCATCCCAGAATTTTACGATTCACGATTTCTCTACTCTTATCGCAGATTGAGAGCGTTAATCAGCCGCGCCTCAGACAGACCTTTATTTTGCAAGAGCCTGCATTTTCCCCCAAGTATCAAAGGCAACATGAAACACACGCTGAGAGGCTGCAGCCGATGATAAGCTCTGATATACAAGACTGAGAAAAAGTTTCCGCTTCAAGGGAAACTTTTGGATGCAGTCTAAAGGAATCTCCCAAAGTAAGAATACCATAAAACAAAATGTCTTACACAACATACATAACAAACAATTCATGCCTCATGATTGAGGAAAAATCAAGGGACCCCCCACTGAATGTTATATCAAATCAACCAAACCATATTTTGGGAATACGAAGATTAGCAGTCATTGGGAATTTGATGACAAGTTGGTCTTATTCTTCTTCTCCTTCTGCTCATGAGGCATGCGTAGCTCTCCACGACTCAGTGACTAATCATCATACAGATCTGGCCAACAATGGAGAAGCTGCACACACAGGAAATATCATCTTCAAGTGGTCTAGAGTTTCACCTGTGCTTCCCAAGTTCATTTCCCATGCATCAACCAAGAAGATGTCAGTAGTGTTTGCTTTGGTAGGTAGAAATTACTTCAAAGACTTGAGACCTGGTCCAGAGTGGTTCATGAAGTCCCCTAAATGTTCCGCTGTTTGCGTGGAAAACCATTTATATTCCCACAATGTTGTTTACTCTAATTGGCTGGTCAAGCTTCAATTACTCTTTGTGTTTGTCTCCCTTCCTCCGCTTGAAAAAGTGTCTTCATTGCATTTAGACTTTTCAGAGATGTGATCAGAAGAGAGAGTAGGTCATCAGGTCTGTGTTATAAAGCAAGGGACTTTTGTTTGAAAAATTGCAGTAGCTTTATTTGGTTTTGGTTTATTTGGCTTTATATATATATATACGTTTTCAGAAGTTAACTTGAACCAAATATTTCTCTTCCAGCCTTGGTCATGGCTCATGTGAGCAAAGAGACGGGACATAAAACCAGATTTCTTGCACGTTTAAGAAATTAATTGAAGTCACCTCTCTGAGAAATGAGCCAGGACAAGCTGCAGCTCCTCAGCTTAGATATTGACACCCTCCTTCTCGGGAGGATCAAAGTGCTTTTCTGTGCACATTAGTAAAATACAGGGGACTCATTTCAAGTGCTCAAAGTGCCACACAGATTCTTAGCCACACATTCCCCCTGTCAAAGGCAAACAAAGACAGTTTTCTGGTGGGAGAATGGCATGCTGTTTCCTCAACATGCCTCACCTGCGGTGACCAATCACAATAGCAGTTACAATCCCGAGCCCTGAAGGAAGAAAGGTGAGGGTTTATGTTGTCACTGGTGGATGTTTTACAATCAGGTGTAATACATCTCACAGTTAATGTTTATTTTTAGAGGGACTGCTTCATTCCTCTTGGTCTGACCGGGATGCAGTGTATAATCCAAACAACAGTGATAGCAGCGTGTTTGAATGTCTGCAGAGTGACAGCCATTACACATTCATTCAGCCTCTGCTGTGTCAATAAGCAACCTGCCACTCTGAGACCAGGAAATGTTACTTTGATTTTAGGGAACTTGTGCAAATCATTGCTTGAAGAACAAGTAATGTTAAATACTGGAGTTATTCTGTTGTCCTCGTTTGAACAACAAATAAAGGAAGCTGCATGTATCTGTCGAGTTCACACATGAACGTGGAACAACAGTAAACCAAATTCACGAATACATTTTCACCAAAATATATTTCACAATAGTTGCAGTATCTTTGTATAGAAGTTGTTTCAGTTGTAGGTTCTTATTGAGATGTTTTCTAACTCATTTTAAAATGACAGCTTCCTATTTGCCTTTGAAGCAGCAACACGATAAAGAGTTGTCTCTTCTCTGCATTGTGGAGGCTTTGCCCTGCTGTGGTGTTGTACTGTAGGACAGAAAAGCAGAGAAGAAAAAAAGCTGATGACAGGGTACTTTCATGTTACTTATCGTGACACCATATCACAGCGATCTAGATGCACCAGACAAAGTACCATCAGGTCCCGTAGCTTTGAGCAGAATCTCATCTGTTTCATCCTATCTCGCTGCCTTTAGTCTTCGGGGGAGATGGGAGGTTGGTGGTCTGTGCGTTTAGACCACAGTGAAAAGAAAGGGAGACAGAATGACAGATAAGTCTGCTCTTATTCAAGAAGAGGCATCTGTGTTTTCAGAAGGACTTTCAAATATGGAGCTGCATGAAAAGAGAGAGACAAAAGCTTTGATAAACTAACATCATCTCACGCAACACTTTGCAGGTGGAGAGTGTGCTCGTCTTTTAAATGACCCTGATGCTTCAAAGAGGGACAATGTGACGATGGGTGCATCAGGATTCAGGAGGACAGTAAAATACCACTACATTTTTCACATTGCTGTTAATGATGTTTACTCTCACAGTAGAGGGTACAGATATTTGGCAGTGAAGGTATGTAATTTCCTCTTTTAC
Source organism: Symphodus melops (assembly GCF_947650265.1). Classification (NCBI taxonomy): domain Eukaryota; kingdom Metazoa; phylum Chordata; class Actinopteri; order Labriformes; family Labridae; genus Symphodus; species Symphodus melops. The sequence goes on from NC_136699.1 coordinate 20,292,335, forward strand.
TATTTCTCTTGTTCCTGCACAGAGCTGCAGTGGAAAACCCCATCTTCCACACACAGAGAACACGTTGCTCTCCTGCAGCAGTGCTTCCAGGTGTCACATTTGTGATGCTATAATAAAAAAGTAATTATTCCACGGCTGCACTGTATGAGTAAGCATGATAAACAACCTGAAGGAAGGTTGGATTTGTTGGCACTCTGTTCTCGGATAACGTCAATGTTTCTGGAGGTAGATTTTCCCAATTTTGAAGCAATTTGTCATGTTTTATTCCCATTCATATTCTCCAAGTGAAAGCTAAACTTGAAGCATATTAAGACATCGAATAAAGGGAAAGCAATGTCCTTTACATTGTTCAAAATCTCAGACACTGCAGTCTGCAGCAGCACTGGTGGAATTTTTACATGACAGAGATAAGGAAAGACTGCTCTATTTGTCAGTGCAAGGGGCCCCTTAAGGGCCAGGAGAATCTGATGTCCACACACACTCTTTCCTGCACTCTGACATTTTCTCAGCAGTATGAGGTTACATACGAGGAAAAAGACATCGACATCATTAAGCCCCCTTTTCTCTGAACAAAACGGCCTCTCACTCTTGTGTCTGGTGACATCAGGACAAAAAAGTCAAAGTTCCCAAAAGATTGGCCGAAAAACAAAGTATTCTCCAAATGGAAATGGACAAGAGCTATAGTATTTTTAGATGACCTATGTATCAGTTGCTATTTTTATCGACAGCCTTGGTTTGGTACAATGACCTGTGACCTAAAAGGTTTGGACTGAGTTTTAGAAAGGGGCAAAGAGCATTAAATGTTTTGAAGTACATCCCCTGGATTACAAGCGGTCCAGGGTGAGAGTTTGCAACCCGCAGTAGCTGCAGGCTAGCAGGGTCACAGCCCACCCAAGGGGGAGGGGAGACAGGGTCACAAAGGCTGAGGAGGATGTATGTTCCCAGACACAAAGTGGACAGCTCCAGAGCCCAAAAACAAAAACACAGGAAAGCACTGGCAGACAGACAGAAGGACTTGATGCTTTATAAGAAATGACTCCGCTGGATTAAAAGAAAGTTCAAAAGATAAATGCCATTGATGTGGCAAGCAATAGATGTCCAATTTTAAGCTAATGCTGATAAATCATTGCACTTCAAGTCTCTGAACAAGCAAGCCCAAGCAAAGCAAAGGACAATACATTCATACATATGAGTACAGCCAGGTCCCTTGGTGGATCTCAGAAAAGGCTCCCATTGTTCTCGTTTCCAGCAAATGACTTTGTAAAATTAAGAGAAAAAAGACAAACCACTAGACCAATGTGATTGCAGCCCATGAGAGTGGAGCGCACTGATGCGTGAGTTAAAAGTACCTGATGTCAGATCTCATAGTTCTGTCCTGAAAAGTAAGCTACCGATGTCAGATATGATATCCTCCTGTTTGGCTCAAGTTACATCCAGTCTGCTTTATAATCAAGCTATTTAGGATGTTCTGATGTCTTTGTCCAACAAGATCTAATTTAATTACTTCTAGTTCCCTTTTTGTTTCTCTTGAGTTTCACAAAATTTGTTTCAGAATCTTGAAATTTGGGGAAAAAACCCTTTTTCTCTTTCTTGGCATTCTGAAAACAGAGCAAAGTTAAATCGGCATAATACATCTTAAATAGCCACTTATGATATGTCTGCATCTCTGTAGCTCACATATAAACAAGTAAAGTCTTGCATTTACAATTTCATTATAAAAGAAAGACCACATATAAAATACACATTTCAGTTGTTTTGTTTGATTCTTGGGGCTTCTGTGTGCAGCTTGCTGTGAACGGTGACCTCCTGAAAATGTTGGTTGATCAACAGACTAAACAAGTGAGGGATTTTTACTCACATGCACTAACAGGACCTGTGGACATGCATCAGTGGAGAGATGTCAGAGTTATGCTGTGACAAACCACACAGGGAGCGCACCAGAGCTGTTAGGGGTTTGGTGCCTTGCTCAAGGGACATCTTGTCAGTACTTATTAAGTGACTTTGCCTATCCAGCTACCAGACAAACTTCCATATTTTGGTTTCCAATCCAAGTCCCTACAGCCCACAAATTAGTGTTGGGTCTTTGTAGATAATACACCCACGAGTAAGGTATTTTATCTGCATTTTGTAAAGTGTATTGAGATAACATTTGTCATGAATGAGTAAGACTGATTGATTGATTGATTGGTTGGTTGGTGGAAGTTTCACATGTCCAACGTGTCGGTGTTACCATATTTGGATTGGAATAATTGTATTCCCCATAATGTGAGGAGGGTAAGAGTAAACCCTGAAAACAGCTCTGTGATCATGTACTAAGGCACAGTGGGGGGATTTTGAGGTATATGTCTCTATCATCATGTTGCCATGCCTACAAGGACAACAACAACATCCTTATGTTTAGCGGGTAGAAAAGTCAGCGAGTCCAGCATCCTATCGAAAATGTATCACGCAGGTTGTGTTTTGTTTATCACTTGATTCAAAATGGAGCTGAGGCTGGTAGGAATAACATCCATTTTCCAGTTTACTTACCTATCAATTATCTTTAGTGTGCAGTGAATTACACCTTGATCTAAGGGAGCAAGAAGAGTCAGGGGTCAGCAAAATGAGGCAAACTCTTCCTATGGGTACAATGAAACTTCTCTTCAGATTGAATGGCAATTCATCAATCAGTGATGCTGTTTTAGTTTGAACTCAATCATACACTGAACAAGTTAAATTGCCCAAATGCCATCCATGGTGACATACCGGTAGTTCTAGCATCCAGAAAAGCACATTAAATCATTACATAACCTTTGCATTTGTTTACAGGATCTACTGACACCTACATTTGTATTGTTTAAAATGACTTCCTCCATCACTAAAGATGTTCTGTTATTTCAGGCTTGAGGGCATGATGTCTCCCATGCACACTTGTCCTTCTTCATCCTGCTTTGGTCGGCTGTCCTGATTTGTTGGCCCTGTGGTGAGATGTCTGCAGTGGCCCTTCTCCTGGCTTTTCTTTGACTCTTTGCTGCTGGCCTGGAAGCATGTCCAGCTGTCCCATCATTCTGTCAGCGCTGCTGTCTCCCTCAGCCCCAGATTAAAAACGCCAAAGGGGCCGCCAGGAAAAGTGGCTTGCCCCGTCTCTCAGGACTTATGTCAAAAATGTTTCAGTCCTCAGGTAATTTGCTACAGTCTGGGATCCTTTCACTATTACTTCAAAGGACTTTGAAAAAGAGGGAAAGAAAGAGAAATGAAAGGCAAGAAAAAATGATATTTAGTTGTGGGTAGTGACAGATCTACATTCTTGAGCATTCACATGCGATTTGAGTGCGGTGTCCTAACACTGGCTGAGTCCACAGCAGTCCTCAAATCTCACACTCTGAATATGGACTGTCCTCTAAAATAGAGCTAAGTTAAACAAATTGACTGGACTCCACAGTAATTAAAAGTCACTCCTACTCAAACAGACAGCATAAAAGTAATATCTCTTTGATAGTTTCCAGTTCAAAGAAATCACTGTGATGAACAGTTTATCATCTAGTTATTAACATTTACCCCATGAGTTTGAAATCCAAGTCAAATTTAGATTCAAACATCTTTATTGCTCGCTCTTGGGGAAATTGGTTTGGAGCCGATTGTACATAAAAAACATAAGTAAAGACACAGGGACGTACAGACAATGTTATGTTATTGAAGCACTTTAATAACAGAGCTCCAAATTGAATCCAACTTTTCTTGGAAATAAACGAGCCCGAGGCGCCAAGTTGTGAACTCTAAGTGTTTGAATCAGTCCTGTGTTGGTGCACTTTTGGGGAAAATGCAGTCGTACCATTATCCTTTTCTATTGGACTCAAACACAAACTAGAGCTGTGGAATGAGGAAGAAAGATTAAAAATATGAACTGAATCTGACAGGATAGATTGCCTGACATGTGGTCCTAAAACATACTGAATCAGTGTTATTTAGATATGTTAGTCTTTAGTGAATAGAAATGTCTATCTCTAAAGAGCGGCTGTATATTGACTGTTATTTGGATCTCTCAGAGACAGCCACCTGTCCTGTGGAGCTAGTTGCCAGCACAGCACAGTTCACACCTTATGTTTTAAAGCTGTCTCCACTTAAGTCTCAGCGTTTGATTCTCTGAAATGCACAAACACGCTGGTATGCAAAGATCTTCAGCAGGCCAGGACGTCTCCACAACACAACACCTCGAGTTTTCTCCAAATCAGGAATGCATGGGTGCATTCATGGCAAACAAAAACAGTGATTAAAGAGTGAAACAGGATCAGCTCTAATCAGCATGTTCTGAGAAAATGCCAAGCAGGTTTCAACTATTGTCTGGTCACTCCAAAAGGTGATCTCTCCCTATTAATTATGTGCCGTGCCGCAGCAGTCATCCTCTCCAGCATGAGTGACCTTCTCTGCTTTCACATGTCTGTGCAGAATGATCAAAACATTGCTGACAGACAGTGTGGAGAATCAAGCTCACAGTGATTTGTCTGCCCTCTTATTTCTCTGACAAAGAACAATGACCACCTCATCGCACTCACACGAAGAGAGCTTCAGCAGGTGAAGAGGAGCAATGTCAAGATAAAATAATTCTTATCCAGAGTCGTGTTCTATCGTGTGGCAAAGTCTTTTTTCTCAAGCCTGCCTACTTACTTAAAATGTTCAGATCTTGTATTAAAGATTAGACCATTAGATAAAGAGTAGTCTTAAAGATAGTAGTAGTAGGGCTTTAAGAGATAATCCACAAAAGGATTGATGTTAAGGCATTTTGGGATTATTGTTGATTATCATCCCCTCGCTGTGATTGACTGTAAAGCGATGATGGCGTTAGTTTTAAACACACTCGTTTAATGGCCGCCTTTTTTTGTGAGCCATATTTTGATGGACCAGGTGGGATGGAGGTCACCTACTTTGCTACTTGAATTACCTGTGTCAATGCTGCCCTCTGCTGATCAGAAGTTGAACTGACACTGACGCTGCTAAAGAATTGTATTTCCATTGTATTTCTATTGTGAACTTCCACTGAACATTTTACTAAAACATCCACACATTGACTGATTTGTATCTTTTTGAAATATGTTGTCGGAGGTGGTGGTGTTCCTCAGTAAATGTAAACTCGGTTAAAAAATAAAAATGCAGAATGACTCTATTCAAATACAGTGCAGGTTATACGCATTCAAGCGTATTCAAGCATGCAAAGGTCAGATTTATTGAATTTTTTTTAAATTCCTCCTTGGATCAATATTATTGTAAAATATAATTTAAAATGATCATTGATGTTTCAGTTCTGTTTCATATGATTGAATTGAATCTGAAAAGCCATTCCAAAGTCAAACAAATAGTGTAAATACACGTGTAGAATACATGTTGAACTGTTGTATAATATGTTTTAGAATACATACAATGATTCCTTCTGAAGTTTGATGTCAAAGTACCACAAAAGCGTCCAATCTTCAGAATGGGGCCCTCATGCCTCGTTTCCACCGAGCATTCCGGTATGGATCAGTACAGTTTGGTTCAGAAAAGGCTTGATCCTGTTTGCGTTTCCACAGCCAACTGTGCCACATTTGGTGGGCAGCGTTTCTGCCAGATGCCGAGAGCCGCATTAGGAACGTAATAGACATTATCAGCACAACACAGTGTAGCCTACACCGCTAATAAATTCAACAAAGAAGAAAAAAAATCAAAGATCAACAACCAGCCAATCGTTGTCTTTGTCACTGCAGTGTTTCCCCTTTATGCATTTAGCAGCGTGTGCCCCTCCTGAAATATAACCACCATCACTAATTTTAATTTTATTTTTTTTCATGAGGGGAGAAAATAAATGAAAGAAGAGAGAGAAGAGGAAAAGAAAGGACAGAGCTCCAGCTTTTCTCTTTAGAAACTAACATTAACACACTTCTGAGTGAGAAACTGTGCATTGGCATGTGACTCTATGTTACAAAACACAATCAAGCTTTGTTTCAGAGAAGGTTGTGTGCTGCGAGGAAAAATAAAGCTGAAAAATACAATCGAGTTAGTGGGTATTTGAACACGGCGGGGTTGTTTGTCTACTACTGTCGTACGGGACCAATCAACAGACTGCAGTGTTTAGCTCCACCTTTTAGGGTCGGATCGATATACTTGGCACCCCAACAAAAGGTGTCAAAAAAGTAGGAGGGTACAGGTCTTTCCTGGCTTTATAGTCTATGGAAATGCCACAAAATATGTGCCTGAACCAAACTGAACCACTTGGTGGAAACAGGGCTTTATAAGTCTCTAACGGGACTCTTCTACTCTGCCGCCCCCTGGTGTTGAAACAAACTATGAAACTCCATTTAATCTCTCTTGTCTCTTGGGATCTTTAAGAAAAGAAACTGAAGTCCCTGCTCTTTCATTCAGCTGTTGATGTGCTTTGCCTCTGAGTCATTTCCTGTGTATCCGATCAGACTTAATGATGTTTCCTCCTCTCTAGATGCTTGCTTGTGCTGAACTTACTCTCTGGTGTACATCGCTTTGGATAAAAGTGTCAGATGGTAATAAGTGAATTGTAGAAATACACAAAGAAATAAAAAGCCTTTCTCTTTGAAGATTAATAATAATTCATAATATAATGCATTATTAATCATTTAACAAAATAAAATGGACAGCTATGTTAACTAAATAAAGACAATTACATGAAACTGCAGATTTTGACTGAAAGATAAATCATGCATGAATAACAAATAAAACTGAAAATGACCCAAAGAAACAATTTAAAGGTATAAACACATGTATTGAGTGCTTTCCTTGATGCTTATGCTAATGCACTGGTGCATAATGTTTATTGCCAGCAGTTCTATCGCTACTCCTTTAAAGATAAGACATACACTGAATGACTCTGTTGACACATAAACCAGTGTGTGGTCTCTCTTTATTGAGCTTGTAAAGAACTTAATCATGAACCAATCATGTTATCTTGGTACTTTCTCTTATAAACCCGTCTGACTCGCCCATTGATGCTACACTTATGCAGCATTGGATCATTTTATTTCTACTCATTTATTTTCTTCTTTTTTGTACTCTTGGTCCTCAGGGAGGGGATATGTTAACCTTTGCCTCTATAACTGAAAATGCCTTAAATAAAGTTGTTAAAAACAACAACAACAATGCATAGCATTTTTTTCATGCAGGTTTTAAACCTCTGCAGTGTGTTTTTTTGTCCCTGTAAGCAACATGAAAACAGTACTCACAGTGTGAATGGTAAATGGAATTAAGCTTGTATGGCTTTAATTTATTGTCTGACTACTTAAAGTGCTTTTACACGGCAGGACAGACCTAAAAATTCACACCCATTTACACACAGATGGTAGAAGTTCAGAAGAAACTATTCCCATCCCCAGGCATTCATACACTGCAGATGAAACAGTGAAAGCTATTTGGGATTAAGTGTTTTACCCACGGACACATCAGACATGTGGCTGCAGGAGCTTGAGCTTAAATCCCAGACCCTCCTGTTGAAAGACGATCTACTCCACCAACTGAGCCACAGCTGTCCTGTTTGTGCTTTACATGGTAAAAAGTGCATAAATCACTAATAAGATCTGATACATGATGGTTAAGATCATGTCTACAACAACACATCAACAAACTCAATGTCTGTGCAGAAACAGACAACCAGCCCCTCCTTCAAATTGAAGATAGAGCCACATGAATACAGAAGATACATTGTGGTTAGTTCAGCAGGAGACTTGTTCTGATGTTTATTTGAATATATCACAACTTAAGGTGTGTCTTAATATATCTTGTAGTAATAATAGTGCCTTTATTAACACAAAAGCTTGTGTCAGACTGAGTATTACAAATTCTGCTATAAACACTACGGTACTTGAATTGGATTGCTGTTTTCAGTTTATCTGTGTATATTGTAGCTGTCCCTTTCAAATAAAACATTAAATAAAAATTTAAAAAATTAGACTTTCACATTTCATATTCAAATTTTATTTACAAGAGAAATACAAAATATAGACATTTTAGATCATATGTACACTATACATTCCTGTCAGGGTGAGTTTTCATCCTCTTCACTGCCAATGATTGCAGTTATTCACAACTCAGTGTCTCTGCTCTTTAAACTGTCTCTGAAACACTGAAACACTTCATCAGGACCAAGGTCTCCACATTGGGGAGGAAGAGTTGTGTTGTAACCCCTCCCACACTGCTGGGTGTGTGGGGGGTCTGAGTGTGCTGAGATGGGGGCAGTGGAGAACAGGTGGGCCCGGGTGAGGGATTGTGGGTGAGAAACTAAAGAAAGAGGTGTTAGAGGAAAGAGGTGACAGGCTGGAAGGGAAGGAGAAGTGAGAGGCAAATGACGGGAAAGAAGGAGAGGTGGCGTATGTGGAGAAAGAAGGAGAGAGCCAGGGAGAGGGAGGAGGGGACAGATAGTCATGGCACGGCGTGGAGCAGGAGTGGGGCTGAAACGACGAGAAAGATGGAAACAGCAACTTGGTGGAATCTTCTCTCCTCTCAGATGTGCAAATTGAATCCATAGATGTTTCCTCTGAACCTCTGGCCACCTCTGTCACTTCCTGGCTGAGGTCTGCTTCTGTGCTGTTTATCGGTCGGTTCTCTCTGTGAAGTTTCAGGCCCTCGATCAGGCTCATTCTTTGTGTCGATGTTATTTTGTGCATGTAGCTGCTCAGCTGGGCCACACACTGCTGAAAACCTGCGCTCTCTATGGTAGAGAGTAAAGGAGCTTTGGACTCTGGGTGATGATGGTCTGCCACAGGAGTGTGAGTCTTCATTTGACTTTCAGTAAAGTTTGGCACAACTGCAAATGCCACAGAAGGAGAACACATAGTGCAGGATTAAAACAATGAGGTTTCTGTAGCATAACAAGTTATGCACAATTCATAAAAGGCTAATTGAGTCATTTGTTTGTCTAACCGTTGCTCAGATTCCTCCCTTCTGTCCACTTTTGAAGATACTCCACGGCCAAGTCAAGAATCTCTGCTTTCTCAATTTTAGGATTCTGCAGACGCTGTGGGTGACAACAGGGAAAAGAGGACAAATGCATTTCATTAGGGAGATCTTTGATTCCCCTTAAATATTTCAAGTTGCTTTGACTTTTTCAACATGACTTACTGGATCCGAAGTACGATTCAGCAGCAGACTCCTCAGTTTAGCCAGACTTTGATTTATTCGATCTCTTCTTTTCTTTTCCACAACTGGTTTCAGAGCCTGCAGGGATTCACAGCATCATGTGAGAAGACTGTGGTCACTTATTAAGGTCACCTGGCTGACAATGAGCCTGTCTCCTCTTTATATAAATCTATATCAATGCAGGCATTAAAAATGCCAACAGACACTCTGAACAAGTAATTCCTTCATGTTTATTAATTCGTTAAGTACTTAAAATCAAGTCATTGGTAATCATGATTACATTCTATATTAAAGAAATTCAATAACAATGTTTAATTTAACAGAATAATTTGTTTGGGACTTATTCAAAGATGTTGAATAACAGATTTATTTGCATGAACAAGACAATAGATTGGAGAGAATTTAAAATAACGTTTATAATTAAGCAGTATTAGTTAAGTTAGGCACCTAAATAAGCATAATAAACGTTCTTACCCTTTTTCGACTTCTGCCATCTTCCAGATCTGAATTCTGTTGTTTCCTCGTCATGTTGCACTCTTGGTCCAGATGTCCCGTGAATGCTGCAGTGGTTTAAACAGCCGGCTGGTGTCTCTGGGCGATTATAAGCAACCGTAAACTGCATCTGATTGGCTGACAGGTGTGAGTGACGACACTGCCGGATACTGGGCTCAACTCACCTACTTGGTGTGCTCTTGAAAACGTAGTTCTTAAATTATAGGCTTAAAATCCAATAATATACAGGCTAACATAGCAATGATGATACCAGAGAATATAACAGAATAGAAAACATTTATTGTCATTATACAATAAGTACAATGAGATTGGAAATGCTTCACATTAAAGTGCAAAGACATTCAGTCATACATAGTTGCAACTTGCATTCAAGTAGAGACACGACGTATATTTAGGAAACATTTACTGTAGATAATGTGCACAGACAAAACAGCAGCTTGCCACAAGTAAAGAATATAAATGTAACGTGCAGGGTCCGATGTGTAGTGGATCGATCACTCTACTTAAGAAAAACACTTTGTCACAGTTTATAGGTGTTACTGTAAATATTAGAACATGTAAATATATCACTATTAACGATGTGAATGTAGCAGTGTAAATGTAACCGTATTTTAAACTTAAATGAATGAATTAACTCAAATAGGTGAATGAAACTTTTAAATATAATATAAATATGGATATAGACAGTCTGATATAGCAAAGGTTAAAACATATGTAGGCCTATTCTGTGCTGTAAAAATGTGATTCGTAAAAGAGAATACATTATGTGTGCTCAGGTAAAGACATGTTGACGTTTTAAAGTAAAGTCCAATATCTCTATAATGGCAATTTCAGTCAGTGCTGTTTTTTAACATTTCATATGAAAATAAGAAATATAATTCTGATTAGATCGTGAGCCTGTTTTTAATGTGTATTGATGTCCTTAGGCTAAATGGTAGCCTACTCAGGACGCTCCCACTTAATGCACCCAAAATGTGAGACCATGGGAAACTTTTTTTTCTCTCGTGGGAACAGAAACGAAGTGAGAAAGTGAGCAGCTTGGAGGACATTTTACGATGTGTGAGACATCGACACTTTGCATTATGCCTCAGTTGAAGAGTGGCCAAACGAGGCCTGTGTTGGTCCTAATGTAGAATCTTAACTGCAGACAGACTCTTCAGTTCATGAATAGTTAGGCACATAAAATAATATAGTTTCTTCTGAACCTCTACCATAATATATATGATAAAAAAGGCAAGGTAATATATAAATCCATACAGAGTCTACAGCAAAGGGGAGCATGCAAGTCACGTTTGTCTGTTGATGTGATGAAGTGTGTGAGGAGGATTTTTACACCTGTGTGCTAAGTGTGCGCTGCCTCGGGTCAGCCTGATGCCTCGTGTTTGGACTTCACACTAGATCCATTTAAAGCATCAAACAGCTGTTGACTTCTCTGTACCTTCTCAGTCGGTCAGGCCCTTGTGATTTGAACTCTCTCGTCCGTGTTGCCGACATACCCGACGAGTCACGATATTGAAAGGACACGGTCCGTTTCTCTGCCAACAAAGGACACATTATAATTAGTTTCCATTACAGGCTCAGGCGAGCACATCATAGAACTTATTTGTGGGGCGGGTCCAGGTGGCTTAAACCCCAAGACAGAGAGATAGGGGGGGGTATAGGCTCCCAAAACAAAATCAAAGTTTACCACATTTAGCATTAAAATTGGGTTATTATGCTGAAAGGTCAGGTTTTGATAAAAAAATCCACTTCCTTGAGTGAGTTTCCATAGTTACCAAGAGTGATCTCTGGGCCTTCACTAATCGCCCTCTCTTTGATTGAAAACGGAAGTATCAGTGCCTCTGAAAAGCCACTTAATCTGCGGGATCCCCGTGATCCGATCATCCCAGTGTTATTTCAACACTTGAGCCTATAATGAGGATCAGGGTGACCGTAAATGCAGTGCGAACAGAGAGGGCCAACGAAAAGACGAGTCAGCACATACTGTAAAAAATATCGGATATACTCTAGAAACATTAGTCTACAATGTTGAGTCTGCACAAAACGTTAGTTCTGTTAAGAAGCCATCTAAGCACCGCACCCCCACGAACCACAGGTCTGTAACAAAACAGGTTTAGGTGTGAACGGAGCGAGCGTGGTCCTGTGAGATGGTGTGTGTGTGTGTGTGTGTGTGTGCGCGCGCGTGTGAGTGGATTCTAAAATCAATAAGCAAAAATGTGTAAAACAAATAGGCCTATTATAATATTTACTCTATGGCACTTATGAGTGAGAAAATGATTCATGTAGAAAATAAAATGTACAGTGAAATGTGGCTTTGAATTGATGGGGGGTTTTTTTGTCAGTATGGGCTAAATACCTGCTTTAGGTCTGCGGATGCTGATAAATTAATTAATGTGCATTGTACCAATTAAATAAATGAATACATTGGCTGTGAATAATCCGCATAGATATTACTTCTTCTTCTATTTTGTACCTGGAAAACATGTAGCCTATTGTCATTTGTGTATAGGCTTAGGAGTAACATTTAATAAAATAAAATAATAAATAAATAAATAAAAAAATAAAAACTCGACTGGGGCTGTGATAATGTAGGAGGAAGAAGGATAGGCCTATAATCCGAGTAGCCTATCAACGCTTCCGATTTTAGTTTTGCTTAAAAGTTAAAACAGGAATGAAACACATCCAGATGTGTGCTTTGTGCGTCAAGCCGCGTGCTGCTAAATGAATTAATAAGAGGCGTGACCCTCGTGTGGGCGGGGCTACCTGCATGAACATCAACAAAATGCAAAGAGCACGCAGACGAGCCATTTTGGATTTAGTGTTTACATCAAGGAAAGATACGAGAGCAAGTTTGAAGCATGAAGGCTTTATCTTCACCACAGCCTCACCAAAGGACTATGAGAAGGGTAAGCAGGCTGCACTCTGACTCTGTAACCAATGACTAATAACTTCAGGTAGAGTCGTGGAAAATGTTTGGGTAACTTGGGTAACTAATATCTTACTTTGAATCCCCAGATTTCTAAACCGGTGATGGAGAAACGCAGACGGGAGCGGATCAACCAAAGTCTGGAGACTCTGAGACTTTTGATGCTGGAGAGCACAAACGATGAGGTAAGTCACCATGCAGCTGTGAGCATGTTAAGACTCGCAACAACTTACGCAGCCCATAAATAGGCCACTGCTGGTTTAAAGAATATTTATCTTGCTTTGTCAGTAATATGTTTCATTATTTTTTGATTTTAGAAGCTCAATAATCCAAAGGTGGAGAAGGCAGAGATCCTGGAGAGTGTAGTGCAATTCCTAAAGACGGAGAAGGACGTGAAAAAGGGTCACCGCGCCATAAATGATGTCCTATCCAGAGATCAGAGACCAACCACTGCCCGCCGCCAGAACTACAGTAACGGCATGAGGTCCTGTCTGTTAAGGGTCAGCCACTTCATAACCAACAAGAGGGACTCGGGAGAAACCGACAAGGATGCAGTTCAAGCGTCTTTTGCGCATCCCGAGCCCCGGACCCATCACTCATCTGGATCTCCTGGACACATCCACAGTGGTTTATCCCCCGATCCGGCTTCTCTTTCTCCCCAGCATTTGCACCTCCATCACCAGGCCACCGGCTTTTCTCATCCGAACCAGACCCTGTTGACTGGTCTCCACTGTGACACCAGTACGCTGCTTTTCCCCTCTGCAGCCTGCACGAACAACATTGATCCTGTGTGGAGGCCCTGGCCTCAGTGACAGACACTTTGACAAAGATTTTATATGAAGTTTGTGTAGCAGATGCTTTCCGACTTTGTAAATATGTGATTTTGTTGTACAGCTTAATACCTTGTGTACAGTAAAGATATTTTACCGACAGCAACAAATTAGATTTAATTCAAATCTAGGATACGTCACCTTTTAGCGACACGCACGCATTTCTTTTCTTTTTTCTTTTTTTTAAAAATGTAAATGTTTTATATTTTTTACTGCGACATCTGCAGATGGCTGATATTTTTTCAACAGACGTGAACACATTTGGTGTTGCGTATAATACGTGCGTAAAATTGCAATATTTGCATATGCATGTTTTTTTGCTATTGTTTGTGATATGAATTAAGAGATCAACAGGAAACAATTCTACTCCTCTGCTGAATACAATAAAATCACGATTTTCTGATCATTCGAGTGGCCTATTTGTTTTGTGAATGCATGTGCTTGAGCAGGCGTTGGAGCTATGGAGTGGGACATCCAAAAGACACTTAACACATACATCATCCAGGCTGGACAGCAGTTCGAAATATTCGTCTTTTGAAATGCTAATATCAGGGAGCCTGGTGCTTTTGTGATCCAAAGAGGTTTTCAAATGTTCAAACGTCAGCCTGAGTGGTCCTTTGCACATGCTACCACACCGCTTTGGGTGTGGTAGCAAACAAGGCACAGGTGGAGAGGATGTTCTCCCTGCTGGGGCAAAATAATGTTATTAAAAAAATGGAATTATAAACACATTTTTTCGTCTGTCATCTGTTCTATTTTCTATGTTTAATGTTATTTTATATACTTTTTACTCATTGCCTGGAACCAAAAGAGACCCACATAATACAGTCCAGGAATCTAATGAGACTAGGCAGTTCAGGGACAACTATATGGACACTTCTAGAACCAACCTCAGTCGGTTTAAGAATCAACTGAGGGGACATGGAATTCATCCTATAGGACCCATTTGAGACAGTCCAGGACTCACTTGAAGTGACCAGTGCTATATGTGAAACTTTTTTGGCCCATTAGAGGCAGACCAGGAATCAATTGTGGGATGGAGGATACACCCAGGGAAACAGAATTGACCTGAGACACCCATGGAATCAGTCCTCTTCTTGTTCATTAGAGATGGATCAGGAAGCAGCTGCAACACTGAGGTACATATCTGACACTAGATCAATCAATCAATCAATCTTTATCTATATAGCGTCAATTCATAACAGGCGTTATCTCAAGACACTTTACAAAAGCAGGTAAAGGACCTGACTGTTTGTCTGTTAACATGAACAAAAGAGCAGGTAACAAGACCATGCTCATTGTTATGTTTACAAAAAGCAGGTAAAGGACCTTACTGATGGCTATATTACAAGAGCCCAGCTTAATCTGTCATAGCGTGGCAAGAAAAAACTTCCTTTTAACAGGCAGAAATCTTCAGCAGACCCGGGCTCATGACGGAACAGCCATCTGCTAAACTGTGCTGGGCTTGAAAATGGGATGGGGGAGATGGGACAAGACGCAGAAAGAAGAATAGGATGGGATAGATAAAGAGTACACCTCTCCATGGAGGTCATTTAAGAAGTGTGGGAAACAAAGACAGGACCAACACTTTAATTAACCTGAGCAAAGTGTCGAATGTTCTGCCCCACAGAATAACACTGATGAAAAAAACAGAGGAAGACACCAGAGAGGATAAGATTTTGGAGCCAACCCAAGAGACGACCAGAGACACATTAAAGGACCCAAATGAGATAGACAATGAATCAGCAGGAGACATGTCTAACACTTTCAAAACTGTGTACGTATGCTTATTTCCACTTACCTTGGAACTGCCAAGTGGGAGCTGGGAATGATGTCATCGTCGAGTTGAGCATGTTCCAGTTACAAGTAGGAAAAGCAACATTTCTGTGATCTCAAATAAACTATCATTCAATTTCTATTTGTTTAGAAACATAATTGTGATGTTATAACCAAAGAGAGATATTTTGAAATGTACTATCATGTAATGAACAAGTAGGCATTCATAAAGAGATCAAACAAAGGCAAAGAAAAAGAAGCCAGGGGACAACTAAACAAAATAAGTATTAAGTAACACAATTTAAGTATAAAGTTATAATAGAGAAACGTAGGCCGGGATTCATAATCTTTGTCACTATCAAGTGGTAGAAATGCTTCCTTCATTACAGAATAATCACATTTTAAAACTGTGGAAAACTTCTAAATATAAGGAAAGCTTCTGAAATGGTTTCTAACACATTTTAGCTTAAAGGTACATTTCCCTGACAGCATTAGGCCTAAAGAGCAAAAAGTTGAACAGGGTTGGTACAATATATTGATATCAGCATAATTTATTCTGCTGTTGTTCTCACAAATTAGATTCTTGAACTGTTCACAGTTTCTCATTACAAAATATACTATCATTTTATCATTTGCACTACAAATATTGCATGTGTATTGCAATATATGCATGTCAAAAACAAACATGTATGCACACAGCCAGACTTTGACATTTACGGTTTTTTTATTACATTGAATCATGTAAAAACATGTAAAAACCATGTACAGTATGTCATGGCAGTCTTGAGTTTCTAATAGTTTCTATGATGGAGTATTTATTATACTCATCAAATATATCCAACAGTTTGGCCATGGAGATCTCCATGCTTTTATACAAACTGTTTGTTCAGTAATAGTTTAGTCCTCAAGGTGCAGAAAGTGTGTTAATGGCTACTTAACTCTGCTTTTCAGCATTTCAAATGGTCCGAAGTTACTTCTCAATAGGCCTCGCCCTAAAGCTCTCTGAGGGGGTTAAAGAGCCCATGTTGTCTTTTTTTATGGCTGCAGCACGAGTGAAGAGCCCAAGACACATTTCTCACTTAGTGAGACAATAAAGTTAATCTTGAATCTTAAAATAGACGAGAGAAATCAAGTATATAACTCGACATATTGTGCTGGCGATTATAAAAAAAACATATGGGAGATATAACTAAATATCACGTTGGGTGATGAGGCTGAATCAGATCTTACTAAACAGCTTTTATTCCATGAAGGGTGAAAATACTCGTTTTTATTTAAATTCATTACATTGGTTTAGTTTTCCTTAGGTGGGCTACAACTCCATGTATTAGGTCTGTGTCGTGCCTACAATCTGTCGATACAAATTCCTTCAAAGGCTGATTCTTTAACAACCTTCACCAAAGCAGGTATTAGTCCCGCATGGTTAATCGAACAGGATGCTCCTTTAAGCATTTAAAGATTAAACCCTTCAGAGGAAGACCTGAATGAGTAAATCAATTAAACCTGAGATCAGATTGGTGTTTTACCAGTCTAAATGGAGATTGTACGAGGCCAGTGAAAATCCACAGCAGTGAATAAAGAATACCAAGGATTATTCTAGCGGATGTTACTGCTGAAATGTTTCCCGTTGTTGTTTAAGTAAAAACAACAACAAGCCGACACCGTTGTCTCATGTCTTACTGTCGAGTGGCATTTCACTGACACTGCTGGGAACTTTGAGCATGAGAAACTGTTCACACTGCATACAAAACAACGTCAGCTGCTTCTGTTGCTTTTTATCACATCGACGAGAACGCAATAAACTCAGAGTGATAAAGTCACCTTTTGGCCTCGACAACAACTATTTGATTTGAACTTAGTTCTCTGCGCCACGCACATATTCATACAGTAATAACCAATAACGCTTTAAATCTACAGTGTGATACTTTAGTAGACTTGGCATAGTTTATCAGTCTCGTTTTACAGGTTCACATTGACGCCCATGTGTTTGTTACAGTGTCAAAGTGTCACACGGGGGGAATAATCAAAGATTTCATTTAGGCTTTTAAACAACACGGCCATTTTGATTTTAGTCTATGGTCGTAGAACATGAAGAATATATTTGGGCAACAAAAGGCCACGTGTCGGCCAGCTTCGCAGCTGCAGTTTGGATGTTTTAAGACCCAGCAACACCTCAAGGTGTTAATGGGTCTGCTGCCGCCCACGCGCCTATACGGTTACAGGCTCGTGCACGAAAACACCTGGCGTCTTTTCTTTCATGGTATGGTGGGTAACTATTTAATTCTCAAAACGACCAAACAAGGTAAATTCAGGATTATGTAGCCCACAAAGAACAACATGTAATCTAATGCAGCCAAAGTAAGTGAACACAGCATAGCATGCCATCTTTACCTATGGGATTTAAATAAAAGCTGGATCCAAAGGTTTCGAGGAAGACCTTCATCAATTTTCATGCAAAGGTTAAAACGATTTATCGTAAGCAATATTATTTTAACAATAAAGCAGACGCAACAGGCGGACCATCCCAGCTGGCTGTCCTTAGTTTGCATTTGTACTTTAGACGGGTTGGATTTTTTTAAGACCGCTGAAGACTTTGTTGTAGATTATTCATGTACCCTAAATCCTCTGTTGGTGGTACACGGCAGGGAAAAACACATTCATTAATGTGAACAAAGCTGCACTGCTGAGCCTTTTTCAGTGCGCTGATGTGGAGGGTGGGTCAGTGACTGGGTGGCCCATAGCTGCTCCAGTTATTAACAATAAACACTCAAAGGTTGGACTATGAAAAACAGGTTTATTAGTAACAGAGTTACAAGCAGAATTTAGTCAAACTAATGATTAAGCCTAACATCATGATCACCCCTTCTTTGTATCGATGTGTGTGTGAGCTTGTTATTGGATCACATGGTCAGACTTTGCCAGCAGCCACACCCTGAGCTCGCTGATACTCTTGCTGTAAACTGGACAGGAGTTCTCGATGTTGTTCAGATTTCTTTTCCATGTCTTTGAGGAGCGCCTCGTACCTCTGACTGTAACAAGATAAAAACAAAAGTTTATTATTACAAAGTTGGAGAAACACCAAAATGAATCCCATCTCAAAAAAGTTGTTTTTCAGTTTTAATATGTACACTTTTCATAAAAAAAAACTAGTTTTTGGAAAAACATTTTTATAAACAGCAGAAAATAAATAACTTGCATTTCTTGCAAACAGTTTTCAGCAGTTTACATCAGACTTCTTTTTGTTTGGTGTTTACTTCCCTAAAGACAAAAGGTGTCCAAAACAACGGGCTAGTGGTGGGGAAAAAATATTGTTTTATATGGTCCCTATCTTATTAGATTTTTAATAGATTCAATATTTCCAAGAATTAGCTGGTAAGTGCAAACGCTAGCTCTCTCACTAAATAAAAAGCCGAAGAGAGCAGAAAGAAATTCAGCCACTCTCACAGATGACTGGAGCAGATCTTCAAGTTTGTACTAATTCAAAACTAGACTTTGAATCCATTGATCGAGAATCACTTTGAATGGAAAAGAGATTCTTAAATGAATCGTGACCCCAAGAATCGATAACGAATCGTAACACCCAAAGATTTCCAGCCCTACGTCGGACTTTGCTTCCATGTCGCAGATTGGACGCGTTGTCGCGTGACTCTGCGAAAAATAATCGAAATATTCAACATGTGTAAGATTGCGTCAGTTAGAGGATCTGAATGTCGGTATCCATTAATTATTTTAGTAATTTCCCACCCATAAATCAATCTCCCGTTAGTGTCTAGCAGATGAGAGCCATCTAGGAGCAGCAGACACTCAGGTTAGCAGGTCGGATTAAGCAGCACCCCTCACACGGCCTCTTCCCAGTGTTCCTGGCTCCCCTCAGGACACCAGCTTTGCCTGCTGCAGGACACAGAGGAGAGGGCAACCTTTGTCCACAGGGCTGACCAGCTCCTCAGCTCCTGACACCCCCCCCCCCCCCCCCCCCCCCCGGCTTTGGAAGCTGTGAAATTTGTAATCTACCTCCTTCTTGTTTGTTTTTTCCTCACGCCTGCACCATTAACCCCCTAATCATCCTTATATTGCACTCCCTCACTTTATTCTGTTTGATACCAGTTCTCATATATTTTTCATATCATATATTATATTTATTCTTTCAGTATTCACCTTTTTATATAGCTGTAGTACATATTTAGTCTGTTGTTCTATTATGTGCCATGCACCACTATCACTTTATTATTCAGTATCTGCCTACTTGCACATAGCGCTCTCTCTCTCTCTCTCTATATATATATATATATATATATATATATATATATATATATATATATATATATATATATATATATATATATATATATATATATATATATACACACATTCATATTTACTGCACTATAGTTTAGTTTACATCTGTTCACTACTACATGTCTGTTTACATCTTTTGTCTGATCACTGTCCACTTGTAACTTCTTTTATGTAACCTTTTGTTGACACTTTATCTTTGGTTAATTTTTAGTATAGCTGCACTGTTGTTCATTTACTGCTCTGTAAGCCTTTGAAATTGCCCCGCCATTACCACACAGACACCCTGAGGACTATGACATGATGAGTGTGGTGGATAACATCAACTTAACTCTGTACTGCCCTCTAAAGGCACGTGAGCAGGATTACACAGCTGAGCCACGCTCTCACGTCTCCGTGTGGCTATTTAGCTCTAGCTGCTGTTAAAAACGCACACATGTAAGTAGTTAGTGGCAAGTACATTAGTAAGATGTTATTTAACAGCAGGAGGAGTCATATACATTACAATAGAAGAAGATTATAGGTTATCATTTTGAGTTTTGTTAGAGAGTCTCTGGCAAAATCAAACAGGCAGCTGACACTTGGTTCCTACAGAAATCCAAAGGGACAAACCTAGTCCTTTGTTTCAAAAGGAGCCAACTGAGTTGCTTTAGGTGTCTATTTAGCGCACATACATAAATTACAATTAAAGTACAGCTCCATTTGATATCTCTCGTGCTACAGTAATGGTCGACGCTGCCTTCAACAGTTACTTACATAAATAGATTTTTTAAATATCCATAAATACAGCTTCATCAATTACTCACATTTGATTTGTATTGCACTAAATCATAACAAATGTAATCTAAAAAAAAAATATTTTTTATATTATTTCTACAAATCCACCATAAGCAAGCGCTTGGCAACATTAGGCTAAAGGTAAAGAAAAATGACATAATGTATCAGTGGCATAAGGTAGTCACGATGGGCCTCAGCGCACACACACTATTACTCGATATATTTAGCAAAAGTACTGTTTGTTTTTCGTCCAGCTCACAGTACTAAAACGTTATCGGGTGAGCGTTCTTGTCTGTGACATGTTTGCTATATATTTAGCAATAATGTGACAGATGGTAACTAAATGTAACTGTGGGCCTGTGACTGTCTGTGAAACCAACAAAGTCTGATTTAGAATTTTGAATTGCTCGGGCGGCGATGTGCACTGTACTCGCCTCAGAGTTTGGCCATAGCTAACTACAACACATGATCACTTATTATTCTGCAAAAATCTCTGCATATTTAAATATGATGACAATACAAAAAAGGACATTATTCATTTCATCAAATTGTTTGAATATATATTGTTTGTTTGTAGTTAATGTGGAATGAGCGTTTGTGACTGACTATAACACACAACCATGATGGAGGTCAGTATGCCTCTTCAAGGCAACATAAAGTGAATAGCACTATCAGATTATCCACATGTGCTTCTAGGGATACCATTGTATTTCATACACCTAATTTAATGGGCATTCATGAAGTCAGAGCGATCTAGAACAGAGGATGCCCCGCTACCCCACGGGCCGTGGTGCAACTACACGGTTTATATTTATGCCATTGATCAGTGGTGATACTGAATTTCCCTCTGGATCAATAAAGTATCTATCTATCTATCTATCTATTTCTGACAATCAGAAATCATTAGATCAAGCTGCAGGTGAATTCCTTATACACTTTGTCACCGCACAGATGGATGGTTTATTGACGGAAACCACACTGAAATATAATCAATCCAGCTCCACTTAAAGCAATATCAGTGGGGTGTTTTCTTGGCATTATTGCAATGTAGAATGAAAGACAACAGGACCACAGCATGAGTGACTCACATCTCTCCGTTGATGTACTCGAGCCTTTTAGTGACAGTGGCTTTTGCTTCATCCAGGTCTTGCTTTACCAATACTGGACCAATCAGCTTGTAAACTGTGTTCGTGCTATCCAGCAGATCTAGCTCCTGAAAGACATCAAACCCCGCATCACATGGCTTGAAAACTGACAGTGTAACAACAATGACAACAGTGAAGCAGGTGCATTTTCTACAAAATGACAAAAGGAGTTGTTGGTTACCTCTTTGACTATGTTGTTGTCTGTCAGCTGAGTCTCCAGCTTCTGACGGGCTGATATGCTCTTACTCACATCTACAAGCAGCAAAGGTCAGAAGGAAAACAATCAATCTTGCTGAATGATTCAAAAGAAAGAGTGAGCTTTGACTAGCTTATCCTTGTAAGGGATGTTAGCTAGCTCGCTACAACATGGCACAGCATGGAAAACATGCCTTGCTCGTCGGCACCTACCTTTCTGCATCGTTGTATATTTTTCTAACTCCGCTTTCAGTTTCTTCTGAAGGGCCTCTGCCATGTTTGTGTTTGACCAGGGAGTACTATAGACTAATAAACAGAGATATATAGAGAGAAGCTAAGTGTGCTATGTAACATATAGCTCTCTGGGTTTACAGGAAGAGGCAGCGGCACGTGATAGCTGAACCTTTCAAAGTAAAAGCCCTCAGGATTCTCAAAATATGGCAAACTATATTTTTACTATATGTATTGTTTTAATCAATTTAAGGTGCACTATGAAGTTTTGGTAGAAAAATGTGGAAGTCGGATAAATCTACATATTCTGTGTCGGCCTTTATGAATAACTCTATACACAAACTTTCCTGAAAGGGAAATGTAGTCCCTAGAAAACAAGAAGATAAAATGTTAGGTGAGAAGTTATGAAGGGGGGGCAACACTAACAATCCTGGAAGCTTTTCAGCTCGAAACAGTGTCCATTTCTTCATTTGAATACATTTCGTGTATTTAGTTTAGAAAATACAGCATAGCACTGAATCACTTCTCTAACTTTTAAACATTACAATCAAATATAAAAGGTGAACCTTTAATGTAGTGGGGTATTTTTCTTACCCTGTCATGGTTCCGGCAGTTTACGACACCGTTTTACGACACTGCTACAGTTCCTGTCAGCACTGGTACAAGATGGCTTCGTCTTTTTGGAAAGGTGTTGTCGGCGTTGGACTTTTTGCTTTGGCCCACGCAGCTTTTTCAGCAGCACAGCGTAAGTCTCGAAACGTTGCGTGAAAACACGCGTGTCCGTGTGTGTTTTTTGATGCCGGAAGTCTTTGTTGAGTCCAATGGGACAGCCGGGCCTGTCGGTCCAACCACAGAGCTAATAAATGCTAATGCAGCTAAACCCCATCGACAATAATTGACTGAAACCTCGTCCATGCATCTGTGCTTTACAGCTGCTGACAGAGCGAGACATCAGCGTGTTCATCACTTCACAGTGTTTCAATGGGGGGAGGGATTTCCCTGAATCGACATTGAATTTGATAATAGAATTTGCAATGCATTGATGAATCAATATTTTTAACTGATTAAAATGTCTCTGAACCCCCAGATCGGTCATACATGCGACTCACAGAGAAGGAGAACGAGACACTACCCATCGATGTGAGTGACTCTCATGCTCATTCAGTCTGTCTTACAACAAGCTCAAAAGTGTTTACATCAGTCTGTCTTCATGTTTTCAGATTGTACTACAGACCTTGTTGTCGTTTGTGATGACCTGCTATGGCATTGTCCACATCGCTGGAGAGTTCAAAGATATGGACGCCTCCTCAGAACTGAAAAACAAGTGAGTAGAGTTTATTGCACCATGTGTGTTTGAGTCCTGTGTCACAGGTGAAGCCTGCTCACCACCTCAACCTCGTGTACAGGAACATTACTGTGATTAAACTCCCACAGGAAAAACATGAAACCCTCTTTATGTTGCAGTAAAGGATTCCTGGACTTACATGTTGTGAAGGCCAGATGATACTTTACTGTGCATAGTATGGTTGTGCTTTATGTGCATCATGAACATGATCAGCCAGACCTATTTGAACAAAAAACAGAAAATGTAGTAGAATTATTAGTAACAATGAATTTAGAATAATAATAAGCATCATTTCTGAATTTCTTTTTAAATGACCTGCTGTTAAAACTAAACTCACCGATACGACCTCAAATTGAACATTTGACCTCGATTACGATTAATGAACAAATGTTTGGTTTTTGTTTTTTGTCCTCATATTTCACTCACATTGTCTCTAAAGTAAATATGCCCAACTGTTAAAGCTGGGATATTTCTAATGAAAGAGTGCATATCTGATGAACTGTTATTGAATATTTCGATCTGATATCAAAGCACCGCTTGAAATGAAAAGGACACATTGTAGTTTTAAGATAGAATTGATCTAAAACAGTAGAAAATAAATAACTTGCTCTGCCCTGAAAATGATGGGCACGATTACGACGATCAGAAGATCTGAATGTCAGTTTTGATTCATTTTCAATTTATTGCCCCGCTCTCGTAACAATGATAAAAACCCAAAGAATGGCTGCAAGTTTAAAAAATGCAAGTGACACACTATGTACCCTCACGTTGAGCCCGTTGTAATAATGTTTGCTGTGCATGATCACGGCTGTGGTGTTGTGATATTTGATCCGTTGTTGATTCAGAAGTGTGATAACAAAAATTCCAACAAATGAGGAGAAAGCTTCAAGCATGACGAAGGCCCGTGCAGTAAGTGTTGGTTTCAGGTACCATCGCCCTGATGTATGTCATCAGGTTTTATTCCTTCACGTCCACGTGAAGAGAGACAATAGTCATGTGACCCTCACTGTGCCAGCTGAAGGAAGTGTTCAACTCTTCCCAGCTTTCTTTTTAACGTCTTTGTCCTCTTGTTTTTCTCTCTAGAACCTTTGATACGCTGAGGAACCACCCGTCGTTTTACCTGTTCAATCACAGGGGTCGGGTGCTATTCAGCACGCCGGAAGAGGAGCCCTCCTCTGTACGCAACCAGCAAGCCCTTCCCAACCCCTTAAGGTTACGCAAGCTGGAGCATTTGCACTGAGACTGGCCTTTCCTGCCTGTAACTTCATCGTCAGATAAGATTTTGTTTTTTGTTAGACAGAGGGGACGAAGTGAGAAATTCCTCTTCCTCGACTTTAATTTGTATTTGTACATAAACTAATATGCTGTCCATGCATCTTTGTCCATAAAAGTGGTCACCACCATGCTCAACACTGACTGTGCCAACCCATCAATTTTTTCAAGCAGATTTGTTTGTATATACAACAGTATGTTATTGCTTTGGAGTCTTGAGATACGATCTTTCCTTACTGTCCTCTCTGAACTGAAGCAGGATATTGCTGTCTTTTCTATATCCTATGTATGAGGGGCATGAAAACGCCTGTTACCTTTCAAACACACGTCAGTCTTTAGCAACAGTCTGGGGCAAACGTCTGTCAACTCTTAAGAGTTCAGTCAGATGAATGAGGACCATGCATTGTGTTGATGATTTCCTAGAAGCAGGCAGGCTCATCTCGACATCCTGTAAGCGTTGAAGCGGTCTGCTTCAGGAAACCAACTCCAGCGGAGATGTGAGAACAGCGACCTTTAGGCAGCCGCTCTGATGATACTGTGAACACAAAGACTAACTAGAAAGCGCTGGTACATTCATCAGGGTGACGTTTATTTTTTCCCTTCATTTACATTTTGTTAAGATTAAACAGATGTTTTTAATTTAATAAACTGCGTACTGATTTTACATCGTCAGCCTGTTGTGTTTTTCTGTCCATATTTAACAGTTACTCATTTTTCGTTTTACCCATCAGTTTGGATCGAGGGTTTCCTGCAGAGGATAAAAAAGAGATTGTGGCGGTGTCTGATTATTCTGACACATTTCTAATGAATTTAATGACACTGATAACAAAAATATATTGTGGCAATGATTAAGCTGGAGAGGAACGTTTTCAAAGGCACAATTGCGAGGCAGACTGCGAGCTTGTTACTGGGCTCTTATCCCGAAATGTTCCGTCAGTTGCACTTGTTGGACTCAGGGGGGCAGTGTGAGCTTAACTGTTCGACCTCAGGAAAGCTGCAAGAATTGATGAGACTGATGCACCTTCAGTCTCAAATGCCCAGTTCAAAAGCTAATGTAGGTCCTTAAGTGTTAACAGTAAAACACATTTGAAAGGAGGATGGTTTAAACAGATTACACTTTCATATAAAGGTGCTCATCCCCTTGCTTTTTTTGTAGTCCAAATTTCCTTAAACACTTAAATATTGAGTAAGCAGTTTTTGTTTGGTTCTCATAGATAATTGAATCAAATAAAGGCTTTTTAACACCCAGTGCACATACATAGGCAGGCACCCAGTGGTCCTAGAGTCTATTGGGGCTGTAGGCAAAAAAAAATGTTCACAGGGGGCCCCTTCAATCAGTGTTTATCATTGTTATAAATGTTTGACACGGTCTAAACACTGCACGTTTATTTCAGTCACATTTCTCAAGATCGAGTTGTGATGACGTGTTGATTCTGTCTGGCTTCTTTTTTCCATGACTTCTTTTTTTTAACTCCCAGATTATCTCTCTACGTTTTCCTTTCCAGACTTTTATTGACAGACTTTACTGCGGGAGCAGATCAGCAGCAGGGGTCAGTGCTATCAGAAAGGGCCCCCTTAGGGAGGTTGTCTACTGTCATTGCAAACTTTGCACATTTTGAACCACTGCAGTGGTTACAAACGTTTCAGCTCTCGTGGGGCCCCTACGAGCCCGGCCTTGCTTGTTTGCATGTACTGAATTACACGTGAACATTGTTAGGTGTAAAAGGGATGAAAGCCCAATATGGCTGCAGGATGTTCTCCTCTGCTCCTATATGAGACACTTTATCTTCAGAAGTGATTTAGCAAATCAATCACACAAACTTTATTTCCATGATTTGTCAAAGACAAACTAAATGGACTCTTCACTCTGACTCTTAGCTGATTGAGGATCACATGAACATGTTGATGAATCTCTGGGGACCAAAAGCACAACAAAGTGAAGAGCACACATACAAAACCATTCTACCTGAGGTTTATTTTGTGGAAAAAGGTTCATGAAACCTTTCATTTTATATATGTACGTAACAGTTTACAAAATTGGCTTTAAACATGTCATCCAAAATATGTCTTATACTCTGAAAACAAACACAAATTCACAAAAAAATAATCTATAGTCCTTATGAACATTAAAAAGTAGTGTACATGTGTCATAAAAAAGATCAACAAAGATGATTTTTACATCAACCTGTGTCGATGTAAAAAGCAGCAGAGGGCAGATTTGTCAGCTGTCAGCTGAGCCTGGAGTGATGCAGAAATACTTCCCAATAAAGTCATTCTTCTTTCTTGAAATCAAAGGAGTGTTTCCTGGAGGAGGATCTGTGTGTGTGTTATACTGTAAACACTGATGAAGGGAAGGTATTTTAATGGACATGAAAACAGGGATATGGGGTTATTGGTGTGAATCAACTGCAGCTGTAAAAAGGAATAAATAGACATCTGTGAAAGTTCATGTTTGTTGGACTGAGATGTTCCGGTTAGGGTTTGTTCATGTGAAATGTATCGCAGGCTTCAGAAATCTATCTTTTCTTTAAAAGTTTGGTATTTTATTTTATGACTGGGTTAGCTGGAAGAAAAAGTTTCAAACAGTGTTTTCTAACCTGTCAATGGTTAGTTAATTGAATGTTGAGATGATAGTTGAACTTTTAACCACAAATGATCCCATTGAGATACAGCTGTCTTTATACATCACATTATAGTTAGGGTTTTACTACAACATCAATTTAAATGTTTAATACTCAGCTTCTTTCCACCAACCGCTTTTACTTCTTTAACGAATGGTTGCAGTCATACAAACCTTTTTCAGACCAGCTGAAGAAGATGAGTTACGGAGGAATAACATTAGGAATGACTCTGTCCGTCATGTGCCACATGAGGCTCTCACAGCTTATTGTGTATCTCTCTAAAGGAGTGTAAGTGTGTGTATGCCGATACAGACAAAGCCATATGTATGTTTAAGGCATCCATCAATATAACAAGGATTATATTCAAAGTCTCTGTAATAATCCTCAGTGGATCTGTCCTGAAGGCTCTCCTCCACTTAAATCCCAGACCGGCTGCCTCTAACAGGATGTGATGGAACCACACACAGGTAGCTGCTGCTTTCAGTGCATTAGTCCTTTTCCCCCTTCAGTACCCAGTTTTTTTTTTCTTTTCGAAAAACTAATCAAGAACATCTCTTTCATGGTCAACAGAAGACGGGCCAGAGGAGGAACTTCTTTCATTTCACCAGTAACAAAAAAAAAAAAGGTTCAGTACTAACTGCTATAATTATTGAAAGGCTGTGAAGTCGTTGTTTGCTTCTCTTCCAGCTCAGTGAGCGCCCTCTCCAGCTGCTGGATCAGAACCCGCTTCTTGAACCTGCCGGAGAACAATTTGTAATTTAAGGAGCATGCTTACAAAGAAAGTAACAAACATAGAACATTAAAGGCAGGGTTGGTAATTTTCTCCAGATCCACTTTTTAAAGATTCTTATTGAAATGGTCTTTAGGTCCTGACACAATAACTCATGTGTTCTGAAAAAGGAAAGAAAAAAACCTGTCATCTGTAGCAGTTAAAAGCGTGTAAAAACTTCGGCCAATGTCTGCACTGTTCCATTTTTACGAACCAATCAGGTCTCTCCGTCTCCCTGCTTGTTCTCTACCCCATGCATGCATGCATAGAGGGAATGCTACTTTCAAAATCATGCTAGTTTTAGAAAATTACCAGCCCTGCCTATAATGTAGGCGAACCTGCTAAAAATGGTTATGTGTCATTGTTAACAGCTGCAGTGTTCCAAGGACACTAAAACGTCTTTATAATGTGATTAACAGTGACGCAGGCCTGAATGTTGAATGTCTCATTCCCCTCACTCATATTGGCTACTAGCTACTGTGAGCTGTTTTTACACATGAGCTCCAAAGACAGCTTGCTCCTGACATCGTCCTGAGTTGCTAGTTCACATATGTCCTTCACAGCACGAGGCACGACATGATGTAAAAAGTGATGCTGCTGAAATAAAAAAATGTCAGATGCTATGACAGGGTGCAAAATTGTGACGGCATTGTTCTTGCCTTTAAATCAATGCATGCGTGTTTGGGCGTATTCATTGTAACAAAAAACAAGTGGAGAGGAACATACTGGTGAGCAGTAATAGTCGGGCGATACAGACGTCATCAACCCTGCCCACTTCCTGAATACTTCGTGCTGTGCTGACTGCATGTAGAAAGTTTACATACAGTTGGAAGGATGATGTCTGGGTAAGGTCAGGGTGAAACGTGTGGCTCTTTGTGGTATGCAGCTCAACACAAACATTTTGTGTAATTTTAGAGTTTTTTTGCAGGTGTGAAAGAAAGAAAAAAAAAAGAAAAAGAAAAAAAAAGCTTACCTGATGGCCTCTCGGATAGCATATTGGATGAAGTACTTCTTGACGTTAACCGGCCCTTTCACGTGCTGCAGTATCCTGAGTATTGTCGGATAGTCTGAGGGAAAGCAAAGAGTTCAGGAGACAGACAATTGTTTTCAAATATGAAACTTTTTTTAAACAGGTTTGTAAAAAAAAGCAATCATTTCATACTCACTTCTTCCAGGTTTACGGACTTCCTTGATAATCCTGCTCCTCAACTCTGCTTGGCTGCCATCTAGTGGAGCTATATATATAGTCTCAAGTACTGCAAGGTCAGCTTCAGGGTCCTCCTCAAGCTGGCTCTGTGGACTTAGTCTGTCATAGTCGTGTTTCTCCTCCAATGGCTGCTCATCTAGTTGCTCTTCCAGCAGTCTTTCCTCTAGCATGTTGCTGTCTTCTCCCCCATCTGCTGCACACGACCCGGCCTTCTCCTCTAGGCTCAGTGAAGACGGCGGCTCTGTTACAGTGTCTGCCTCAGAGGGCCACATCTCCCCTGACTCAGAACCAAGAACACCGTCACCATTAGTCTCAATGCCACCCATGTTGTTGCCTTCCACTCCTGTGGCAAACAAATACAAAGTTAATACAAGCATTCAGTTCAGTCTGTGCCACATTGTTCCAGTAATGACTCGCACTGATTGGAGCAGTGAGTGTGCGTTTGTTTTCAAAAATCAGAACGTCTTAATTCTACCTTTGGTCTGTGGGACTGATTTGAGGAGGTTCTGCTGCCCTGAAACAGATACTGGATTCTTCCCCACCGCCATGTTGTTTGTGCTTCCTGGGGAGGTCTGTGGCCGTCGCAGTAACGGGGACATACTCCGCCTCCTCTTCATAGTAATGCCTGAGTTTGAATCGCCAGAATTGACTCTTTTCTTATTTTGAGGGCCTGCAACAAACTCGTCTGCCTCATCGATCATCATGCCCTGAGATAAACACGGGGAAAAGAGTTTGTTAAAGAAAAGCACACATAACTAAAGAGTAGAGTCCTTTGTGTTGATTTATTTTGTACCTTCTTATCCTGCTTGAAAGGATTTCCAAATGTGTGCAGGCGTTTAGGTTGGTCAGGGTCGATCTCTCTCAGCGGAGACGTCATCATTTTTAGGTACTCCTGATAGTTTCCCATCTGAGCCACAGGAATACTGTGCAGATAGTCTGACAACCACAGAAAAGTGTTAGGGATTGAAGGGCATTCGTGGATTTGGGGAAGCTTCTTGAATTTGTTTCAAACAGCTTCCACCAATCACGAATGTCTCAGAGCATTCTCAACATGAACAATTCAGAAATAGATTTTGGATTTGCATCGATTCAAAACATGAATTCAGTGCGTGCTGGCCAGGGCACAGGGTAAAATCTTTAACTCAAACTCAACTCTGCATTTTCTGTGGTAGGATGTCATACCTTCGTCTTGTCCGCGGATAAGTTTCTGTGATGTCCGTAGCAAATTGGAGCGCATTCGGGTGAGCTGATCCAGAAGGTTCCGCCTCGGGATATCGTAGGCATTTCGATAAGCTTGAGGTTTTAGATCCTGTAAAAAGTGCATTGGCTTTTTTTGGTTCAATGATCAAACATTTCCCAAACACACAGCAAGTGAAATTTCTGTCCAACATTTACCTTGTTGAGCAGGGCGATCTGGAAGCCAGCAAACTCTTTAAAGTTGAGCTCCACCAGGCGTAGAGGCCCCTCGCCACTGATTCCTTGTAGCAACTGCTTGAAGTCCTGGCGGTAGGCCAGCGAGAGAGAGCTGGCCTGGTTCTTCACCTTGATGCCAGTTTCTTGTGGAGCTTTTTTCCCGACAGAGACAATCAGACGATCAGATTCCATCTTTGCCTGAATACACACGAAGGAGGGACAGAAGCACAACTTTCAACAATGTCTGGTCCGATGCAGAAGTGCTGACAGATATGACACTTTGCTCAGGAGAGGAGGTAGTCAACAGCACAAACACATTTATTTAATTTAGAGTAAAGCTGCACTTTGATTCTAGTTCTCTGTAAAAAAAAAACATAAATCAGCATGTGTAGATAAAAGTGGACGGTCAGTATGAATCTGCATTTTTATTTAGGCCTGAAATAAATGTATCCCTCAGTTGCATGTGTTGTTATCAGAGAGAAGAGGCGAGCTTGATGTACGTCTCAGGCTGCAGTAGATAGTGAATGCGCTGCTTGTCCCATCAACATCCTAGAACCCTAACATACTATTTTAATAAGCCTTTAAATACCAGAAAAGTCCACCAGGTTTTTGTCAGTCAACATCTAAATTGTTCTCTGCACTTCTGATAGACCAGACCTCACTCTTATTCTTAAACCAGCTCCTCCTCGGGAGCACAGATTGGTGCAAATATCTGCACAACTTAAACAGTGTGTGTGAAGATGTCAAACATGTCAGTCAACAATGAGACTTGTGCCCATGGTGTCTTACAGTTCCTCTCTTAACGTTGAAATAGCTCAGAACTGTCCTAAAGGGAACCTGTCGTTGATGAGTTTTTACCTGCTGGCTGAGCTTCTTCAAATAGGAGATAACACTGTAACTCAGGCCACAGTCCATGGTGTCTGCAATAAGATTAGGCGCCCCCATCATCCTCAAGGCCTTTTTTAAGGGCTGTTAGAGGATAGCAAGAGGATACAGTTAGTGTTTTATGCAAAAACAATATCAATCCATGTCCTCAACATATACAAAGAACACTTTACCATGAGGTAGTATGGAGGCATTGTCTTCAGGTACATCTCAAAGGCTTGTCGCCACTTGAGGTTCGGTTTTAGTTTGTGCACTTTAAACAAGTCATCTGAAAGGAGACAAAACAATGGTGAAACAGTGTCTGTTAAGAAAGTTGCTGCAGACTGTTTTATAAATACAGGTGATGAGTTTAAAAAGAGCATTAGGGCACAATCACAGCCCCGTCCTGATTCCCCGCTGGCCAGCATGACCTGCACTCACACTGCTTTAGGACAAACAGGGCCTAAGCACAGTTACCTCTTGTACATGACATAGCTTTATGTTTAAAGCTATTTTAAAGCTTTAGGAAGCATGCTCTTTTTACAAACGTGGACTTGAGCAAAACATTTAAAAAAAGAGATGCACAGTCGACTCTGCATCTGCACGTCGGAGAACAACACAGAGAACAGAACTGCTACTTGACTGACTGGGTTTTATTTTGAGTCGTATTAGTCAGATAAAGCCTGAACACTCTGAGATTTCTCCTGAATGAAGGGTGTCAATGTTGTTTACCCTCGTGCTTGTGCTCGTGCGTGAACTGTACATCTCTTCCAAGAGTGCCGGGGCCAAGGCGGTGTAACGTGCTTGAGTCAATACGGAGCGATCACATCAGTGTGAGGTGTGGTGAAGCGTGCTTAGGCACGGTACTGATTGCCAGTGTGATCGTGCTCTAACAGCATTTACTTCCATGTGCTTCTTAAAATGCCTTTTCCCCTAAGCACCTTGTACAGCATTATTAGAGAACAGAGTATATGTAATTGATTTGTTATGAGGACTAAACAAATGTGAAAAAAGCTTTTTAAAAAAGCAGTGCAGAACCAGAAGTTTTGAAGCTATTTGCACAACGTGTCTTACCAAGTAGTGGCAGGAGGACGGGATAGTTGTAAGGCATGACAAACAGGTTGACACAGGTGAGAGTGGTGCTGGCTTTAAGGTAACCAAATGGTTGCCCAAGGTCATCTTGCTTTGCACTGCTGCTAACAAACACCTGTGGATATAAATACAAAGGTTTAAATAACAATAATGTTTGATTGTGCTTCATAACAAAAATGAGGCTCAATGCTAACTCTGAAATAATTAAAGCCTAAAAAACTCATCAATGTTGCAGACTCATTATTTCTGCTGCTCAGATGTCAGGAAGGTTGATGGGAGCGTGAATATCTGCCATACCTGCCAGCACATGTGTGGGGACTTCCTCTCCAAAATGAACTGGGTGAGTGGAGATGGCTCTAGTTCATACTTGTCGAAGGGAAGCTTGTCGATCACCATTGGCTCACAGTCAACGCACGAGAAACGCACCACGGGATGTGAAGAGCGAGGTGGCTGTGAGCAGAGAAGGAAGTGACGTGAATCACTTGTTGAACATATTCATGCATTGTTTCAACATATTAGGATGATGCAGGTGATGCATATCAAACCATTGGTTTTCCTAGTTTGACACTTGATTATGGTTGGTTTTAAGAGACAGTCAAGCCAGGAGTCTTTGAGTAAAGGTGCATTTAAGGAGACAAACATGTCAATAGAAACACAGTTAGATGTCTGAGACAGTCCCCAGAGTTTATTTATTGTGTACTTGTACACATTATAGGCACATTAAGCATCTTTTATAGGTAACCTGCAGGTTGATAGACTTAAGCTGCAGCTCAGATATTATCAGCCTCTCTCTGCTCACCAGGGTGGGAGAATTCTGATCCGGCCAGAAGGACTCTGGTATGGGCCAATGCCCGACTGGAACTCCTGTTTTAGGGTTTGGTCGCACATAGATGAGTTTGTGGCAGCTGTGCCATGCCTGTGAGCTGAAGGAGGATACAGGACGACTTGACTCCACCGAGCTCTCTGTAAAGAAGAGAATTAGCAATAAAGGGAGAGAAAACACTTCTCAACCAAAAAACAACAAACACACTCTTTAAGGCAAATTAGGATTTCTGATTTATGTCCTTGCAGATAAACAAACTGACTTGATGAGCCTTTATATGGCCTGATATTCTATGTACTGTATGCTAAACTGTTTTGACTTCTTTCAGTGAGCCAGAAACTCACCCTCCCCAACAAGAGGCGGATCAGGCCCCGTCTTCTCAAAATTAAGGACAACACCACTTTGAACTTTTTGG
This sequence comes from Symphodus melops, assembly GCF_947650265.1. Lineage (NCBI taxonomy): Eukaryota > Metazoa > Chordata > Actinopteri > Labriformes > Labridae > Symphodus > Symphodus melops. The sequence continues at coordinate 20,325,953 of NC_136699.1, forward strand.
ACCAGAGACTCCAGACACTGATTCAACATCCTCTGTGTCCGCACGCAGTAAGATCGCCCTAAAAGAGAGAGAGAGAACAGGAGGCATTACTATCACACATAACAGAATGAATTAGTGCTATTAAAAGGTTTGGAAACATAATGAAAACAATCGGTGCACCAAAATAAGAAACTGCCAAACCTCCAGTGACTTCACACATCTGGGTGATGGCAGACTCATCTGTAGGAACACTGCCGAGCTGCTCGCTGTCTGGCGTGGTTGCTCCCGGCAACCTCAGCACCAGTGCAAACAGACGCTGGTCCCATCGAAAAGGCTCTTTGGTCAGCTCGCTGCCTGCCAATGGAGAGTTTAGGGGCAGGTGTAGCTGCACAACAGGCAGGGCAGAGAAAAGCAAAGTTTTTCAGTCAGGACACCAAAGTACACAATATCATGGTTAAATGTGTCTGTGCTCTCACCTCATCAGGCACCCCAGAGCTGTGTGTCAGCTTGTTCCCATCAGTGATAGTTATGATCACAGATGGCTCCAGGAAGAAAGGGTTGCGGCCCTGAGAGAGAAACAGTAACATGCAGCAATTTAATCCAGGCTCAGGCTAACAGTGACCCCATTCTTTCCCATCGGTCTGATTTTTTTCTGTTTCTTGATTATCGTACAAGTTCTGTGTTTCAAAAAGACAGGTGTGCTATTTCATTTTTTTATTTTATAAGCTCCACACCTCTGTTAACCGCCTGCATGCTTAAAATGAAGAGTAAGCGTTTAGTCTTGAAGCTGTACACAAGTGTCCTTGGGATACTCGTTTAGGGACAAAGGTCTGTACCACTGTACTGCAGGGGTCTGCTATGTGTGTCTAATTTAAACACACTTAAATAGATTAACAACCCCCATACACTGAACTTGTGTGGTTACTTGAGAGTAGTAATCTATCCCTGTTTCAAGAAGGGGCTCACTGAGCCAGGACAGACTGGAATAAGCTGCAGTGAAAAGTCAATAATCTTCTCTTTGTCTCCAGTAAAGGAATAAAGAGGAGCTTTGTTACGTTTTTAATCAACCTTTATTAATCCAGGGAAAGCCAACACTTACTGAATCATATTGCTACATCAGGAAAAGCCATTTTTGTCTTGTGCAGCTGACTTCACCTTCCCTGTCATCAGCACTTCTTTTCCCACTTTTATTTTTAAACGTTCTTGTCTTTTATGTGAAAATAAGTGTCTCTCTTTTTATTTGCTTCCCTCTGCATTTTTTTTGTCCTCCTTACACATTATTCGGACTATTTTTAAAACCTGCATGGAACTCAGATCGTAGCCTCGCCTGCTTATTGCTTACACAAATAAAAAGTGTCACCGAACAATACATTGAATCTGCAGTTCACCAGACTTACACGAGGCAAACATGTTTACATATCAAATGAAAGACAATCAGTGTGATGAAACACATCTTAATGAGGACAAAAGATAAGTCACCCTCTTGATGATCATTGTTTATAGGGCCTTAAATATAACTAAAAGTACTTTAATTCGGGCACACTGCTGCACAAGAAATGCATAATTGTATTTTGGCATCACCTGTCCATAGTTGTCGATGCCGGAGACCAGGCGGTTGAGGTTAAGCAGGTCAAAGGCTGTACGGAGAGCGTGGCCTAAGGTAGTGAGCCCAGACGCCTGCAGGTTCTTGAGCTCGCACATGAAGGTGGCATGGTTCTCCTTCCAGCCTGCCTGAAAACCACGCAACACACAGTGAGGTGATTGAACTGCAGAGCAAACAGCGACGAAACAAAGGCGAGAGTAGCTGCGATCTAAAATAGATCCACAGATATTTTCGATGGCAATAACAATAAAAGCGGAATGACTTTTGTTCATGGACAGTCACCCTTGGTAAAAGCAGTTATAAATACCCACTGTTTCTGTGCAATGCGACATGAGGGCAAGCATTAAAGGAAATCAGGTTATGTCAAGCTCTGGAAATAGAAGATAATATTGTTGAAAAGCAGGCCAACATGTGAGCTGGATGTTGCTGTTTAAGAAAGAGTCTAATCTCATTCATGACAAGCATCCAAAAATACATTTCCCACCGCTTCATGTCCTCTGTGACAGAGATACACTCCCACAGGAGAGGATGTGGCCGTGTCACTGCTCATAGACTTTTCTACAGCGGGGTCAAGTACCTTACTGCTGCAGCTTCATGCTTAATCTAAGGATGACCTGCAAGCTTACCACTTCCTCAATCAGGAGAGGGAGGGGAGAGGATAAAGAGAGAGAGAGAGAGAGAGAGAGAGAGAGAGAGAGAGAGAGAGAGAGAGAGAGAGAGAGAGAGAGAGAGAAACTTGCAGCACTTGAATCAACATGTTTGCTCTGAGTCAGGCCAAAAAAAGCACACAATGGTATATGAAGGATGTTGGATGATTATGATACCTTTATAGAGCCGGCACAGCTGTAGGTGGAAACACACTCACAGGGGAAGCAGCAGACACAGACAACTGTGTAAGCCAGTAAGGCTTTGATTGTATTCAATAATTCAGACTTCAGAACATTCCTATTTTCCTCTCGTCCAACCTCCTTTCTCTCCCTCTGCATCAACAATTTATTGCATATGTAACTGTGCAATCAGAGTAGCTCCATTCTGTACAACATTGTCCTTTCATCACAATGGTTGTTGCACAAAGCAGACAGCAATAACAAAGGAACAGGCATAGAGACGAAGGGCAGGAGGAAGAGGAGTTAAGGGCAGACTTTGCCTTGATGATTCTATGTGAGGAGAATTCAATGTTGGATTATTTGGCTAAAATGTTATGTACAGGGCTGTTTCAGTGGGATGTTTAAAATGTTGGACTAGACTTACTCAAAATGTAATTTAAATATACTTTATTAATCCCAGAGGTGAAATTCTGGTTTGCACTCTGTTAGTCTAGAGACCTGCTTGTCACACACACAGGCCTCAATCACACACATGCACACACACACAGGACCTGTGGCCATACATTAGTGGAGAGATGTCAGAGAAGGGCTGCTACACACTGCAAATACTGCATCACAAAAATGAGAGCATGAGGGCCTTCAGACCCACATACTTTATGCCTAAAGGAATAGAATACATATAAAGCTATAATGTGTTAGGGACTGGTGCAGTGAGCTCAAAGTGATCTTTGGATAGGTATTTTAAAAAGACATATCATAACGCATACATCAATAATCTTAATTAAAAAGAAAAATGACTAACTGCACAAACTAAAACATGTTCTAACAACCTATGTTTTTTTATAATGTACAATATATCTTGGCACGTTTTGGTAGGAGAGTGTTTGTCAAGACTTCTCATACAGATCGATATCTGGCTGAGATAAAGGACTTCAGGGATGTATGTGGGTCTAAAACATTGTGCATGTTTGCGTAAAGTTGAGTGAGAAATGTGTGCCTGGTTTTAAAACTACTTAATAGATTAGTGTGGTGTGTGGTGGGTTGCTTGCCTGGCCATGAAATTATTGCAGTAATTCATACTTTTTTTTCTTTTGCTTTAGTATGAGTGACCAGCAATCAGAGAGTTTAAATGAATTTTAATTATCATATTAATTGCTATAATTTTTCTTTTAGCAAACTCACATAAGTAGCAAAATAAAAAAATAAATAAAAACTCATGATGAAGGGTTTATCAACTTTCCACCAAGATTGGCCAATAGGAAAGCACGGATGAGGGAACGAGGAGGGGGTGATATGATTGGCCGACTCCTTAACCAATCAGGACATTCTACTTTCAAAAAAACAGTGACGTCATACGTGATAATAAATCTCTCCGCCTCCATCTCGACGCCTGAGACTTTTCTCAACACAAAAGCAAAATGTCCGCTGGATGGTAGGAGGCAGTGCAGCTCCGGGTCTGGAGTTAAAAAAAAGAGCCGTTTTTGCCACCGGGAAGCCGCCCAGCACTGACTACAAACCAGAGGGACAATAAAATCCAATCGTAGAAAATACGTTCGTTCTGTGAAATGTAAAAAATGTTTCTGCTAATTACCTTGACTCCGTACGGCGGATCATCGAATGTAACTAGCATGTACCTGTCGCCTCTACTAGCCGGGTCTCGGGCACGCAGCTGTCAAAAAAGAAAACCAAAACAACATGTATTAATTTCGACCAATCTTGCCCAAGGAATCCTAAGCCCTCCAGCGACTCATACTTGCTGAAAAAAACGGGGTAAAATAATTCTTTACCTTCATAAAGACCTCAACCGCGCCTTTAGCAACGTCCAGATACGTCGTACCCAAATAAGTGCGCTGATTCATAGAGGCGGACGTGTCTAACAGGAAAACCAAAATAGGCATTTTTAAAATGTATAGCCGCGGCTGTATGCTTTTCTAAAGTAACTGTTTCCCACATATGACCTATCGTGCGCTAAACAGTTCACACATGTGTATATATTTGTTATAATAAGCCCCCCCCCCTTCTGAAGAGGGCCGTTGCTTTCGCTCCCTCTCTAGTCTACAGCTCTGTCTGTCTCAGCTCCTCGCGCTGTTCAACTTCTGCTCCCAACCGAATGGAACGCCCCGCTCCCTTCACTGCGACCCCATTGGCTGAGCACGATTGTATTAACCACGCCCCGTCAATACGTGAATGTATAAAAAGATGGAGGTCGAGGCGGTTAGAGTGCGTCGTAGTAACCCATGTGTCCTCTGTCGTGAACGTACATATTTGATGTGCAGAATTATATTTTCTTGAAGAGAGATGACTGATAAACAATTCCTTCCTCAATACCTCTCATCCTGCACTATCTCCCTCTCTTGCTCTATCTTCCTCTGCCTCTCTCTAGCAGACAACTATTATAATTATTTTTTTTGACATTGATTCGTATTGATTTTTTTACCATTACAAAGAACATTTAATGACAAATTGCTCTTACATTCTCAGCAGTAACACAACATACATAAGAAAAAGACCAATAACGTTAGATTAAAAAACACAGACTCGCAAGGCCCATGACTATCTTGGCTAAAGGTCCTTCTCTCCTTGCATCCTTTTATGACCTGTTCTTATACGACTATACTCCTAACTTGGAAGGGAGAAAACAAAACAAGGGACTTCCAATAATTCAACTACAATTTTGATAAACTATGATCATATATCAATTTACAAGAACATGTAAATTACAGATTTAAAGATTAAATGAATGTCACTAGCTAACCTGACACAAATCTCCTACCTGTGGCAAGTAATTTTAATTTTCAAGGAATTCATCTTGAATTAGATAATCTGGTGCACTTAATGGTAAAATGTGGGAAAGAAAACTTTCCACATTTTTTTAGAATTAGAAAAATTCTAATCTCCCAAATGTATTTTTTACATTTAGTAATAATTTCTACATTACCGACAGGATTTCTCAGTCTAATAAGGTTAATATGTGGATGAGTTTAGGGTGTTTAAACGCTTATATTCACATCCTCTGACGTTCCGGTATTATATTGTGATTGACGTCTTTACGTCTGTTTTGTTTACGTGTGCACGTTCTCCTGCGCTCTCTGCCTTCCCGAAATGCATTGCGAGATCTGCAGTATGTTTTGACAAAGGAAAAGGCTGAAGAGAAACAACAACAGGGTGGGAACTGAAGTCCAAACCCAAGTGATAACACTAACTATATTCGAGCCAGTGCGTTGTTGACAAGGTAAAGTCTCACTCCTAGCTTTCCTGTAAAACACATTAAGTATGTGTTTCGTGGTTTGTGATGTCATTACGCGAAGACATCTGGGGCTAAAGCTAGCTACCGTCTGTAGCATGAGCCGTCGAAAACAACTGTGTGTCATACACTGTGAAGCTAACCAATGCTGTCATATTGTATAGTTGATGTCGGGCTTATCATTAGATATGACACAGTTATTTCAAACACCCTGTTGCTGAATTTACAGCTCTATATTCGCAGTATTTCTTGTCTGTTTTTGTTATTACCTACATTTCAAACTTGACCATGATATTTTATTCTTCTGGCAGCTGTTAAGAACTTGACTAAAATATAATGGAATAATTGTGATATGTTTAATGTGTGCGTGGAGAAGAAAAGTGTTGCGACACCAAGGTTCCCGGAGCTCAACATGTAAACACCAAACGTCACGTGACCTGCCACATGGCGTTCAACAATGCTTTCCTTTTTGACATTTCAAAAACTTTCCCTTTTCATACAATCAGCCCAAACAATGTTACTAATAAAGTAATGCGAGAATAAGGCCTGAAGAATCATTGTCTTTAATTTAAATGTACAGCAGCAGGTTTTTACTTCTCCAGAGTTTAAACAATAAAGACATTTAGAACAACATTAAAGAAAGAACATTTTTGTCTGTTAACTCAAAGTTGATTATTTAATTAATCAATTAGATAAGCTCAATAATTTGAAGTAGGAACAAAATAAAATACTCTACTGAATAGTTTAGTTTGTAAAACTTTCACATTTCAAGAATGTGTGTTTTACTTGCCTCCTAAATCCAGTAATATTTTGGAAGTAGTTAAACCATTAAATATGCTTCATTATATTTGTAATATTAAAATAACATTGATGGGCACAAATGCCCAACAAACAAGAAACAGCAGCTTTTGTCTACTTACAACATGCATTATTTCTCATTTAATGTAAAGGACACACATTTAAAATGCCATACCAGTGCCTCCTCTGTCAGTGCAATTTGTTTATCCCCTTTCTTTCTTCACAGTTCTTTGTTATGGCTCTGAGGCCATGATTGAGTACAAGTGCCAATTCCACGTAAAGGGAGTTTACACAACTTGAGAGTTTGTGGAGAGAGGGGTGGGGGGGCCCAGGCAGACTGTGGACGGGGAAGGGGAAGAGCTCAGCTGGAGCCAATGCAGCAGCAGCATCGACAGCCTGAGCTGGTGGAAGGAAGCCTTCCCGTGTTCGTGTTCCCCACTGAGCTCATCTTCTATGCAGATGAGCAGTCGTCTCACAAGCAGGTGCTCACCCTCTACAATCCCTATGAGTTCGCACTCAAGTTTAAAGGTCAGTTGGCAGAATGAAACACAATCTATTTGGGTAACCACGTATACCATTGTACTTTCCTTTTAGATAGTCAAAATAATCTGTACTTTCTTCTTGTATCAGTGCTGTGCACAGCGCCAAACAAGTACACTGTGGTGGATTCCACCGGAGCTGTCAAGCCACAGTGTTGTGTTGATATGTAAGTTGTTGGGTTTTTTTTGGTGATGTCCTAGAGGAAATACCTTCCCTGTTTAGTCCTATTCATGTCCTAATATGTATATATTGGACTGCATGTTTTTGTGTATAGCTAACTTCATGTGGTCAAATCTATCCACGCAGAGTAATCAGACTCAAAGATGTCCGGGCGTGTCATTATGGGGTGTACGACAAGTTCCGTCTGCAGGTGTCTGAGCAGAGTCAACGGAAAGCTTTGGGCCACAAAGAGGTGACGGCCACGCTGCGGCCCTCAGCCTCACAGGAGCCACCAAGCCCTCGACCCCATGATGAAGAACGCAGACTCAAAGAGCAATTTACAGATAGCGAGTTTTTTGAACAGACTGCATTTCAGACAGGTAGGAATAAATGTGATTGTGGTTGATTACCACTAGGTGGAGCCAAATATTTAGAAACTCGATGATGCATGCTTAATACAATTACAGTACACACATTTGTGTGGCCTATGAAAATAACCATTACCCTGTCCTACTTTACTAGAGTATATGAAAGGCATTTTTCAGATAAACTGATAGACAAAAAATGTTCTGCATACAATGTAACTGACCTTAGCTGAAATAAATTGTCTTGGGGCTGAAGGCCACAGACGACATAATAGAAAGCACGTAAAGACAGATGAACCTTTGTTTATTGGCTTGCACCTCTTGGTTAGTTGTAAACCCTTTTACATGATTAATTGGATGGTGTACTTTTTGTTCCTTAAAGAGAGCCGACCTGTTGCTGGAGGCCCGAGTCTGCTGACAGTGCTGCTCGGCCTGGTATGTATGGCTGCTCTGATGCTCCCCACCTTGGGGGAGCAAGAATCTACTGTGCCCGTCTACCTCCACTTAAGTGTTAACAAGAAACTTGTAGCTGCTTATGTCCTCGGTAAGTGGAAAAGTAAAAATTCAAAAATCCAATCTAAATGTCACCTATATTGCAGTGGTCTGTAAAATAACAGTTTGAAAGAGCGTGTGCTGGAGTAAGCAATATCCTGTTGCTTTCTTTTGTTTCTTGAGGTCTTCTCACGATGGTCATCTTACGCACATGAAACGCTGTGAGCCAAGAGAAGGATGGAAAACGATCGAACACTCACACCAGAAGCAATACTCTGCAATGAGTACAGCTGACAGGAGTGGGATAGGGTACTTGTTCAGTTTTTACCTTCCCACAAAAACTACTTTTTAGTATATTTTAAACCGCATATTTTTGTTGATCTATACACGATACTGACCTGTTACAAAGAACTTTTAAGTATAGCTCGAAGGATTGGCGGTTTGAGATGAGCTGAGGCCTGTGAAGGAACATGAGGCCACTGAAAGAGAGTTTGGTGTACTCCGTGTCTGTATTTTAAGTTGCCATTATGTAACAGAATATGGTTAACCTGTGTGAGTGTGAAGGAATCTACATGCAAACATGATACATGTATATAAAGCCATTAAACTTTTGTTACGATATTCACCTGTAACCATCCTCACACTGATGTTTTCAATCATTTTAGTATCAACTTCGTGCATTCTGTGCGTGTTTGGAGAGATCTTATCTGAAGGGGTTTTTTTATTTTTCCAGGAATAAGATTCTCTACGTCACCAAAAGTTCAAATCTCACGATGTTCGCCGTATTTTATCAATGCCCCAAACATTTAATAAAATATCTCTATGGCTGTCTGTTATGATGTTCACAGATTAAATCAAGTTGCTTAGTAGTTTATGAGGAGCAGGAGGATGCAACAGTTACATGTTTTCTTTTCACTTTATGACGGCAACAAACTCCTACAGTCCCTGTCAGCTCCGTTTGATATAGATTGAAAAAGAAAAAAAATGATTTGTTATGCTAATTTACCCTGTGGGTATCAAAGGAGTTGTTTCCAAATGGCACTGTTCCACTTCGGCCCCTGGATGAACTGTTAAAATAAGATGAGTTGAGTGTTGTTATACACACACAAAAATGCTTCTTGGAATATTTAGCTCCACCGGTATACGAGATAAATCATTTATTCAGTCCTGATTAGCGCTACGATTGCAATCAAACAAGCATGGACATGGTGTGAGCCAGCTTGAAAGATGACAGCCTTTCCATCACAAAGTAGAACATTTGCTAAAGTCATGCCCCGAACACTAAAACATGACTCAAGATAACTCTCTCTCCAACAGAAGAGCAACTAGACCATTCCCCACACTCTGATTTGTAAAAAGCAAAAGACAGAGTAAACTGCAACCACACATTTCAACTAAAGGGCACACTTCCACATAATGACTTACAATCTCTTTCTTTTGTACACAACTCATGAAAGGCTTTTTTTTCTCCTTGGCTCTATTAGAAGAAAGTCAAATGTGTCTTCTCTGCTTACTCCGTGACTGAAACATCACAGGGATCATATGTGCAAGAAGTTCATAGAAGCAGAAACAGCAGTCCTTCACTCACAATGTGATGGTGACATTTTGGTTTTTCGCTCAGCAGTAAGTTAATGGAACTGAAAACAATCTTTTTTACTAGGGAATAAAATATCACCATCCATTTTATATATATATATATATATATATACACTTTTTCTATAAATAACATTTTTCCCGGAGCAAAGAAAACTTTTTTTTAAACTCTGCTTATCTACAAACATCCCGACAAGAACACAGGATACAGAGGAACCTGTAGTGTTGGAAGCTGAATAGTGAAGACCAATTTAGCAAAGACTTGCAGAGAGACCTCACCTCCATCATAAAAATATGAATATGTGCTGAAATGACTTTCAATATAAGAGAATAGAAACCTCCATCGATCCAAAATACAAGTTTGTCCCTTTACAACAAACACTGTTGCTGTTGAAGACCTCTGCCCACATTCACCTCACAGCCAATAACAAACTTTAAACTATGTACGACTTTTGACAAGTTTAATATTTACATAATTACAAACAAAGCAGGGAAACAATAAGTTAAATCTTTTCTTACAACATTTGCAGACTGCATACATACAGAGGCCTGTGGACAGAAGTTCATCAGCACAAGTAAAGAAAAGTACACATCCAGCTCTTTATATGTCCAGTGCTCAAAGTCTCTCCAGTGACAGTAGGCCACAATTGAAGCCCATCCACTTCACTCTGAAAGCCGTGTGGTGCTCAAAAAATCGACAGGCCTGTGCAATTTCACCAGACTCACTTCTTGTACGCAAAATCTCATCCACAGCTTGCATTTCCTTAATACAAACATCCCACCCCTCCACAATGTAGCCATATACATCAGAAACATAAATGTAAAGCTCCACTTCAACCAAATCAAGGCGGTAATGGAGGGTCTGAGGGGGAAACATGTTCCCTGGAGAGAAGCTTCTGGGTCGCTCTTTCTTTGTCGTCCCACTCTCACTTTGGGGACAGATCCTGGAGCGAAGCAAACGGAGAGTTGCTGGATGAGGAAGGAGACACTCCTTCCATTTTGCCTGGCGAGTCTGTGGAGGAGCAGACACTGCTGAGGCTGCCGTCCAGCAAATCTGGGGAGTGACTGAAAGAAAAACCACAAGTTGAGTTTAGACTCCAAACTGTCACAAGTGAGACTTCAGCAAACGGTGGGTTCCCCTTTGTGTTTACTCAGGGAGACAGAGCCTGCCTACATCTCACATCTGATTCCATAGTCCGTGAGCTTAAAAAACTGAAAAGTAATCATAGGATGGGATCAGGGTACGAAATTAACACCCGCCAAGCGCCAAATACAAGTAGATTTTCCTTTTGGCGAGTAGATTTCAGAGGCCTATGCGCCACAGGGTGGGTACATTTTTTACCCAAGTCATCAGAACTATGCTATATGAGCATTAGACGTGTTTTATGTAGCTGCCTGCCTCTACTTTTTCCTGCTCGTCTCTCTGCGGTCATGACTGTAAACATCGCAGAGAACCACCATGCGTGGCGCGCCCCGTTTAACTTACAGCGCATCAGCAGTTGATCTGTGATCTGTACAGAACGGTCTTCTGTTCACTTTCACCGTGTCGAACGATAGCAAAGTGACGTGACAGTCGCTGTAGTCTGTTAGCGTCCCAACTCAGACTCAGAGCTGCCTTATAAACACTGTCTGCAGGTGTCGTGCACGCTGAATGCACGTGTAACAGAAGCATGTCTTAATGAACAGGCTGATTATATGAAGTGTCAAAAGTTGTCAAAGCTAAATCAAGAGAGAACTTTTATCTTTTTTATGTATTGTGGAACAATAATTTATTATCCGCTCATGGATCTGTAATGTTGTAATGCAGGGGGGTTCAGAGGAGAGGGTCTGGGAACTACCTACCGTTGAGTCAAAAAGTTAATATTGGAACCTGGATGGGATGTTTATTTAAATAAAGTGTGTTAGACTTAAACAGTCCCTGTAGGCTGGTTCAAGCCGAGAGAACTGGTTAAATAAAACCACGTATGACACTGGGAAAGCCCAGACTCCTGACAGCCCAAATCATCTGACGACAGAGTCAAATTCAGGGGTTTTTGTAAAAAAAAAAAAAAAAAAATACAAATCATATGTGTTGTGATCAAACGCGTACTTATTGGTTAGAAGAATCTCGGTATGTAGCATCAGGACATTTAACCCTTTGTTTACAAGTTTACCATAAAAAGATCAACTCTAGGTACAAGTCCTTTTTTTAGTTTTGGAAGTGTTCTGGTTTTAAATTGTAATACTAGGAGAATCATCCACTGGGGTTTCATCAGGCTTGACTTCACATTGTAAAACTGTTCTCGAGCAAAGCAAAAGGGTCAAATGTTTGAGCCTTTTATACATTTGTTAGGGACAGTGCATATTAATGAACAGCTGTAAAAGATGCCTGTTATGGCCCCAGCCACACCCCTTGTCCTTAGTTTGTGACTCACTTTTGTTTTGGAGCGTTTGAGTGCGTGACTGTCTAATTAGGACTAATCTTGATCACCCGGTGCTGCCTGCAGGAAAAGCAGGAGGCAATCAGCCAGTCCTGCAGCCACACACTTTAAAAGAACCTGGTCAGCCAGCAGTCGGGTTTGTTTTAAGATCGCCACTGTGCCCCTTTGTTTTGTCTGTGTGTTAATGTTTCTTTTAGCAATTTATTGTCTTTTGTTTTGTTTATTTTTTAAGCTTTCGTTTCGGTGTTCGGCTGGGTCAGGTGTTAGTATTTTTGTTGACACACACACATTCACATTAGGTTTTAGGGGTGCTGTTTGTTTGTTGTTCGATATGGTTAGTTAGTGTAGTTAGGTTTTATTTTCATTTATTTCACTATTTAGATTTATTATGTAAAACATTTATTTAGAATACTTTGGTTTTATTATGTTTTTGATTTGAACAGCACTCGTCGGCCCTTTCAGTTTGCCTCACCTTTTGTTATGTTTCACAATTTGCTTCTGTTGTAATAAACTACTTTTATTTACCAAAAATATCTGGTTTTATGTTGCTTCCCTTTCCCTCCACAAGCCGGGTCGTAACAATGTCAGATTATAGCAGAAGTGCCTCCTGAAGCTCACACGCAGACATTTTATGATAATTTAGCAGTTATTGATGTCATTAAGCTCAGTCAGTGGCCTGATGATCACAGAAAAAGTGTGGTCGTCTGGCTACTTTCACAGTAGTGAGATATTTTACTGGTCCACGTCTTACCAGGAGAGATCTGACAGGTTGGGTATTTCGGAGGACAGCATAGTGGTTGTACCCTGAAAGAGCCTCTTAGGTTGACTCTCAGTCTCCATCTCTCCTGCAGAGTAAAGAGACAGTGAAGACATTTTGTGTCTGGAGGAGGACGAGCCAGTTTCAAGACTTCTGTTGTTATCAAACTGAGAATGGAGAAGATCACCAAGGAGCTTATTGGTTTACTATTACACAAGTCAACACAGATTGAAGAATTGCTCATTTAATATGAATCGGTAAAAGTGAAAACAAACTGAAAGATCAGCAGTCAGAAAATCAGAAAGAGAACCTATATAATATAATATAATATAATATAATATTCTTTTATTAAAGCTCAAGACACTGAAGTTTCCTCTGGTGAACAATAAGCTCAATCAACACGTACCAGCTGTATGACCTCAGACATGTCGAGCTTTAAGGTTTGAAGTCGTCTTTTAATAACTTCAAGCTAAATTCACTTTAACACAACTGCTACTTTGGCATTAATAAGTCCTGTGCACTGCTTGTTCACAGATCAGGTCTATCCATAGATCAAGTGTCTGTTGTGTTGGATAGGTATGACATTTACCCTTCAAACAAACCCCTTGAGACTCTTTGTAGCTCGCTCACCTTTGCGTTTCATCGGCCCCAGTATGCTTGCTCTGATGCAGTTGATCGGGCTTTGACTCCGTCTGCTAAAGACAACAGAAGTCACAAGATGTCAGACTGTGCATTTACAAACCAGCCAGCTCCATTTAGAAATGCATTTACAATCTTTTCTCTGCAGGTTTGTCACATTGTTTATACTTTAATAAATAGATTTTATTCATTGTGGTCATTGTTCTGTTTGCATATATCCATCTCTTCTCTCTGCATCTCAGTGACGTTGTATGTTCATGGCTGCTTGAATGATGGACTGGGAATGACTTACTGACAATACTAGCTTTTTATAAACCCAGAACGTTGAAATCGATGCCACATTGAAAAGGGTTGTCTTTGTATTTTTTGGTATTGTAAGGCGCACTGTACAGTGCAACACAAAACGAGGTGTATGCAACTGCCTCCCTGTCCCAAAAATCACTGAAGTGAATCAAACACCTTATGTATAAAACCCACTGAGGACCTCACAGTATCCCAACTTATTGTGAGTAGTGTATTTCTGTGATAAAAAAAAGTATACTTATCAGGAGTGAAGTTAAAGTCGCATTAGTAGACTACACACTTGTGTATGTATATACACACACACACACGTGTATATGACTGGATGTAATAAGCTGTATTAACTAAAAGCAGATGGTCACCTGAAGCGGCGTGTTGGGCTGGGAATGGGGCTGGGTGTTAGGCCGTTGCTGCTCACCAGGATTTGTAGTGAAGGAGAGAAACACTGCTGCTTGTGAGAAAGTGAAACAAATAGACAATGGTCATGTTGTCAAAAACACATCAACTTGTGCTATGCTGAATGTCCACTATTTAAATAGTGCCATATCAGGGCATTAAAATAGCACAGCTACTGATATCTCAGAATATTGGATGTAAAAGAAAATACACTGTTTTAGATAAGGCTGTATAAAACTTAAAAAAAAAAAAAAAAAAAACAGCAATAAGGGAATGTCACAAAAGAAGAAAAGGATTTTGTATAAAGAAAATGTTTAAGATTGGAAAGTAGATCTATTAGGTTGTAGTAAGCAAACAAATTCACCACTAAAGTAGTGTTTGTTCAGTCCATTGCATCTTACAGACTCTTACTAATAAACCAGTTTAAAGTCATTAAGAAAAATCAGGTCACAGAAAGGCCTGAACTGTTGACTTCATCTAATTACAAGCACTTTAACTGGGTTATGCGAGTGTAAACATACACAAGTCAGATATACCTTTTTTCCTATCCCTCTGGTTGGGGATGGGGCGGGCGACACCGGCACGAAGTCGATGCGCTTTGGAGAAGATGATGCTGACTTCTCCAGATCATTGTCGCTCTACAAACACACAGTAAGCAAAACATGTTGCTCACCACTGGACCGTATATCACATCTCTACAATACTACGTACAGAGGTAGTAAAGTCATTAAGAGTGTGGGAGTATTATACTACCTACTCAGTCTGACCTTGAGAGACTGGTGGCCCTGTTAACTCCTCAAGTGATACTTTAGCATGTTTCTAGTCTTGTCATCTCCACAGAAATCAAGAGAGACAAACCCAGGGTAGAACCATGCAGCTACAAAGTGCATCACAGCTGACTTTCAAGGATTCAGAGGAAAAGAATAAAATCAAAGCATGATGTGTGGAGAGTGATGCTTTACCAGACTAAGACTTTCTTCCCAGGATTGGCTCATCTGCATGGCTGTTTGAACTTCCCTGTGTGCACAAAAGTTAGTTAAGAAGAGACGAGACTTTTTTAAGCATTTAAAAAAAATCTAAAAGTTGAATGTCTTTAAACACCAACTACATCCGTAAAAACGCTGTTTACCTCTCATGAGCAGTTTCTCTGTTCATAACGTCTATACCCTCCTCCTGCAAGAGTACACAATAGGATTCATGGTTATAAAGTTTGGACTGCACATCTTCCTAAAAATGTTTTTAAATGTGCCAACAAGACGTTAATATTGCTACTGCGGTCTTGGTTTTGACACAAATTAACGTTATCAAATCATTCGTCATGTTACTCATGGGATTGAACGACAGCCATGAGATGACACCACAGTATTCATTTCCTCTGTTTGAGTCCGATACTACCAATCGATCAACTCTGAAAGATCGATGGCCCTGTGAACTCCAAAATGTGTTACTCTAGCATGTTTCTTTGGACACCATCACTCCCTATGGCTTGAGAGGGAGACAGTGGTCTGACATGCGAAATGAAACCACAAACCAGTGGAAAATAAACTGGTCTTTATTCTTACTTGTTTTATCTGATGGAGTCTGGTGCTGGGCACACGTATGGGTGATGATGGCACCTGTGAAGGAGGATGTTTGTCAAAGAACATTTTATGAAAAACCCAATTAGACGCATGATAAAAGTTTGAGTTTTTAAATAAGATCTTTTACCATGTTAGGTCTGTTGACAACTGTAGTGCTATTTCTCCGGCTGCGCAGGACCTCTCGCTGGAACACTTGGGAGTTATCACTGTTATCAATGACAAATGTAAAGACCAACTCTAAGTCAGGGGTCTTTTCCATATGGAGTCAATATAATGTATCAAAGTCAATGGATATACAACATGAAACATTATGCGTGCTGAAACTATGACATATTAAGAACCTTAAGCCGTTTATCATGGGTGCACTGTTGGATCTCCTCAAGTATCCATCGCTTTGAATTACAGAAGATGGGATTTCCAGATCCAGCTCCATCTTTTCCTGTGGCAACACTCCTGAATGGTTCATTTTACTAGCCTACGTGTTGCTAGCGTATATCCAAGTCATGAACTTTAAGTAGCTAACCAGCTCAGTGGTTTCTCTCCAAACTTTACATCTTTATAAAATATAATCGGCATCTGAGCTGAGGTGAAACAAGTGAGCTAAGGCAGCGAGGTAAACTCAGGCGACATCAATCTGAAAGGCCCAGGCGTCTGTGTACCTCCTGTTAACATTAGCTTTTAAACACAACAAAGGTAACTGTTGTAACGCTTCATCTCACAACTATTTGCTGGTCCCAAATTGACCTGTGTAAACATTTTCCTGTAACGTTATAACCAATGAGCAACTTTCCTGATAGCTGGTTAGCATACCATGGCTACATACCACACAATGACCCGTTAGCCTGTAGCAACAGAGAGACTACCGAGCTAGCCTGAAGCTACATGTTAGCAAGATAAATTAGCTATTGTTAGCCAACCATATCGACAGCTTACTTTGAGTGCAAAATAAATGTTCGCCTTCAGCCTAACGTGGTTCTCACAACGCTGCTATAACATTTAGCAAACAGTATTAGCAGCTAAAATAAGCTAGTGTTGCTATACCAACCACAGCTCAGATACCGGGCCTGTAAAACTAACCAGATGCTAACGAGCTAACTCAGAATCAATGCCGGGTTACCGCTTTACTAAATGATCCTTCCCTTAGACTTGTAGCTACTACAGTGAGCTGAAATACACCGAGACACTCCCGCCGTGAAAACCATACGCTACAAACGATACATTTTCGTTTACTGCAAGCTACCGACAAGGATGAACCTAATCCTAAATGCTCACATGGGAGCTAGTTGCTAACAGAAATCTTCACGCCCCTTTTTAACATCAGCAGACCTGGCCAATCAAATTGCAGCATTGCCGGCGTGCTGAGGGGAAATGTGGCGGCGGACCGCACGAACAACTCAGTTGTGATGTGAGCTGCTGTCTCTGTATTATATTTTATTTCTGGCCTCTTTGCGCTTAAAGGGCCAACAAATACATAAACGTCTGCAGGTATTTAGTGAAATCAATGATTCAGAGTTTAAGATTACATAATTTACATATTAAGCAATACTACAGTTCTGTTGGGCAGTGGACCCATCAGAGAATATACCTTCATAGAGGCAAATAAGGTCGTGAACAAACATCTGGAATGACCTACACAAACAGACGTTAGTAATCCAGTCACTTTAATCCAGTCAGATTGACAACTTGGAGTTCTTGGTCCAGAGACATCATCATCATCAAGCCATGACCCTTAACTAGTTTTAACTCAGCTCATTTTATGCCGAAATAGAAAGCTGGAGCTGTTGTCCCTGGTTTTGGCCATAGACTGTACAAAAAGATCTAATTTTTGTTTTAATTGTTTACATTACTAAACTCCCTTGTAGCTTCACAGTTTATTGGCCAGATTATTTCCACTTTTTCTTGGTTGTATTGTAATCAAAGCCTCGTAGTACAATCTACTTGAATTGTGAACATTTAATGACCAGTATTGCAACATTTCAGTCTACACTGGTTACAGAGAATGCAACAACAAATGAAAGCAATTATAATAATAATAAAAAGCATGGTCAATTATGTCTGATAAAACAGTTTGATACAGTATTTGTATGTGAAATATACGATTGAAGAGGTTCAGTTTAACAATCAACCACATGTTTACACATGTGTAAACTTTACCGTTTACAAACATCCAGCATTTTTAAAAATCCCTGTCTTAGGTCATAACAGTCATGTATGCTTTGATAACAGTGTATTTAATCTTTCAATATTACCATGTTTTTAATAAGATGTTCAAACATGTTGTAATTATCATAATTAAATGAAATTCTTATCACACAGCAACAATTAAAATGGAAAATCCTTTTGTTCAAAACTACATGCGTGCAGAATTCAGAAAACTCAACATTTTCTTTACAAGTGCCCATCATAAAAAAGTGAAATCAAAATAACATTTAAAATAGTTTCTGAATAGATCTTCACATGAGGTTTGAGCACAGCTGTCATCTTATTAAAGCTGGCAGCATTGCTCTAAATTATTTACTCCACTTCAAAAAAATAAACAATAATCAGTGAATGTACACAAAAGCAGGTGACACTAGGCTTTGTATGGAAGGCAAACACGTTAACGTGTGTGGGGGCTAAAACCGGCTCCAATCGGGAGCCTGGTTTTTATGACACAAACATGAAGTGATATTAAATGGACCACAAAAGAAGAAAGGTCATCATACATTTCGATTGTACAAATTGCTTTTCATGCCTTGTACTTCTCCTTCCCAGATTCACTAATGACGCAGATATGCTGAAAGAGAAAGAGGTTGTGAGTTTTGCACCACATTTTTGATTTAGTCAGAATCTGCATTAACACAAGACTTCAATGAAACAAGCATGAACTAAAGCTAGGTTTGGTTTCTTGAACTATTTGAGATACTTACATTTAGATCTCTGAAGTACTCGTTGTAGTCTAGTGCGTAACCCACCACAAATTTGTCAGGGACCTCGAATCCTACAACTGAGAGAAACAGAGAAAAGACCCGTTTCTGTCTGTGGAGAAAACCAACAGAACTGAACTGACAGCATGTCAGCTGTCTTTCAAACACAGTTCGTACACAATGAGTAATACAAGTTATGTCTTATAAACCGTACAGTTTATTCAACAATTATTTGACATGAAGAAAGCTTTCAGGACAAGCCTTTTTCTATTTTATTTGTCATGTAGTTCTTTACCTTGACAAAGTGAACTGGCGGTTGACATACAAATGTGTCTTATACAGGAGCATAAAACATTGTTTCACACTCAGGTTGCTCGTGGTCACTCTACCTTGGATAGTTGTGATAATATGGCTAATAATCAAAAAGGCTATGGAGACAATTTACTTCCTGTACGACACTGTTGAGCCCTATTGTATTGAGCGTTTTCCTGTCGACCAAACACATTCATTCATGCACACTGAGGTTAGATTACTGTAACTCACTTATTTTACAGACGGTACAAAATGCTGCTGCCAGGATTTTTACAGGTATCAAGAGACGAGAGCACACCTCACCTATCCCTGCATCCTTGCACTGGCTGCCAGTTAGTTTTAGAGTTGATTTTATTTTCAATAAAAATGATTCAAAAACAGACGGACACAGAGTCCTTAAACAGCCTCCCACAGGACATTGGGATGGCAAAGGCTATTTCCTCCTTAAAGTCTCTTCCTGTGACCTTGTATTTTATCCTCCTACGCCATTTGGTTTCATTGATTTACATTATATTTCTTTACTGTGTTTTATGCCTCACTGTTTATACTATGTAATGTCATAATGATGGCGATTTCTGTTCTTATTGTTTAATGATGAACACTTCATGATTTTGTTGTTTATCCTGTAAAGCACGTTGTAAACCTTGTTTTGGAAAAGGTGCTAAATAAATAAAGTTTATTATTATTATCAGTACATCACAGTTGTTATACGGAGGTACGAACAAAAACTAACTTCTAAAAACACAAAGTTTCACTCACAGTCTGGTCGATAGCCAACACTTCTTGGTGTTCTCTTAACCAACAAACTGGGGACAGAAAACAGGTTCATTAGCATTCATACACTTTGAACTTGAAGGAAAAATAAACGCATGTTCGGAAACACCACAAGTCCACAAGTTTAGAGTTCTTACAGCAGTTACATTACCTTGCTACTTTAACCATTTTGGGATTGTACTGTTTGAGCAGTTGCAGTAATGTCTTCATCGTCTTCCCTGTGTCGATAATGTCCTGAAAACGAAGTGCGAGAGAAGCTCGTATAAGCAGATATCAAATGAAAAGGCGGGCTGCCTGACTACAGAAGAAAACACTGATACATACCTCCACGATCAAGACGTTCTGAAAGAAAAAGCAGACAGAACCTTAAAAACAGTGAACTGGTCACATTTGTATCTTTCCTAGTTTAAATTCAAATGAAGGGATTTCTAACAACAATACAATGGAGTTATTAGCAGGTAGCAGTGAAATAAATGTACGTTTCCTCGTCACATGACCATTCGGAAAGTCAGAAAATAGGCTATAATCGTTACCTGTACACACCTCTATTACAGAGAATCAGAGTTTTGATGGTCCCTGTAAAGAGTCATTTTGTATCTCTTATCTACCAACTTGTTTCTAAAAATCATTCATCAGTGAACACCTGAAAACAGTGGCATCACAACATCATTGGAGATAAGACACTTAACTGTTTGTTAAATCAGGTTAAATAATGTCATTATTAAATATACACGCGCATCAGATACGGTTTTAGCAATAATCCTGCATCCCAGACTTTTTACCTTGTCTGTTAATGTCGAGAGGTCATCCCCACCTATGACTTTGATTTCACCTGTCGACTGGTCGTTCTGTGAGGACAAAAGAGTTGGAAAATGTATATTTTAGATTGTGTTTGTAAATAAAGAGCATCAAGGTCCAAAATATGTACGATGAAGTGTCCACATCCAGTAAACAAGTTGTGTTCACATTTCGTACATCTCAGCAAAACACGTTCTCCTTTACCACTGGGTGCATTCCCATCCAGCTGTTGTCACATGTTAAATTAATCTGAGCTATAAGAACTTTGGTGAAGTGGATTTGGACTCGTTTACTGCTTATGTAGTCTTTGGACAACTCAAAGCGCTTTCACACGACATGTCAAATTCCTCCATTCATGTCACATTCACACACTGTTGGTAGAGGCTGCCACGTAACGTGCCAGACTGCCCATCAGCATTATTCCCTTCACATACTGCTGGCGAATCAATATGGGGCTCAAGGTCTGACCCATGGACACTTTAACATGTCAGTGCAGGGTTTTTATAATACAATCAATCTGAATAGTTGGTTTGATGTTGAGAAAAAGTAAAATCATGAAGCGAAAGAGAGCAGAGCTGCATGTCATCCCAAGGTTATCTGTCTCTATTTGTCTGTCCTATCTAATAAAGGCAAAAAAGGCCGACTGCCCTAATTTATCATCAACACGTAAAAAATAGCTGTCGTCGCTTTAATTAAAGAGAGGAGTAGACGGAGCTGAGGCACGTAGTGCTGGACTGTGTGCGGCTGCTACCGGGTTGGTTTTCGGTTAAGAAAAGACTTTGCTGGATGGTTTGTTTTTGTCTAGGACTACATGATTCAAAGTAGCTACAAGAATACATCACCACCACCACCACCACAAAATGTTGTTAATGTACGATTATTATATATTAATCTTTTTTTTTACTTCTTTATTATTATTTGATTGTTTTTTAAAGTGTTCAGAAAAAGGTTCGGATCGTTTAAATCAACCTAAGTGTGTGCTGTAGATGATGTAAAATCAATGTAATGTAAGCATCTTCATGATCTCAGTATTGATCAAAAATAATCGTGATTATGATTTTTGGCCATAATCGAGCTGCCCTAACAACCACATAGTTCAGATCATTGTCTCACTTCAGCTTGTTTGGCAGCCCCCTCCCCCTTCCCCCCTCAGTGCAGCTGCTGAGGAGTAAGGTATGTTGGAGACAGTTAGTGTTTGTGTCCATGACAATGCCTGTAACATCATGGATGCAAACCAGCAACTGTTTGTCTGTTTTTTTCCAACGACAGCTAAATACAGCAATGTGAGTTCTATTAAAATTATTTTAAATGTCTATCCCTGAAAGAAAAAAAAATGTAAAGTTAGATTACATAGTAGCTCTTGAGACGGATGAAGTCCACCGTCATTGGGATTGAGCGGTCACTGTTCCTGTTCAGGGCCTTGATGTAGTCCAGCAGGTCTGCAAAGAACTTGTAACCCCCTTTAAGCACACAGAGGGCCACAATGTGGTGCCCCCCCATTTCCTTCATGATCTCTCTGGCGAGTCTTTCTGTCCTAAGAGAGAGAGAGAGAGAGGATGAAGGGGCGGTGATAAGCTCATTTTTTCTGCTACAGTCAGCTGTAGTTACCATTTCCTTTGATTGTCAGCGGCATAGCTCTCACACATTTAAGCACATACAAATAAAATGACAACAGGGATAACCAGCTAAAGGAAAAAAGGATATCTGTATGACTTAACAAACCAGTTGAAAAGATTTGAAAAGCAGAAATAAAATACACAACAGAAGTTTGAAAAATGTGAAAACTTAAATCAGTCACAGAGCTCAGACTACTAATGAGCCTTTTATATGACCTTGACTTTTATAACATTCATTTAACACACACACCTGTCCAAGATGAGTCCATGTGGGATGTAGACCCTCTCCAAGTCAGTTGCATAATGCTTCGGTATGCAGAAAAGGTCCAGGTCATACCCCTTCTCATCGTCACTTATCTGTAGTAAAACATGACACCGAGGGGTTAAAAATCTCTGGGGTATTACCTAACACTGGACATGGAGCCTTCACCTGAAAGAGGGGCCAGTACAAGGGAAAAGGCAAAGATCAATGGTGCTCAAACACAAACTACTTCTGTACTCTTTAGCAGACGACAGGCTGTCAGTGGTGTAAACGCTCACTTTTTTGTTTCTTGCAGCACAGGGATCTTTCCGTGTTAGTCATCATAAGTATCTGTCTGTTTAAAATGAAGGTATTATCAAGTGAGGTACACTAAACTGGGATGACTTTTCAGAGATGGTTTCTTAATTTTTTTTAAATCCCATTTCCTGCTGGAGCTCACCCTGTCTGCTACAAGAACCCAGACAACATAACTGGTATCATGTGAACGGGGGCAGGGGGGTTGTTGGTGCAGAGCTTGAGGGGCTGTTGGAAAGATCCGAGTCATCATCATCACAATTAGAGCTGCTGTTGTGAGCATGCAGAAATCTGTTCCTTCCAAGTCAACAACATCATATGACTCTTTTGAATATAAAATTTTAAAAAACTACAAAGTAAATACAATAAAGCATTACCCCCGTTTGCTTTTAGAAATGAAAACACGTCACTCTGTTTGGGATTCCATCTTCCATTAGACAACAATTTAGTGAGAATACGGACAAAGGACGAGAACCAATCGTCTTTGTGAGGTTTTATTCTTGAGTGAATCTGCAGTGTATCCTAGTGGTTCAGTCTGCAGAGACACACAAATGACAGACAGAATGCAGAGCGAGGAGGGGGGGGACAAAAATATTGACAAGCTCTCCCGGAGAAGATAAGCCATTTAAATACAATCAAACTAGACAGAGGAAAGTCAGATGTCCATGCAGAGTCATCCTTGTAGATTCAAAGTTCATCCAAACACATCCGCAGTAGAATCTCATGACTCTTTACATCTCGTTTACTCTTTAACACGATTTTCTTTTGAAATGTCAGACAGTTCACAACAGAATTATTTTAACACATCTGCTGAATAAACGTTTTTCCATTACATCCCCCCTCCCCTTTTTACTGTCCAAACAAAGATTGATGGCGAGCAGAGTCCCTCATGAGTCACAGTAACGTGACAGAGTATTTTCCACAGCATTGGTGCTTTTTCACAAATCAGCATGGGAAAAAAAAAATCAGCCAGTGTCAAATGCTGGGAAACCTTGAATGTTTGTGAAAACAAAGTCGATGTTTGGCACACTGCACTGTGCAGCCTAGTTTATTTGAAACGTGACAGTTTTGAATGCCGTTTATGCAACATGTACATTTAGCTTCCAGAGACAAGCAGTTTATTAAAACATAAACTACTTTTTTAAGTGCATAAAATAAACATTGCAATGAAATTGTAATAACACAAATACATACTCACAACACAACATATTCTACATTATCTATAAATGTTTGTCCTGCTGTAAATCCTTGTAAACAGCTTTGATTGAGGGTCCAATAGGACAGAGAGATAGACAACAAGAAACCTTTTTGTTGCATTTCCATTTGACAGTTGAGATGTCATACCCTCAGATTAAACGTTAGTGTTTGCCTGTAGCCTGATAGATAAGTGATCACTTGACATTTGTTTAGCCAGTAATCTGTATTGTATGCTACTTGATAAACATAAACATCATGATGTTTGAGACAAGAGAGGACAGCAGCTCGCGGGTACACACGCCCCCTCGGGCAGCTTGTGCTTTTCAGAAAGAGAGAGTAAATAATAATCATAAACACTTAACCTGCCGTGTTTCACATCACGCTTATAACCAGCACCACATATGGCGCTGGTTATAACCATGATTATGCTGTGTCAATCATTCAGCGCTCATGACGTCACTTACACAAAGCGTGGCAAGCGCGTGTCTACCTGGTGTCTCTGCAGCCTCAGGCCAAGCTACAGAAGAAAAACACTGAATAAAGCAATCAGCAGGACACACAACCAGGGTCAAACAGAGCCACCACAAGAGGAGCGGCTTTTAAAGATAGGCAGTAATACTCGCGGAAGTAGTTGCGTGTTTTGCACTAGGCACGGAGAAATAAACCCACCACCACCTTTTCGGATGTTCGGGTAGACTTACCACAACACAGGGGCTGGAAGTCGCCATGTCCCGTGTCAGTCTCTGCTCTTTGGTTTTATGAAGTCAGTGATCGTTACAACCAGAAGACAGAAGCCTTTCTTGGATCTTCACTCGTGTGACAGTACACACACGGGAGCGCTCATTAGCTTCGTTGCTACTAGAGTATGAAGTCTGTTTCCGGGCTGTACTGCAGGTTCCGCCGTGACGTAAGAGCGCAGCGGGCAAATCGGTGATCAGGAACAGGATAAGCCCCGCCCATCACTGAAGGTAAACGCTCCATCTGCAGCGCAAACCTACCCAGAAAGAACATACAACACTTTTTTTTCTTATTTCTCCGTTTATACATCATTTGTTAGGTATTACCCATTTCCGGTGGGTGAGCATGACTCACTTAAATTGTATTGTGCACAGTTGAGTGGCCGTATTTCAGAACACTTAACGAGCTCCTTTTAAGGTGACTACTGTATGTAGAGATATTCGGGCCACATGGAGGCGGTGTGTTGGGGGTGAAGAGCAGCCTGTGCGATAATGAGGAACGTCGAGCATCTTATGAAATTAAACTTTATAGGTTTGACTAATAAGGAAATACTTCCTCTTTCGGCACATCAGCATCACATTGACACTAGTACCAGGACCCTGAAAAGAGACTGCAAGAAACTGGGGCAGAGGAAGGCTCCCCTGTTATCATCTTTGCGTAGCTGCTCTTCTGATACAACCTTTAATACTCCGTCGAGCATCACGCTTTTTTTAAGACAGTACATTTTAACATGTAACATTTAAAATTAAGTGCCTAAATAGATTTGATACTGAGGGCTCACAAACTTAAACAACAGCAATGTGCAAATATTGCGATGACAGCAGGAAACCTCCCTAAAGGGGCCCCATGTGACAGCACTCACTCTTGTTACCCTGCAAAGTGCTGTTCAGGAGACCTGCTGCTGTAAAATAACCCTGGAACGATACAGTTACTGTGATAACCAGGGTGTATATGTATATTGTTTAATTTAAGTAGTCATCTAAACACACAATAATGTAAATACTGAAAAGATAGGTACTTAACATTTACTTCATCTTTTTGCACCACTCACCACTGCATTATCTTATTTAGTCTTGTACATATTAGTCTATAGTTACTTGTTTTATTTTACTTGTTAATTGTTGTTAATATTTATGGTTTACATTTGTACGAAGAAAGCACAGTCTACCGAAGCTAAATTCATTGTGCATTAAACATACCTGGCTACTAAAGCTGATTCAGATTTGGTTGCATGCATTATCGCTGTAAGAAAAAGAAAAAAAAAAAAAAAAGTTTGTCAATATAAGTCAATGAAGAGGAATTAGCCTTCTATAGGAGAGAAAAAAGAAACACAAAAAGGTGATGAACGCTGGTTGGAGGGCCCAAAATTGTTTTTTTGCCCAGGCTTCCAACAGACTCTCAAGCTTTCACTGAACTCGGTAAATCAGTATTTTCTTTTGATGCCCCAAACTTGTGGATCGCCTTAAAACAAACTCTAGAGATTGGGGTCTTTCCCTTTCTACATCCAGAGTTTAGGAGCCACTATGTTTTAAACTATAACTGCTTTAAATAGAGCTTTATCTGATTCTGAATGTTTATCTGAGTGTGGTTTGTTTTTGTTTTACTGTGCTTGTAATCTTTGTGAAATCTGAAATCAGAGAAACCTCAGTGTCCTTTTGAGAATGGTTTGAAATGAATGAAATGGAACATCCTGTCACGAGATGTGACAAGAGCTTTGTATTCCGAGTTGTGCATGAAAACACCTACGAATAAAAGACTCGATTTACACATGAAGTGTGTAAAATAAAATCTTTTCTATTTCAAATCATCCATGGGTACATTTGTCGAGATACAAGTAGTACATCAAACAAAGTCAAGCCAAATCTGCTTAAGGGCTCTACTCTGCCCTCTAGCGGCTAAATAACAAAATGCTTCCTTTAACAGTGAGAAAATACAAGTGCATGCTGGCAGAACTTGTTACTGTGACTGTCTGAAATCCAGATATTAAAAATGATTCATAATGATAATACAGTAGCAAAATATGACATATCAAGAAAATAAAAAGGCTAACATCAAAAAGGTATTCTTAAGACATGATTACAGAAACAAAGTAATCAAACTGCACGACTTGATAGAGACGAGTAACAAAACAGACCCCTCTTAAAAATGAGTCCTTTCGTAGCAAAGGAAGAGCAAGAATGTGTCCATTTCAGTAAGTGTGGGGCATGTAGGCCGTGAGGATGTGTGGCAAATGACAATCAAAAGATCAGTCCATTACATCTTATTCACAGCAATAATACGTGTATTTCAAAGTTCAGCCTATCTCAGACTTTTGGAAAGGTTAGTAATGACTCTTCTTGATCCTGCAGCAGTCCAGTGCTTTGCACAGAACCATCAGTCAGTCAGAAGATCATCTAGCCAACTCAAAACAGGGTTTCATGAAGAAGACATCTGGTGAACATTTGGGCTTCCTGTCTATTTATCGAAAGAAGCTGTGAGAACAAATCACGGGAGCCTAAAGACCTCGGTTTGTGAGTAGGCTAAGATTCAGTATAAAAACGTATCACTTCCTCATCTCTGAGTTCTTCTGTTTTCATCCCACGTTTCATCTGAGATGCCAACCTGAAAGAAAAGCATCATAAGAATGACAAGACATTTATGAACTCCATTCATTCCACTGCTGCAGTTGGATAAAAAAAATTAAACATTTGAAATGTTTGACATTCAATGTTGACATATTTGAAGCATCTTGATAAAAAAAAAAAAACCAACAATCAATTATTGTACCTAGTTGCCGTTCACTTGCGTTGACGTGTCAATCGCTGCCCTCTCTCTACTGCGATTCTCTCGTTCTTCGTCTTCCTCGTCCCTCTCCTCGTTGCCACTGTGGTTTTTACAGTATAGTCTAATAAAAAAAGATAGACAGAATAGATAGAAAGATAGAGATAGATCAGAGCAGTTGGGGTTTCGGTGCCTTGCTCAAGGGCACCTCTGCAGTACTCAGGAATATGGTTCAAATTGACATGACCTTCTTCTGTTAAAGGGAAAGTAAAAATTCACTAAACTGTATATCAAAGTGCAGATGAACTCAATGGATCCATTGCTTTAATAAATGGAACGTCTCCAGGTTAAAAATGTTCAAATAGATTACAGTCAAATGTTAATCAGCTTTAAAGCAAGAGGCTATATACAGTATAATGTACATATTTGTATATATATATATATATATATATATATATATATATATATATATACACACACACACACACACACAGTATAATGTGATTATCTTGAGAAGTGCAGCTTACTTGTAAATACCACGCGCCATGTTTTCAATGTATTTGGCTTTGTCCTGCAGGCCGCAGTGATAGTGGTAGGTCTTCACACAGGCCTTGATTTCACACCCGATGGTAGCGCCCAACTGAGTGCACAGTGTGCATTTCTGGAAAAAACAAAGCCAACAGAATTAAGAATTTAGTTCTCTTTCAAACTATCTGTACTCTTGCTCTTTTTTATGCATTTAGAAAAACACATTTTCCCACCATTCTTTTCCCTCTCTTGATTTCTTGGATGACTGTTTTCACGTCAAAATTTCCAAATTCCGCCCGCGATGTTGTTGTCAGCTGCACTGTCCCCGATGAAAAGAGCTAAGACGGATCATACATAACAGAAAGATGTCAAATACAATACTGTTCAAGCTCGTATGCAGACATGTACTCAGAAACAACAATCTTACCATGCACTTGTAGTGTGCAGCCACTTTCTTTGAGTTGTCGGTGTGAAGCATTCCTCTCGTTCCATTCTCTTCATCACCTGCGTGACAAAAGCCACATCGCTGGCCACCGTCTCCTGGGCTGGCTCGAAGAGGAGACCTGTCCCGCTGGATCACAGGACAGAACAGTGAACAGAATGTTACGAGTCACTTCCACAGATTCCAGTGTGTGAACGGATAATCTGCCTTACATGGGAGGAACTTTCTTCATCTGCCTGTGAGGAGGCAGAGCGAGCGTCTTCCGATTGGCCACGAGAGCCGACCTTGGCTCTCCCCTTCTCAAACCTTCCCCGGCCTCTACTTTGTGGTGCCGATGAGTCGGAATCATTGGCCACACCTTCCTCTTCATCTGTGGTTAAAGAACATATCAAATCATTTCACAAAGACAGACTTGTTTATTTTTTTGCTTATTTGACATGGATTTTCTATCATTTAACCATGAGCACAACCCAGACGCAATTCTCTCAGCATTTAAAGCGAAACGTTAAATGGCAACACCTTTCCACAGGAGGCGTTTAGAATTAACCAATAGAAATAAAGACTAACCCAACCGTTCAGTTATAAATACAACAGGGATAAAATACATTTACAAAGAGAAGGCAGTTAATGATTTGACATTTGTGATCTTATGTGCGGGAACAATATTTCTCCTTCAGCCATGATTTAGAACCTTTGTTAGAAACAAAACTGCGTTGCAATTTCAGTTCTGTGGGTCAACTGTTCCCAAGTATACGTTCCTACGACAGAGCAGGCTGATC
The DNA here is from genome assembly GCF_947650265.1 of Symphodus melops. Taxonomy (NCBI): domain Eukaryota; kingdom Metazoa; phylum Chordata; class Actinopteri; order Labriformes; family Labridae; genus Symphodus; species Symphodus melops. The sequence continues at coordinate 20,355,051 of NC_136699.1, forward strand.
TTTCCGGTTAGCGCTTACTGAAGCTTGCGTGTTGACTCATCGAGAATCCTGACGCCTCGTTACAAACCATGCAGCTGTTTAAACATTCATCTGAGTATAAATATGTTTCTGTGATGGGCGACAATGGTGCCCTCTTATAGGTTTTTTTGTCCATGATTTTTATTGTTTGGTTGTATAGAGAGATGCTCGGCTTTAAAGTAGTTTGTGAGGCCTGAGCCTGAGAATTGATGCAGTATGATAGATGTGATAATATCGTAGCATTCGCTGAGAGCTTGACTGTGCTTAAATGACAGATAAAGAGGCAATCATCTCCCTGAGAAAAAAAATGTATTATTGTGAAGAAAAAAAAGTGGGAGTGGGTATTGTTGAGATATTAGACGTGTTTTACCTTGAAGGCCGTCTTGAGAAGCATCCCGGTGTTTGCGACAGTAGACACTATTTGGGAGTCAAAGGGAAATTATTTCAATCCAACATGAATGAAAAACATGTCTAAGAAGAATGGAAAGGCAAAGTGACTCACAGGTAAATCCCTTGTGAGGGATTCTCTTTGATCTGGGCTTTGTCCTTCACAGCACAATAAAAGTGATACGTCCTCCTGCATGTCTTCACATCACAGCCGATCGTAGCACCTGGTCTGTGACACGAAGAGCACATCTGCGGGGCGGGTGATAGAGATCATTCAGAAAGAGGTTTAAGCTTAATGAGCAACCTTCAACATTCTGACAAGCAGGGACGTCATGAGTCAACAAGTAACGTGAAATGTGACTTGATGATATTGGCCTTCAGGGTCATCTCTCCCAACAGATCATGCTGTCTTAACTGTCTGTCTCAAAGGACACAAATCATCATCAGAGTATTATCTCTGTGGGGATGAAACGAGAAAAGACCGAACCAAACGTATCAGAAAAGAAGCAGAACAAACTTGAACCGGCTGTGGATGAAGATATAACTGATCAAGTGAGATGATCAACATTTATCATTTATCAGACGTAGTTTTCAACCCAGAAGTGATTTGTTGAGTTATTTGAAATAAAAATGAATATATTGTTATCTTGGTATATATTGGTGTTGGTATATTGGTAATGTTTGTGGGGTTTTTTTTATAGACAACACAAAAGTTCATCAACTGGCAGCCGTCAGGCCTGATGTGGACCCCAAAGCTTCCCATTATTAGTACCCGCCGCCCCCATGTATGGAGGCTATACGCGTCCTGTCCTATACTGTCCTATGTCTCTAACGAAGGCCAACAAGTCAAAAAATAAATCTTTAAAAAAAACAAAAAAAACATGATTAAACAGAAAAATAAAATCACATGCCTGAAATATTCACATCAGGTGAATGGGAGAAATTACATTTCCCCTCTGACATCAACGTCTTCACATCAGGCTTGACAGGATTATGTGCATGTTTTAAACTCTAAACAGGAAAAAAGGTGGTCTGTGAACAAATGAAATGAATGACCTCAGACTGCAATAAATATGTTTGCCTTCAATGGATAGGACAGCTAAAGAGAGGCAGTAATGTTAAAAGAGAGAGAGTGGGCAAAGAACTACAGCCTCTGTGCACGGGGCGCTCGACATAACCACCAGGCTATCGTCGCTCCAGATAACACTACACAGTTTAATGATGACACATCTAAGTACCAGAAACCGGAAACTTCCATCGATGTGCAGCTTCAGAAATGCGGCGTTGCATTAAATGACGTGACGATGAAGTGTCGAACTCTGCTGGAATTCAAACATGATAAAAACACAATTAAGTGCAACACAGAGTTGCAGTGCGTCCTCTTCATATTCAACGTCACACCTTCGAATACATGTCGCACCTTTGGGAAGCTCTGACTCTCGGGGAGGATGGCCGTGGTGCACTGGTACATCTTTATATACACAAAGCTGTTCTTGGTCTGCTCCCTCACTATCGATGTGTTTTTAATCACTCAGGAAAGTAAGGTCCAGTATTCTTTGCGTTCTCAGCACCTCTTCATGCTCGCTGTCTCAAACACTCGGATAGAAACTGGGGAAAAGGGATTTTACGTATTCTGCACCCTCAGCATGGGATCTTTGACAGATCAACTTGAAACTGCTGGTGTCCTTAAATGTTTTTAAATCTCAAAAGGAAAGACCTGGAAGCAGATTCTACAAGGATGTTCAAGTTTTTAGCTCGACTGCTTGAACTACTGAAATCTTTCTAATTGAGAGGATCTCTGCCAGGTTGAGTGTTTTTGTAAAAATCAATCTCTATGTGTCTGTAACCTTGTGTTTGTGCTCCCAACTGTCTCAGTCAGGTCTCCCACGGAGAAGAGGTTCATCTCAGTGGGATCAACCAGGTTAAATCAGAGTTACATTAATACATAAATGAAACCTGTGAGAGCAGATCCTCTTTGTGTTCTTTTTAACAGTGTTGGACAGCTGATAAGATGGGCTCATGTGACGCGGTTTTTCTTCCATGTTTAGTATAGCTTCTGTCCTTTAAAGCTCGACTGTGTGTCCGAGGCACTGACACTGTTCACAGCCGCTTCGCCTCCATTTAGACTCATTTACACTTTCCTCACATTAAAGCCCTTTAACATGCCTTCTTCACGTCTCTGCAAACATTCATTGATGTAACACTGAGAGGCACAGAAGCTCCTTACCAGTTTATTCCCCCTCTTGATCTCCTTCTTCACATCCTCGATGGAAAATCCTCCGATATCTTCACTGTCTGAGTGAGACGTGACCAAGGCAGAGGAGAAAAGCTGCAAAGGACATTTTTATTGAAAACAATGGTTTTAAATCCTTTATTTTGATGTGATGATGGTATGCACAATGTCCCCATGTTTTATTTCCCTTCTCTTCTGCTAATTTAACAGTTACTACAACACTGTGAGAGGGAACATGGATGAACACAGACACAAACACAAAGAAATTATTTGATTGTTTTTTTTCTGATGAATACTTTGAAATGTTGTTAGTTGAAATGTTTCCTCATACAAACAAATGAAACAAGTGAGTGTGGACGGTGCATTCATCTTCTCACCATGCACTTATGGTGGGCTGCCACCTTCTGGATGTCAGACACTAGCAGCGCCCCACACTCCTTATCCCGGTTGGTCCTGCAGAAGGCACATTTGGGCAGCTTCGCAGCAGCTCCTTTCCTCTGTCCCGACATGACCCAACGCTTCTCTTTTGCCTAATTGTCTGTAAAGAAAAGGAATGAAATATGATAAGATAACTCTGCATCAAACATGCTGCTGGAAAGCCCACAGAACACAGAACAGGTATTATAAAAGCAGTGTAATGTACTCATCCTGTGACGCTGCCGAACGATAACACACAATCTTATAACAGCATCACACACACACACTAATGCACCCCCCACAAATACGGCTCCTATCTGATTCATAAAGGATGCCATTAGTTGAATTTGAATGATTCTCAGAGATGTGAAATGAATAAGAAGAATTCATGAAAAACCATATAGGGTGATAGAAAAGCAGTTTGTCGAGTTGTCAGTGTTTTAAAAACAAACCAGGCCTGAACTTTATACTTCTGCTTTCTTGTACTGCTCGTTAAACGCAACAATGTGAGCTCAATCTGTGCTCTAAACTTCTTTCACTAAATATAGAGTTCTGTGAAAGTATGAATCAAGCCTCTGCACTGAGACCATCAGGAAGCCTGTCCAAGAAACAAAAAGAAAGTTCACTTCTACTGCTAGAACCAACACGGAGCTGAGAGCCCAGGCAGGCAGATCACAGTTTGATCCTCCGCCTTGCATCAGCCTCAGAGCTCTTCTATATGAATAGCACCCTCCTGATTGAGGCAGAACTATGCGAGAACCTGCTCATGTTTTAGGAGGATCAAATATTAATGTGTCTAAGTGTTTTTGTTGGATGAGGTAGATGCAAACAATCGTGGGAGAGATTGTAATTCCTTGATCATAGAATAAGCAGGAAGAGGAAACCCACTTGACTTTAAACTCAGGGACGATTTTTTATAGTGAATAACACCCCACGGAGTCAAACTTTTTCCGTGTGTGCACACTGGGAAGTATGGTTAAATATTTCCCATTTTGCATGCATACTGTACTGCTGCACTTTAGCGCCTTCTCAAATGCACAACTTCCATCATACCAATGTGTGTGTGTGTGTGTGTGTGTGTGTGTTTCACTTCAGTGATTTTTGGGAAAAGGAGGCAATTGTATTAAGGAGATAGACACACCTCATTTTGTGTCTCACCGTGTACAGTGCACCGTACATACTGGGGCCAATACCAAAAAAATACAAGAAGACAACCCGTTTCAACGTTCTGGGTTTATAAAACGCTGGTATTGTCAGTAAGTCATTCCCAGTCCGTCATTCAAGCAGCCATGAACACACAACGTCACTTAACGGATGAGCAACGCTCCCCGGCCATAGCACGCCTTCAGGTCAGTAGCAGGCGGTCAGATGTTGATCGTGAACTTTGTGTGTCTCAAAGATTCATCAGCAGACTTGCAGCAAGACAAAGAACTACTGGCAGTGTTCATGACAGACCCAGGAGTGGAGCGCCACAAGTGATGGACCGCAATAAAGCTCGACTTCAGGAAGTTGGAGTGCTTCATATGGTATGACCAGCAATGAACCCTCACCTGAACCCCATAGAGCACGTCAGGGACCAGCCGAAGCAGCGACCTGGCAGAACTGGATGTAATGCTTGTGGAGGAGTGGAACACATTACCTCAGAACAACATCATGATGACGCTAGTTAGGAGCATGAGACGTCGCTGTCAAAGTGTCAATGAGGCAAATGGTGGAAACACTCGCTACTGACACACACTACTCATTCAACAATAGTAATATGAAAGGGAACTATATGACTTATTTCATTAAAATTCATACCAAATTGGAAAAGCACTCATGTAAATAATATCTCTAACTGTGTGTGTGTGTGTGTGTGCATATATATATATATATATATATATATATATATACACATATATATACATACATATACACATACACACATAAGCCTGATGTGACTTACACAGTCACTTGGATGTTTAAATATCGTTATTGCATCATATTCGTCATGTTATATATGTTTCAATACCCTAGTATCAAAATCCTTGATTATTTAATTGATTAGTTGAGTGTTGAAATAATAGAGAATAGTTGAAAACCTCCTCACTGAATCCTCCACAGATACAACCTCGAAATGTGTGCTGTCATTAGCAGAAATGTTTCCTCGTGTCTCAAACAGGCCCGAGGCGCCACACAAATGACACTTCAGGATAAAATACATCTTCAACTCAGTCCTCAATAGTCCCCAAACGAAAGGGTTTTCATGATCACAAAAGCAGTTTGCTGTCTGCGACGCCTTTTAGAGCCATTACAGCCATGACAGCAGGGCCAGGATCTCACTGCGGCGGCTGCAGCAGCGGCGCCTGCGTGCACTATCACACAATCCTCTGCATGTAAATAAAATCTAACTCCCTTTATTTCAACATCCTCACTTACAGGCTCTCATATCACAACAACTGTGTACTATACGGCACTGTGTCGCTGATTTGTAAAGAGCACAAGCTACATACAATAAAGTACCTCCTCCTCGCTCTCCTCCAAAGTTTTGAATTAAAGGGGGTGTGTGCCTCTTTCTCCAACAAACTAACTGTAACAAAAACAATTTAAACTCAGAACATCTCAAGACCCCGCTCCCCCTCGTTCTCTCTCTCTCTCTCTCAAGGCCTTTTCATGAGGGAAAACTTCAGGTCGAGAGGAGGAAAATATCACTCTTCGGTGTTGTGTTTGTGCTCGAATCCGAATAACTGTGAATATTTCCCTTTAAATGTGGGAAATGATCATGACAGGCGGTGAAACCTTTTCGAAGTAAAGAGCGCCATACGTGATGTGTCCCTGTGGGAAGAGAGCAGCTCAGCATTACGGCCTAAAACCACAACAGGCCACGAAACAAAACAGCTACCAACCAGCCACGGATACACAGCTCACAACTTACCCGCTAGAGTGTTATTTCTCACTGAAACTAAGTGAAAAGATGGTAAAGTGTTCCGTTCAGTGGCAGTGTTTCTTTCCGTCCTTCAGAAGTGATCGTGGGCTTTTCATACTAGCATGAAGCTAGCTGTAGTATACAAAGGGCGCCACACTTCCGGGCGTGGCTTTCAAAATAAAAGCATCATTAACGTTTGAAAGCTGCCATGTTTCAATCTTGAAAAGATGAAGGAGGTTGAAGTTACAGTTATAAACTTTATAAAATTGACTAAAAAGTAATTATCACCATAGCAGATACAGGCTAAATAAAGGGTTAAGCCGAGTTGGAGGTATACTTTGAGTACTACACTAAAACAACTGAATAAATGTGAAATGTTGGTTATCCTGTTCATCATGTATCCTTAAATATATAAAATGAATGTAAATGGGTTCCAAAATTAGGTAGTGTCTTAAAGAAAAACTCTATACTAAAAGATATTTAGAGGGTAATTTAACACACAGACCTACTTGTTTATTGCTAACAAGAGTCAGAAGGCTATGCAAAATGAACAGCTTATGTGGCCAGGTGTCAGAAGCTCACTTTACGCCACTTACAAATTAAAACTTCCATGGATGAGAAACAGCATTTAAATGGAAACTGCTGTATAAGATGGAAAATTAATAGGCTATTGTGTCATGATGGTATTGTTATAGAGAGTGACAAGTAAGGGATTTAAAACAAACCCTGATAGATCAAATTTATTAAAATATAAGACTTAAATGAAGTTGGGAAACAACAACTTGCACTATAAAGATTTCATTTCAACCAGATGTCAGAAGGTTCGCATGCCCAATGAAAAACTGCTTGTGAGCAATTATAATCAAATACCTTATGTTGTCAAAATTAATAAGGCAACTCAAAGACCATATTGAGAATGTCAGTCACTGTTTATTGTGCCATGACGTAAACTATTTTTAAAGTCCTTTATGTGAACCCTGGGTAAAACATGAAGGGTGTGTTTTGTGTTGAGTAGAAGAATTTGCATTAATAAATTATCTTATTGTGTTATAAATCATTAGATCTAACAAAGCAGACCCTTAAGGTTACTTTGAGGGAAATCATAAAGAGGCAGGAAGTTAATTCAGTTTATTTAGCTCCATGAGAAAAAAAGTTTTATGATGCAAAGTACATCCTGCTTTGGTCAAAATATAATGTGAATCAAGCACCAGCTCACTTGGAACGCTCCGTTTGGATGTGTGTCTCTTTAAAGGCCAACCTGGCCTCACAGTCTGTGTACAAATAACACAGCATTACACTTTCAAATTATGTGCCATGCATACGCCAAATTGCAATTTTGAGTGTATATGATACGCCAATCCCTGCCACTAACTTCTATAGCGAGAAGCGCACACTTTACCTTTCAACGTCATGACGTCACCAGCGAAGTAGCATGACAGTATAAGAATGTACATAATCCCCTTCTGTCAGGAGTCAAGGGGTTACCCATCCAAGAATCCATTCCTTAACCTGTCGGGATGTGTTGCAAGTCGGTCTGCTGGTTAGGCTTAGGATAAGGGTCTGGGAGGGGCCAAAGATAACTATTCTAACCTCTCCCATTCCATTTTACTAACCTTGCAGTCGGGATGTGTTGCAAGTCATGCACACAAAATTGCAATTTGGCGTATGCATGGCACGTAATTTGAAAGTGTTATGTTTTATGTAGATTGACGAGACTGAGTAGTTAACTGCAATGAGCCCCTAAGTTTTCCTGGGTGACATCACTCCTTCACTAACAAGAATAAAGATGGCCGACCTGCGCCAAAGTTTTGTTCTCAGTTGGGGGTGGAGTCCATGGATGGAGGGAGGGGATTTTTTTCCCTTCTTTTTACCAGAATCCCACTGTGACATCACTAGGAGAGCAAATAATAATAATAACAATAATAATAATAATAATTAAAAAAACAAAAACATTTTTGTCTCTGTGGTAAGACTTATGCAGAACACAAACTAAAGACTGGATGGATTTATTTCACATTTTGTGGGTTGGTAGACACTGAGATCACCCAACTATGTTAAAAAACACTGTTGGAGTAGATTTGTCATAGTGTGTCCCCTTAAGTTATATTTGGCTCATCTTTTCTTTTTCTTTTTTTTATGCAATAGGCCTACAAGATTTAGAAATAGTGAAGTTGACGCTTTTTTTGCATTTCTTTTCAAGAGAAAAAAGAAATGAAATGTTTTTATTGTTTTAATATCAAATCTTATTCTAAAATGTGGAAAATAGTGAAAACAAAGAAAACCCTTCTATAAGTAGGCCTAAGCGTGCCCTAGACACACCTTACAGTATCTATATTGAAGATATTATTTTATCTTTTCCATGTCTGTGTTTGAAATGCCCAATCTCCATACGTATCAAGAGAAAGTTGCCCCATCGTGTCTTTGGAAATGTGTGCGCTTGTTTGCATTTTCTGGGCAGCCCGGTTTACGCGGCTTCTCTTGGAGTCTCTGATCTCTCCACCCACACTGAATGTGTAAGTCTTAAAACATGCGCAACTACAGTGAAGAGGCAGTTCCCACAGCATCGTGTAGTTGGAGTCATTGGTTCAAATGAGTGGCAGTCAGTTTGTAAAGCAAAACACAGCCGCCCAGTGTCCCCGGTATGAAGAGAGGACGGGAGTTTCAGGGAAATGAAGTTGTCAGACAGGCCAGCCCAGCAGCTCTCTCCTCACAGCTAGGCAGCTAGGTGACAAACGGTCACGAGTAGAGAGATTTACATTAAATATCACAGCTATGAAAGTCGTACGTTTGATCAACTTGTAGCTGCACTTCTGGTGAGACGCTAGTTAGTTAGCTACGATCACAGATTAAAGATAACGATACAGACAAGTTCAAAGAAACTCGCCTTAAAGTGGGGAAGAAAGTGAAGACAACTTGCTAGCCTGCTAGCTAACCTTTAGCCACCGAGCCTCCTTCAGCTTCTCATCCAGAGTTCACACGGTGAGTCTTGACAGTATGAGCTGAACATTTCAGCAGGTTGTTATGTGTGTTTTCTACAAAGCACGGACACTAGTTTGCTTGTTTCTTGCTACTGCTAACTAGGTCACAAGCTAGCCCAACTTGGCTGTAACGTAAACATGTTTTAAAGTCTTATTCTGTGTTTTAAGTCCGTCGTCAAGGCAACAATGTTTGAGTTTAGTTTTGTCGAGCTGATGTTCACTTTGAGAAACTATTTCAGAAGGACAAACACGTCCCAGGAAGGTTACTGCCTGCATCTTATCTTTGAAAACTAACTTGTCTACGTTTAATGTTAGCCACGGTGGCTAGCTCTTCGTGGTATAATGGCCTCTAAAACCGTGAGTCAGGCATTACTTTTTAAGTTTATATAGTGGGACTGTAAAGTAACTCAGCTGTGGCCTGGATTGCCTCAGGTGAAGACTTTCAGCCATTTTCCGACGCTACAGGAGCGACAGGAAGTTAAATAACTGCAGTCCACATTGACCTAAAACAGTGTTGTATTTATTCAGGGATTTGAAACGCTAGCAGCCATGCCTTTTCCTTTTGGAAAGTCTCAGAAGAGCCCTGCTGAAATAGTCAAGTGCTTGAAGGAGAATGTGGCATACATGGAGAAGTTGGATGCTGCAGACACCAAAAAACTTGAAAAGGTCAGCTATACTGTTTCTATTGTCTCGCATTCAACATTTGCTCCTCGTTTTCAACACGTACTGATCATCATCGACTATTTCTCTGAAATTAAGGTTGCAGAGGAGGCATCCAAAAATCTGGCTTCACTTAAAGAGATACTGAGTGGAACAGGTGACAAGGAGCCTCAAACCGAAGCCGTGGCTCAGCTTGCACAAGAGCTGTACAACACCAACCTCCTAATTGCTCTGATTGCAAACTTGCAAAAGATTGATTTTGAGGTAAGGAGATGTTATTTGTACCCCACCCTCACGAATTTAAAGATATTGATCAAATTCAGTGGGACTGCCTAACACAAAACAAGAATGACTATATCACCAGCACCTGCTCTATCATCTGTCTGATCTTTCTGTACTTGTTTTTTTTTTTTTGGTATAGGGGAAGAAGGATGTGGTTCATCTGTTCAGCAATATCGTGAGACGTCAGATTGGCACCCGCACACCCACTGTAGAATATATCTCCACACATCCCCAGATCCTCTTCATGCTTCTGAAAGGGTAAGTTCATTTTTTTTCAGGTACAGGAACTAAGTATTTGATACATGTTCACTGTGAGTGCTTCATATGTACAGTTACATAAAGGGCTATTTTTTTACAGTTACTTTTAAAACTTTTTTCTTTGTAAACTCAAAGTTATTCAACATGCCTTGTGTTTCCCCGCATTAGCTGGTATGTGTTTCAACAACTCCCAGAGGGACGAGCAAAAACATGTTGCATTCAACTGTGGGTTACACATGTAGATGACAAGAGCGATAGTCGAACGCTGATTTCACAGCTGTAAAAAGCCCAGGCATTCAGCTCACTCAAAGAGCAACATGTTTTATTGCTGCACATAAGAGTCGGTCTATGTTGGATTGTTTCTTACTATATCATCTGCCGCTTCCAGTATGGATTTGCCTGGCTGTTGATTTGAACTTACCTTGTCTGCAAAGACTGCTGTTTAGCCTGATTGTAAGAGAGGGACACAAAAACAGTCAACATTTACTTTTTTTTTTTTTTGAAAATCATCCTGCATTTAGTTGGCTATCATCAGGCAAAACAAGCGTACCTCATCATGGAGAATGAGGCCAAATATAAACTTCATAACTTCATATTGAACAGATTAAAAGGTGTTTAAAGTGGCTTTAGCTAGTCTTTTGTTTTTGTTTGCCCTACATCAACAGTGCTTGCTTTGTAACTGGTTTATAAGGAAATCTGATGATGCTAATGACACCTGTTAACCTGTGCAGATATGAGAGTCCAGAAGTGGCTCTGAACTGTGGAATGATGCTGAGAGAGTGCCTGCGACATGAGCCGTTGGCACGGACGGTGCTCTTCTCTGAAGACTTTTTTTGCTTCTTCCGTTATGTGGAGCTCTCAACCTTTGACATCGCCTCAGACGCCTTCGCTTCGTTCAAGGTACATCGTGCTTCCTTTCTCAGCATCTTCATACCGTGCAAAGTTTGTGTCTAATATCTTGGTTCCTTTCAGGATCTCCTCACGAGACACAAGATTATGTGTGCAGATTTCCTCGAGAACAATTACGACAGAGTAAGCTTTCTGGTCTTGTTTTTGAACTTTAAAAACATTGCTCATACTGTGTCTAACATGCTAATAAAATATCTTACCAGGTGTTCACAGAATATGAGAAGCTTCTGCATTCTGACAACTACGTCACCAAACGTCAGTCACTGAAGGTAAAAGCTCCTTTATTCTGTTAAAGTGACTCATTCAGATGTGACTGACACAAGTCAACTGTGCCCTGTTTCAAAGTGGCTGTTAATAAGTTAAGTGCTTGTTTCAGCTCCTGGGGGAACTTCTTCTGGATAGACACAACTTCACTGTCATGACCAAATACATTAGTCGGGCAGACAACTTAAAGCTGATGATGAACATGCTCAGAGACAACAGCCGAAACATCCAGTTTGAAGCGTTCCATGTCTTCAAGGTGTGTACTCAACTTTTTTTAATCGGTGCACAACTTCATATTTGAAATGAAAGACATTTTCTGAAGAAATTGAGGCCGATGTGATTATAAAAAAATGTGCTTTTAAAAGGTGTTTGTGTTGACTCAGCCATCTAATCACAGAATGTAACTCTATGAAATGCAATATTACATGAACCCTCTGTCTGTATCTAGGTATTTGTTGCAAACCCAAACAAGACTCAGCCTGTGCTGGACATACTGCTGAAGAACCAGACCAAACTGGTGGAGTTCCTGAGCCACTTTCAGACGGACAGAGCAGAGGACGAGCAGTTCTGTGATGAGAAGAACTATCTGATTAAGCAGATCCGTGACCTGAAGAAGCCCGCCGCACCAGAGGAAGCTTAAAGAGGAAGGCAACAGCGCTCCATCAGGTTGTAGATGTACAGGTGGTGACTGGAGCTGCAGAGGGCTGAGAGCCAGCTTAGAAAACATGCTTCATTAAGAGTCAATATTAACTCAAAAAATATAGGACAAAAAGTAATGATAACTTCCTTCACTTTTTTTTTTTGTTAGTGTGGATGTGGAGTTGATTTCCATCCACAGCATCCTGATTGGGCTGAAAACTGTTATTAAACCATTGTGCTTCTTCTTAGATGATTATGACATGCATTTAGTCCCTTCTTGTAATGTTGGACCTTAAACTGTTACCCCTCTGCATACTTTGTTGCTGGCCCCCATTCCCAGCCAACGGGAGCTCTGAGCTGCTCTTTAAATTTTCTCAGAAACATGTCCATATTTTAATGATTGAAAACTGAAGAGTAAATATATTATTTTTATAATGCAGCTTCATGGTTTAAAGCATACAGTAATCTCTTTCTCTTTGATCATTGCTTAGTCTAACTTGATGCATAGCTTTGGTTTTTTTTGCCTTATTGTTAGCAGATTTGTTGTACAGGTTTTAAATGATCCGATATAGGGCTTTGGCAGACTTGCATGGATCATCAACAAGGTCAGCAAATAGTTATTGGTGATTTCTGTGTTGCCGTTAGGCTATTGGTTGCATGTGTTAGGGGTTAAAGCTGTCAGGAGTGATCCCGCAGTGCAGTTCTTACAGATGCATTAGCTGGCACAGGAAGAGAAAATCAAAACCATAGAAAAATCAATTTATTGTGCTGTGAGTTTGAGGCCGTGCTCAGCGAGGCTTACATCACTTAAAATAGAAACAAAGCATCAGATAATGCTGCAGGGTAGCAGCCATCCGTTTCCCACCAACATGGACAGCCAGGATAAACCAATTGATCCCACTTCATGTCATTCGTACAAACTGAGCGAAGATCGCAATGATTCATTTTAAAACAAGGATTAAAACGTCAACTAGTTCTTTAGGTTTTAAACGACTTCATTGATGCTTTCTAAGGCATTTCTCATTTCCAACTGAAGCACTGCAAACCACCTGAAAGCAGGTTACATGGAGGTGTTGCCAACAAGGATGCATCCTAATTATGTTACACTGTGAAATCCAAATGAGAGCACAGCGTGTTCTTTAACAAAGTTCACATTTCAAAGAGTCTTTACACTGACTTCTACGAGGAATACATTTTCTCATTGTATTTTTACCGTCAGACGCCTGACACACATCTGTTGTGACACTTGATTTGAGGATTGCAGGCTTTAGGTAGGGACATTTTAATTTGCTCTTACCATCCTGATCACCTGAACCATGTGTCAACAATGACTCCCATTCATCACAGTTATTTAAAGTTCAAATAACACAAGAGAGCGATATGTCAAGTTATTTTCTGATTAAAATATAATGCATCGTTTTTTAATAGAATACACTGCAACACCGTCTGTCATGTAACAAAGTTCACCGTCTCACATAATAACTGCCAAGCACTGTTCAAACAAGAAACGACTTTGTTCTGGATGACGAACACTGAATTAGAGTTTCACACATGCATCACTGATCAGTTACATTTGTGAAGATGTTTGTTGAAATAATGCCTTACTGTCACTAAAATGGCTCATTAGGGATTTCAAAGAATATTTTGTCTGTACGCACAGTCTTCTAGTATATACCTCATGGGATTTGAGTTTGCTGTGTTCTCTTCCCTTTCCCTTCATCAGCAAGATATTTGACCATTTCAAACACATAGCAGTGATTCTTTTTTATGCACGCATGAACTTGATAAATAAGTTCAAACTCCAACAGGGACTGCAACCTCGTTTTCACAATGGAAAGCTCGATTTTTAAAATGAACTATTTCCTTTGGTGGTGCCACACAAAGGTTAATTCATAATGAATTGCAGTGTGGTACCTGGTAATAAACGTTGCCTTATTTAAATACATTAAATAGATCGTAATGATTATGTAAGTTTCCAGACTTCTTAATTTGCTTTTAAACCAAAGTCACTATTAAAAGGGTAAAATGTACATTTCAAGTTGCACATACATTAACCGTTAATTTCTCCGATCCACGTGCAGTGTGTGACATTGGTTTATTATCCTCTGCATTCTGCTTCAATGTGATCCGCTTCTTTTATGAGAGATCTACTGACTACATCAAGAGTCGCTCTTCAGCAGCCGTTCATTGGCTTGTAGAGAAATCACTATCTTGTTTTCGGCTCCAGGTAGTCACAAGGTAGCATCAGGCCTTTATGGATCCATAAAATGATTTGAGAAAATCTGCTGCAAATGTGTTCCAACATGCTGAAGTAGACTGAAGTCCTGCACACAGTACACTGTCATACCATCCCTTTTGGAAAGAACGTTTGCTTGAGAATGTGTATTCAGCATTTCAAACTTTGGTGATAGCTTTTAGTGTAACACAATTTAAAAAACCCCAACATGTTAATGGGTTGGACTTAACCAACATACAGAGCAGTCATTATAACTCTCTGACCACAAACAAACTGACTGCTTGCCGTAAAACAAAAGTTGCATAAATTGCAAACTTTTTGTAATAGTACGCTAGATTACTGGACTGTTGTGTAACACATGCTAACATCAATGATCCAGAGTCGTTTGCAACCGGGAATCTATATGTGCATTCAAACTTTCTCCAATTTTGAGTGTGGAGCCATGAGCTGCACTCTGGGAAGGACATGCTGTACACAGCTGTCCCATCAGAGGGCACTGTTGGCAACAATTGGCACCTTGAATGAGTTGTACAAACAAAGCATTTCATGTTCCTATAACCCTACCTCTAATTATAACTATATAAATCACTGGTAATGTTTTATAGACATTGAAAAATAATTCCTTGAGATTGACATGATATATTTTATGATTTAGAATTTCCTGTTTCAATCTTGGTTGTGCTTTACTTTTTTTTTTTTTTTTACTTTGTTGCCTTTTTTTTTTTTCCCCTTCCCTTTTCATTTCTGGATATTTTTCTTATTTACCTGGGGAGCGAATTATATGTACATAACTTTATAAAGGATAAAGGTGTGAAAGCATTCATGAAAATAAAAACTTTATGGAAATGGATTTGTGTGTTACTTTAACAGATATGTGCACTGACAACTTCCTGACACCTGATTATTTGGTTTCATGTGTTCTTGTTCATGGTTAGCGCTGTGGCTTCACATATAGGAAGTTCCTGGTTCAAATCCCTGTGTCTGTATGGACATGTCCTCCCTGTGTGAGTTCTCTCTGGCTACTTCATTGGTAACTCGTAGGTGTGAATGTGGCTGGTTGTCTGTCTCTAGATGTGATTGACAGGCGAACAGTCCAGGTTGTACCGTGCCTCTCACCCAATGACACGTGTGATCGGCTCTAGCCCTCCACAACCCAGAACAGGAAAAAAAGGAGTAAAGAAAATGGATGACAGTAAACGCTACAGAACAATTTAATCGTAGTTTGCCTTTAACATAATGAAGTGACTCCCTTGGTTAATCTAAGGCCGTTTGATGACCGGACGAATTGATCAGAAGTTAACATTTATTTTACGGAAATTCAACTTTTAGAGCCCTTTATAAAACTTGAACTTAAGCTAGTTGGTTTTCTTCAATTTTAAAGCTAACAACCCGAATAAATTATGTAAAATATTTCAGCATAGCTAAGGAGTGAAAGCCATTCTTGACCTTTGAGAGCAGTTTGTTACAAATCAGTTCATGTCACCTTGGCCTATTGAAGGTTCTGATGGACTTTTTACAGGCTGAAGTCATAAATCAAGATAAAATGAACATTTCTTACATGTTTATGGTCCATATTACTCTGCAGTTAGTACTCACTTAGGTTCAATATTATGTGACACAGCCTATCAGTCAAATGTTCTTTTTGCAGACAAACAATTTATAACCAAGATTTTTACATTTAATATAATATTGCAAACTGTGGAATATGCCATAATGTAGCTTTATCAGTAAGGGACAGTAAGTCAATAACAGCTTTCATCTTGTCAAACTTATCTATCTGGTAGTGTGAATGAATAAAGCTAAAAATAGCCCCTCCTCCCAGTAATGAGTAAAGCAGTCATGTCAGCCCAGTTCAAAACACTGGAGCACATTCCTGCCTGCCAGGAGGTATCCAACCAGAGGCCTGTCCAATAGGCTGCCGCTCTATTGTCTATGTTGAGATCAGTTATTAGTCCTGCAAATGTATGAAAAAAGAGATTACACCAGACTCATCTTTTTCTTCTGTCAAAGTAACAGTTGCATACAAAATACAAAGTGATTCTCCAGTTATGTACTAACACTGGTGTTTTGAATACAAACTCAAGATGTTGGTGGCCATAATATTACCCTCCTCCTCCTCCTCCTGCTCGAGCACTGGCAGGCTTCTTGAGATCAAACATGCTGGGTGAACAATACCGTCAAAATGGGCAGTTGAAATGTTCTTTACCTAAAACTCCACCAATCACAGCCTATATGAGAGAAGAAAAAAAATGCAGTATGGGAAAGTGGGTAAAAGTTCACTTAGGGAATAAGGCACGTAAGGCAATGCTGGCGTCCGTTCCCACAGTGGAGGAAGCGCCTGCTCTGGAAAGGATCGGGTCCCTCAGAATCATAAAAAAACTAAGTTACTAAGTCACATTGTCTACACTTAAAACAGGTTGGTTGGAGGGGGGGGGGAGAGAGAGAGAGAGAGAGAGAGAAAGAGAGAGACGAGCCTCTGCGGACAGCGCACAAGACTAGTGTGGGGGCAGGGTTTACAGGGGTTAAAGGTCACAAGCCTCCTGGGTTTCTTTGACCAGCAAAGCCCTGAATGGTTGCGCGAGAAGGCTCCATACAACAACCCACGACCCCACGCTGCAAAGTCTGTTTACTGAAAAAGTTTTTTTTCTGTTTTTAACTTGAATGCATCACATTTGATGCAAAGAGCCGAGGAACAGAGTGTTTGGTAGAGGATATTTAAGGACGATATCCGCCAAGACTGCGCCGTCTGCACTCGATCCACTCCCCACCCCCACAAAGAGAAGAACAACAAAAAAAAAGATGCTCTCACAATTTCATGCATGACAGAACTTTTTGTTTGAGGAAAAAAAGGGTGGCAAGGAGGACCGCAGAGGACACAACATCTGCGGACGAAGGTACGTAGCGATTTTTGAGTTTACTGCATGATGTCTCGCACTCATTCAGTTGAACTAACCACAACGCAAGCCAAAGGGAGACGCTCTGCAGCTTCTCCTCTACGGTGTGACGCACGTGGTCTGCAAAGCGCGTAAGAAGTGTTTCTCTTTTTCTTTTTAAAGTTATAGCCAAATGTAAAACTCTTACAGTTCAGGTCATTTTGCCTCGTAGAGCTGCTGATACGTTAATGGGAAACAGTGTGCGTGTTGGATAGTCTTTTGTATTAATATGCATGTATAGCATACCAATTTATAAAGAATTAATCATGCAAACGTTTCATTATAGGAAGCCACCCTATCGTGAATTTCATAAAGTTTATATGTGTACGCGCCTTTGTTAAGTGGAGCCTATTAACGCGTCTGGCTCTTTTTTCATAATCCTCAAAGAGTGACAAATCCATCCACCTACTGCTCACCAGTTAGTGCCGTTTGTAAACATTGCGTAACGACATAAAAGCGGATGCGATTCCATTAAGATGCTTTATTTAATTGACATCAGTTGACATGTTCATCATCACGTCGCAGGACGCTGTTGGCGCCACTTTGTCAGAGCTGCACACGAAAATCTCCCCCAGCCCATGTATAAACGCTGTGTAAAAACCTTCTTTTGGAGTCTCAAAAAGTTCTCTAAATGACTTATGGGAAGACAGTGTAATAGCTTATATAAGATACATTTTTTTTTGCATTTCTTAAGGTAGTGCCTGTAAGTTTTTCTCTCGCCTCGTGTAGGCCCTCTGCCATGCAGCGACAGCCAATCAACCTGCTTTTAAATTTCCCACAGCCCACAAACACGCCATAAGAGATAAACAGGCAAGAGCCTTTGAAATAGCAAATGAATCAACAGAGGCTGCACTCAAGTGTTTAGATAAAATGGAAAGGAAGGCCAATTAAACTTAATACATTGTGTCCTCCCTTCCTTCCTTCCTCGTAATGAAAAGAGACATTGACAACGATCCGAAATGTTCTACAAAAAAAGGTAACAAACCCCAAAATCTAATACCTGGTCGATAATGTGACTGAATGCTGACCCCAAAAGGTAATAACTTTTTGTGACTTTTTTTTTTCCACAACATTTTGGTCGTAGTAGTTGTTACATTTTAGGCTCTAACAAGTCTCAATTTAACACTGATCATCGCTGAGGTTTTGATAATCTGCTGTTCAAATTTATCTCCATCTTTTTCACACCTGAAGATAAGTAGGCGCAATGTTTGGTTTATTTCAAATACATCCCCTTTGATCTGCTTATAATATTTAAAAGTAAATCTTTAAGATCTAAATGTTTGCATTCAGTTTTCTCTGTTGATGTCTTTCATTTCAGACAGTCCAGACAGGAAGTGACCTTTTGGCGGGGATTTAGAAGTAATCCAGTGCATCCCCCTACCCAGCCTCCCCGTCCTCTTCTGGTTCTCCAGCTAAGGTGCATCTAGTGTAGTTAGTGAAATCATTCAGAATCTACTGCCCTAGTTGCTCCTTCTGGCTGGTGTGCCTTTTCTTTTTCGGGGTATCATTTTAGACCTGAAAGCTGCTTCATCACTTTAATGAAATGCCACATGTGACTTTTTGAACACCTTTATAGTTTCCTTCTGCAGGTGAGACTTTCAACACTTGAATAGTTAGTTATATTACCTGAAGTTGAAGAATAGCATTTACAAGACACATCTTCAGTGCATTTGTGTGTTTCAAGCGGAGTGTCTTGATGACATAGCAGTTCCAAAGTGCTCACAGTGCAGGTAGTACATACGGACCTACTGCAGTTTGTGCACTTCAGGTATTGTTGGTCACCTTCCCACCTTCTGCCTGTTTACACCTGAAGGTGAAACTGATGGGTTCACAGAGAGCTTTGCTGGTTTGCTCTCAGCTTCTGCCAGTTTCTGCTGTGCAAATCCATGCAAAGCTCTCTGTGTATCATACACTCAGCCAAAAGAAGAGATCTTTCCTTTCTGTTGTTCCCAGCTTTGATGAACACTTGAAAGACTTAAACTCATATTCACCGCAGGCACAAGAGAGCAGCAGCGCAGCTGTTGTTTTCCCCACTGTTGTACTCATGTTAGGGCATCTTAACATCAAATTCTTTCGACTATGCCCTTTGTCTCGCTGTTTTCAGGTGGATGACTTCACAATTTCAATACTTGACAAAATGAAAGAAATTGCACAGTATCCATCTGCAAGCCGCCAGATATTGTAAGCAGCTACACATTTGGTAGGTTTTACAAATTTGATGTGAAACACAGTGATGGCCATTGTTTTTATAGATGTTCTAATATTTCCATGTGAGCTCGTTTTTATATGCAAAGAGGATGAGTTGAATTACAAGTGATCTCTCTGGTGTGTGAAATACTTTGTGAACACTAGGTGGCACCATTTCAAATGTTATTGGCTCTTTGGAACTACAGAAATAAGATAAGTTAAACTGAGGATTAATCAGTTTTCAGTCAAAACGCCAGCGCCTTAAGTTGATTTACGTCTGTATTGTTTAAAGGTGATGTAGAAAAATAAGCAACCGAGGCTTGGTATATATTTGTAATCGTTCCAATTGCTTTCTGCACTCTGTTATTAAATAACAATAAAGCGAATTTTTCAAATCCTACCCTACCTCTGTGTCATTGTCATCGTAATATATGTGCATCTCCTGACCACATTATGCACCTGTGTGGTGTGAATTGTACAGGTACTGTGCCTTAATTGCATCCCATAACGCACAGTGCCATTCATCTAATACGTCAACAGCTCGTGCATCGCATGAATCCCCCCCCCCCCCTTTTTACTCTGCTCCTGCAGCCGCATAGGGCCAATGTATCAGCTAACATCACTACTATTACGAGGAGGTCTTCACACGAGCAGGTTCATGCCGTGACACGCGCTTTAGAGTGAGCGCGCATACACATCTGTGATTCGGTCATCTGTGCAGCGAGCTGAGAGTCAGTGCCGCAAGTGACGAGGAACTCAGAAGTTATCAGCATCGGAGAAGCTTCACCAAGACGCTTAACAGAGTAGATATACAGGCGCGAGGGTCGTTGTTGACAAGAAAAAGCGAAAGGATGCTGATCCGAAGTGCACCTGGAGCGGCAGCCTCACCTCACCAGCGCAAGCAAGGGATCGTTCTGTAACTTTTACTGTGTTGAAGTAGAGTAAATCTCAGCTTTATTCTGACCGTAAGGGGAAAGTACTGCTCTCCTGCCATGCGTGGTCTACCAGTCCACAGTGCGCTTTTTCTATGCGCTTTCCTCAAACTGTTCCCTCTGCTCGGCGGGCAAGTTCCAAACTGCCAGGAGGTGCGCACGGTGTTTCACTCTCTGCATCCGGGATCCAAGTTCGTGCCCGAAAATCCGGTGTCAGGTAAATGTCTTCAACTTAAATCTTGTACACGTTGCCTCGCTTTTTATGACCATGAATGCAACACCAGATTGTCCTCGCCTCTGAAAAGTCTAAAATACAGTTTTTATTTCATCCCTGACGGTAAGCATTAATCTTCAGTTCAGTGTCAGAGGACACCACCATTACAACCCATCTCTAGCACCGTGGCTCCGGCTGAACATTTACCAACCTACTCTGTGAAAGTCTGCTGGGCGAATTAAATATCCCATTGAAAGTGAAGTTTGTGCTCAATAAGACAGAACTGTAGTGTTAAATCACTACTATCTACGGGGGCAAGAAATATATCCTGAAGCCTTTAAGAAATTCGAAGTAGATGTGAACACATTTTGCAGATGTTTTATGAGGGTTTGCATATTCTGCTAAGTTGGGATGGATGGTGATTGGTTGGGATGGGGGTGCAGGTTGATGATGGACTGCACACAAAGAGAAAGATCAGCACTCTTCCTTTAAGAGAGCTGATTAATGATCTTACTCAGGCTCTTTTAGCAGCTTTTGCTCCACCACATTGTCACAGAATATAGATGAGTGGTGTGATGTGAATTGTGACTACCTTGAAAACAAATGTGCAATTATACAGACTGGATAATTATTGTTCCCTGGAGCTCAAATGTCACCTCCTCTTCCTCCTTGGATGAGTTAAGATCACATCTGGAGAGCTTAACTTTAAATAAGAGCAAAAGAAACACTGAGCTCATGGGGAAGTCGTTCAGGATCTGAGTGGGGAAAAAGGAACAAGTCGGAAAAGCCACCATGTTTAAAGAGCCTTGCATTGGTTTACTGCTGGAGCCTGTTGCATGCATTCTGATTGAGTATGTAAATGGAGATCCCTTTTGTGTGGCTTAATTACAGCCAGCTGTAAATGTTCATTGTTTTTTGTAGTGCCATGTCAACGGTACTACAGGTTAACTTTTATCTCCATTCTTATCCTATAATTATTACACGCCTTACTACCTCAAAGGGGTTTACCAAATGATCCTAAATATTCTGAAAACATGAAAGACTGTGACCGATCTCAACATGCTACGAATCGAACAGCAGGAACTATCTGCAATGCACTTTGAAGAATATTTTGTCATGCTCCCTCAACCCTATTTTAGTCTCCCATCTGTGGGTGCATGCAGCTCTAACCGTTGAGCCCTACATATCCCCATGCATCCATCTTTAATCACACACGCTCCAACTACTCAATCTAGCATTTTATCTGTCAGCCTAACCGGGAAGAAATATGCAGCCTCTGTAAATGTTAAGGCAAGGCAGCCCAGCTGTCTCTGCACCTTCCCCAGGGACTGAGTTGGACACCCAGCAAACGGGGTGTTCAGCTATTTAAGACAAATCTTTTCACCTGTCAACCAAAGGATAACTCGTTGTGGCCAGCTTGGAGGGAGTTTAGTTTACACATTTCTATGATGCCCTTGTTGTTGAATGAAGTTTTATCAGGTGAGCTCCAAAGTGACTGATGATAAGGCACCACATTTATATTGAAGCAGTGGTGTTATAAATCGTTCACAATGTAAAAACTCCTTTACAGTGTTTAATCATGATGATGTTGTGATTTCATGAATTCTCTTTAAGCTGTGTTTAGCTGGTTATGGATCTGACCAAACGAATACTGATTCTTCTTCATGACCGTCAAAAGCAAGCCTGACTGTCAATAAAAAGATTTATTTTTTCAATTTAATGCTTGGAACCTTGTTCTGAAATCCTCACAGTCCCAGAGGGATCTAAAATTTGAGCACAGCAGTAAGATATAATGGGACATGGTGTCAGGACTGACATGGCTTCAACAGACAGAACTGCCAGAGAAAATAACAGATTTTTAGTCTTGCAGAATGTATTCTTTTAAATCAAAATCACTTCAGCTGATCAAGCAAGGCCTGTACTGAGGACATCAAATGACCTTGGATGCACCTCTGAAGTGAAGCCCCTTCACATTGCCCCTTACATTTAAATAAAGGTGGGAGAGAGGAGAAGCTAACCTTTTAAATGTGGTTGAAAGGAATAATGAAGTGGCTCCAACCCCAATCTGTTAGAAAATATTTGACCAGTTTTGTTGTTGTGACTGAACCAGAGCGATGTTTACCCTTCGATTTATTATTTATTTATTTTTACATACATATAATTAATAATTCACAAGGAAACAAGCAAAAGTTGAGGACAGTCTGACAATCCAAACATTAGGTGATGCAGAGTAACCCAACAAGATTGTATTTTCTGCTTTCCCATATTCTGTTTATTATTTAGCAGTTTCTTTGGTGAATGCACAAGGGGTGCTAGATAACAGTTTTCTCCATTGAAATACACTAATATTGATTTATTGTTTCTCATGCTGAAATTACCAAACATTACGTCATGGTATTCACATTCATCGCTGTAACTGATTTTTGCCCTCTATAGTACATTTCCCTTTATCGATGCCTCAGTGCAGATCAACGTATCCAAACACATTGTGTATTTATATATTTTGTATTGTATGTATACTTTCAGATAAAAGGCACTTTCATGGGGCGTTGATAACCTAGTGGCAATGTGGGATGACCCGTTAATTATTTTGTTGTTGATCAAAATGTGTGAAGTCTCATTTCATTCCTCAGTAAAACCTATTGTCAACTCTAGGCTGAAAACATTCATTCTTTTGCTAAAGTGATAAGTATTCAACTTTCCAGTCATGTCTCCTGTGTGTCTATATCCAACAGACTCAAAGGCAAAGCTTGTGCTTTGTGTTGGATTTCCATAAACCCTGGCTCTCCTACATTTGTCTTAATGAGCCGACCTTTTTTTATTCTTACACTGTCCAGAAGCATGAAATATGCAGTCACTTCTCATATATTTAGCATATTTTTGGTAGCATATTTTTTGGTCTTAACTCATTCATAATACATCCTTGTCTTTAATTAAATGCAGAATAAGTTGAATGTTTTCCGTCACAGGTTCTGTAATTGTTTTGAACTTTGTGCTTGCCTAGAATTTGAGAAGTGAAAATGTGAAACAGAAAGCTAATCATGCAGCCCAATGTGAGTTCTTGGAAAATTAAAGATTGATGAAATTAAAAGTTAAGGATGGCTTGCTGTGATTTCACAGAGGGAAGAATCACTTTCTGAGTGTGTGACTGATGGCGTTGCCTGTGTTAGTATGGTGATAGTGTATGGAGGAGGTGGCTGATGAGAGATGTTCATAGGAAGGCAGAGTAGAATTCTAATAATGCTGCATGTGTTGCCAGGGGGCATAACACCAAAATATAAGAGCTTAGGTTTTCGTTCCACCAGCGTGATTCAAAAGAAGTGAGAGCGAGAAACAAGATTCCAGCACAGATATGAAAAAACAAACAAATCCTAACAGTGCGGTATTATCACACCAGTGTTTGTTGTGTCTGCAGCTGAGGATGGTTGTGTGTGAGCGGAAAATGGAGACTGCGTGTCAGGTCACTACATATGTGCAGGAGACACATGAGCTGCACAGAGTACTTACCGCAGGACAAGTGTGAAGCAGCTCCATCAGTGTCTAAAGCGGTTTGAGCAGAGGATGTGGTGGATCTCTGACAACAGCTTCTGATTCATAAGGGGAGCATCTGCCTGAATGTTTTAGGCTGTGTTATGTATCTGGAGAGCCAAAGGCAAATACAATAACAAAAATAAAGAATTATTCTATTCTATCGATTGTATTCTTTCCGATTCTGTACCATTCTATTCTATCAGATTCTATTTTCTTCTATTTGACCAGATTTTGTTAAATTCTATTAGATTCTGTTCTAACTGATTTTATTCTCTTGATCAGATTCTCTTATATCCTACCAGATTATATTTTATCAGCTTCTATTCTACCAGATTATCTTCTTTACTATGCTATAAGATTCTGTTCTGTCAGATTTGTTTTTCAATTCTATCAGATTCTATTCTGTAAGATTCTGTTCTGTCAGATTCAATTTTTTTCTATCAGATTCTATTCTGTAAGATTTGGTTCTATCAGATTCATCTCAATGAAAGTGTATATTGGATTTTCAATGTATTTAAACCATCCTGCTGAAGACGAGTGGTATTTCATTTGTTTTTGTCTCTGGGATGAAGCAGCCGTCGTCTCTCATTGTTTGATGTCCTCGTGTAAAACCAGAGAAGGTTTCAGAGAGATGGACTTCTCAGTGATTATCTTCAAGTTCAGGTCATTTTGCAATTGTTTATCATGACACAGTGAACAACAAAAACAAATGTTCTGCTGTTTCAATGACATTAGACATGACCTGATCTGATCTGAAGCCGGTGCTCTTTGTGTCGCTGTGTTGAAGAAGAACTGATTTGTCTTGTGTTCTCTTTTGAAAAGCTTGTCTCGTATGTTTGCTGCCTCATTGTTTTGTGTAAAATCAAAAATCAGACTCTTTCACATTCACGCTTCCAGCTTTCAATTTATTGCTTCATCAAACAACTTGAAGTAGAGCAGTGAGCTAAGCACTAAAAATACTTAAAACAATTGTAATCCCCACCAGCTAATAGTATTATTATTCCTTTGTTGTAAATCCTCGTTTCATTTATTGTCTCTACAAAGTGTCTCTGGATTATTTTGCCCCGGAGAGGAAGCCAAGGAGTCCCACATGCTTCTTCTCAACACTGGTACTTGATGCATAATTTATGCTCATAATGAACAGCTTTTAACATATTCTATATCTTAACACGACTTGTTTTTTCCCCATGGTCCCCATCATTAAACTTGCATAGTGATAGCTTTCTAATTGGTGCTGGGACTCTAAGAGACATATAGTGTATTTGTGTCTGTCCCAGTTCCCCCGCCTCTTATGTCCCCAAGCTTGTTAAAGAAGTGAATGGACGGACTCCTGCCGTCAGCGTGCACACATGACTGTTTGAGCCCCTGCTGGAGCTTCACCCTTGGCATTTCAGCAGAAACTTTCTTGTCGAGAGAGGCGGCTAAGGACTGTCAGATAAGGCTGCGGCGAACTGAAGGGCGATCAATGTGTTTTTAAAAAAGGCATTCAAAGAACCTTGAGGCTCATGAAAACAGCAGTTGTTCTGCATGTTGAATTGCCTGGCCCGTCGTTTCAGAGCATTGATTGAATGTAGGTAATAATTTAAAAGGCTTCACCTTGGACCAAGAATGCATGTTAGGGAAATTTACATCTAAATTGCTCCTGGCACTACACCTTGTCTTTCTTCATTTTGTGAGAGAGAATTGGCCATCAGGACACAAAAATCGACTAATTAACCAATAAGAGACTGATAGAAAACTGTTCCCAGTGCCCGTTAGCTATTAACATGTACCTGGTAGGTGGAGTGATAAAAGCTCCGAACAAAACTGCGCAGGGATGACGAGAGGGGGAGGGAGGGATGAGCCTTAAGAGAAGAGGAGAATCAGGAAGCTTATATCCAAGTGATCTGTCAGTCAGAGAAGGCTTTATTTAGAAGGTGTGATTTTATTATTTGTGAGACTCCGCAGAGGATCGTTTTCATGCAGAATTCTTCCCCTGTTCCTTACTGCTGTGGAACTTCTGTAATGAAAAACATTTATCATCTACAAAACGCCAAACATGCCGATGAAACTGTCTGTTTTGCGGGAGATAATTGCTAAATCCTCGTCGCCTCTTTGCACCAGTCGCAGTCACCTCACCCACAGTGCTATTGACAGCTTAATAATTCTACTCTTGCAGTCTGAAATTAACTTGATCTTATCTGTCAGGGTTCTTTTGTCGGTATTGATTTAAGATATTAAGCCTGTCAGTATGCATAGAAAGGGTGCTATGCAACAGTTTTATTGCCTGTTTCACTCACAGACCCTACACCTTAAAGTGTGATGGGACTCAGGCTGGGAGAAAAACATTGTTGTCCACGTGACTGCTCTGTACTGACTAATTATCAATACTGTCATTCTGTTGCATCTCCTGCTGGGTTAACTTTCCTCCATGTCTGCTGTTTCCATTGTTGTTTAAACAATTCACTTTTCACCTTTTATTTCAAGAAACACAATTCTTTTCCTGTCTTTTGAGACACCTGTTCTCAACACTGTTCTGAGATATATACAGTATATGTTTCTGTGTGTGTGTGTGTGTGTGTGTGTGTGTGTGTGTGTGTACACCATCCAATTCCTCTCTCCAAATCTCCAAATTAATCTCTCAGCTCTTCCGTCTCTTTATCCTCGGCACCCTGAGCGGTGGCAGCTGAAGCTGGCAGACTCCCCTGACATTTGTTTACCACAGCATCAATCAGGCCCTTGTCGCTGACGTCTCTCAGGCAGCAGATCCTGCGGACAACTCCTCAGTGCAGCTTGGCACAACAATACTGCAACTTCCACGGAGGCTTTCGGCAGCCACATGAGATAGAGAGAACGGGAAACACTGAGGAGAGGGAACTCCTCTTTTTGTTTTAACGTTAAAGTCGAGTGTGTCGTGTTTATCTGTTTGATGTATGGTGAGGGGTTTTTAGAGGGCTGACTAGGGAGCACAGTAGAAACTCAAAGCTTGCCTGAAGAAATGTCAGACTTTATTCTTCTTCTTCCTCTTCAAAGTGTTGTGATGCAAAATCGAGATAACTTCAACCTAAATGATGGTGTTTTTTGCCTTCTAAAAACATAAACGCCAGTTTGAAGAAAAGTTTGATGTCTTTTTTATAGTTTTAGAATACACTGTACTCCTACAGTGTTACTAAAAAATAGTGATAATAAAAGCATATTCAACCAATTAAATCAGAGAGAATGGCTCTTTTTAAAAGATGTCCTTCAGCACATCATCACACAAAGCTGCACTTCATTCACCGTCACTATTGCAGCAGCTGTGGAGGCTCAGTTATCCTTGATCAGACTGAATCCTCAACTTGTATTTTTTTGCCACCTAACTGTGATTTTTCAGATAGAATTTATTTCTTCAGGGCATTTATTCTTACATACAGTTTTGTTAGGCCACATTGCCCGAATGAGACATTCTTTTTATCCTAGTTTGCCTTAGCAGACTTACATGTGTATATTTCAAAGAGCTCTGGAAATCCAATTACTTCTCATCTTTGTAAACAACTTGTTCTGTCAGTGGCCAGGTGCACAAAATGTTGTTTCATCAGCTTCGATCTAAGTCATGCCTATCTTATTACCTCATACGTAGTGAATGCATGCTAAATCCCTTGTTTGTTTGTCTGCACACTGAACTGCTACTGGCTCTAATCTTTGTGGCTGAAAAAAATACAAAATTGTGGTCATGGTGTGGAAACTGTAGCCTGGGGTGATGAGAAACTTTCTGTTCACCAAACAGATCTCTGAGGAGAACAACACGACTGTGGTGTATTTCTTTAATGTGCATAAAAATGACTCATTTTTAGAAGCAATCTATTTTTGAATCCCACCCTCTTTAATAACTCTTCATAATGATCGTACGCTCATTAAGGCTGCAGAATCTGCAGGAGATAGTGGTTCATCTGTTTAGCATGCAGGGGCTGCAGTTGAATCCATTTTTTGAGAGGCTTCTGTTCTGTGAAAAATAAACAGAAGTATCTTTGCAGTCCCCTCACTCAGCTCATTCAGACTTCTGTCCCTTCTCTGCTGATTTCTTGCCAGGTGCCGACCTACAGGTTTGCCAAGCCAAAGGCCCAACCTGCTGTTCCAAGAAGATGGAGGAGCGCTATCAGGTAGCTGCGCGCAGCAACATGGAGTCCGGTCTGCAGGTTGTCAGTGCCCAACTTAAACGTCTTATCATCCAGAACGCTGCAATATTCCAAGGTAAGCAGTGAGCATAGTTTGAATAAAGCTGTCTCAAACAGAGCACAGAAAAAGGGAAAACCATCATAACAGCAGTGTTTAACTGATGATTGACGTCCTCATGTCAGGATCCACTTTCTTGGCTGCAGATCAGTGTTCACGTCAGCACCTCTCTCCTCCAGGCACTCAGTCACATATAAATAAGTCAGAAGCATAATGCACACAGACAGTGATGAGACTGCTGCTCAACTAAATGTTAAAATGGCAGAGCCGTGAGGTTCAAGTGACTGAAATGCAGTATAGTTGTCTGTGCCAGACATGTTCTCCCACAAAGTGACAGCCTCCTGAGAGCGGGTGCAATGCAGTCAGTGATGGCTGTTATTCTCAGAGCGAAAAAACGCCAGTCAGCAGAGCTCCTGAGAGCACCCTCGGCTGAGAGGGGTCAAAGGAGGGTGACTGGTATGGTATGGCTGGTTCCAGTTTACAGATGTACTCAAAAAGAACTTGCTCAGTTAAGAGTGAAACAGGCAAACTCGGAGGTTCAGCTGCTGTCAGCTGAGAAGACAAGGATAAAGTGGATAAAAGTGGCAGGTAGGTGCTGAAAGTGAAGGTTTGAACGGTGCAATGACACCTGTTCTAACAGTGATGGAAGCAGATATATTATAAAACTCAGCAGGAGCTATGTGACACTGTCGAATCAGTGTGTCCCTGTTGAATTGTTACTCAAAAGAACAGAGGCTGCTCTGGAGGCAAAATCGAATCCCAGCTGATGCTGTGTGCTACGCAGTGGATACAGGTGTATGCTTTCAGACTGTTAAGCAATAGTCAATTGTGGTAGTTGGTGCACGCGCCCCATGTGTGGAAGCTGGGATCTTCTGAGCGACTGGGACCAGGTTCGGGTCCGGCCTGTGGCTTCTTTTCCGCGTGTTGTTCCCTGCTCTCTCTCCCTGATCTCCAGCTCTATCCCCTGTCCTATCTCTTCCATAAAAACAGGCACGAAAAGCCCCCCCAAAAATCTTTAAACAAAATCTATCATTATTTGTTTAGCCCCATTTCATAACAAGTGTTATGTTGAGATGCTTTACAAAACAGCATATGGGATAATATGCAGCCAGTAGTTCTCCTTTATATTCCTCATGGTCCTCATTGTCCACACTTCCTTGCCGCTGAGGTAGAGGTCGGAGCAGCCCGTGCATGGATGAGGACAGCGGTGGTTGTGAGACCAACACAGTCCGACAGCGGTGGCGGGGTGTCAGGGATGCTGGGTGGTAGTAGTGCCAGAACACCTAGCTGAAGGTTGGGGGAGCTCTGTTTACTCAAGATGCAAAGCAGTAAGCCACCAAATACAACAAACACAAATATTTATAGACATTAAAGTAACTAATTTAAATTCCCTGAATACTGTGATTGGGAAAATATAAAGGACTTTACATTATTAAAAATTACTTTAATAGTTTTGGGTTTTCAAACAGACTAATTTTGTCAACTATACTGATACACTGATACAAGCAAGTGAGGCCATTACAAAGAAGAAGACCATTCTAATCATTGTTTAAAATATCCTTATCTGCCATTAGGTCAGCGTCACATGAATTGATTTTGCAGCACACAGGAAAAAGGAGGCCCAGTCCGCTATTACTTCTTTTTTTTAATGTTACGTCTTACATCAGGAAACCCCCCACCTCCTGTCTGACAGGGATAGTGAAAGCATGGATACTACAGCGACATGCTCAACCAACCACGCTGACACCGACCAACGCAGAATCAATATGTCGAATTGGCCAAAAACAGGTTGGTCTGGTAAAATGGTGGCCAATGGGAGAGAGCTGGAGTAGGGCAACGATTGCTCACTGTCGGTCCAACTACAATCCGACAATCTCCTTGGGGGTTCAGGACCGTAAGACCGTAAATAACATGTTCGTTATCTATAATCCAAAACAAAATATTGAATAACCCATAGTCCCAAATAAATCCTGCACAAATACTCCCAAATGGAATCGTCTAGGAAAGACCAACATGTTATGTTATATAGAAAGCAAAAAAAGAACAACAGGTCACTTGAAAATGAATGTGCAATGTGTAAGACTGTCTGGGTCTGAAAACAGACAACTCTGTAGTGGGCTATAGACAATATTCATAAATACAAACATCAGATATTTAAAAAAAACAAAAAAAACAACAACAACAACAACAACAACAAAAAAACAGGCCGCAGCAAAACATTTGTGGTTAGTTCATTTGTGAATTTACACATTCAGATCTGACGTCATGATGCCGGTTGGGTTTTGGAAATGTGCTAATAAAGTTTATTATTGGTTGCTGGCTTGAAGTCAGTTCCTATTTAGGATTTCAACAAGCTGCCTGCTGAAGGTCCATGTTGCCAATAAAGGTATGTTTGTGAGCTAGACAAAGTGCAGGAGTTTGACTGTTAACATATTTTAACATCTTAATCAAAACTCTGTTGCAGTTATATGACTTTAATGCTATTTCCTATCGCCTTTTATTAGCCGAGATTGGATACTGGGATAGTGTTCCTATAGCATTGTTAAAGTTATTCATTCACTGTAAACTTTAAGCTCTTGTTTTCAGTACATTCTTGGACAACAAAGAGGTAAACAACTCTTCGAGCATAGCCACATCAGCAACAGTTGTTTTTGAGAGTATCCCTTTCACATGTGCTTTTGTTATCAGGCGCAGCAGCTCTGTTTACTGTCTTGGGGTTTCCACTTGAAGTGGGATGTGCAGACTGACTGGGCAAACTCTTTTTGAGGGTGCAAACTTATTGCTTGTGAATCCTGACATGCCAATTACAGCTCTGGGTTTTAATGGGGGCCGTGGGGTTTTTCTTGACTGGGTTGTTACACTTTAACTATGTAAGAGACTGCTGCTGTGGTTTAGCTGCTCTTTCCTAGAAGGGCTTCAATACTAATTGCTTTAGCAAAGGGCTTGAGAGAACTCCCCAAACAGCCAAGGTCTGTAATCCTTTTAACATCCTGGTCTTATTTGTTTCCCTCTACTTCATTTTCATCCTTTCTCTCTCTTCTTCTCTTTTCTTCTTACAAGTCTCTTTCTCTCCGCCCCTCTCATCCTCCCTCTCCACCTCTGTCACGCTCAATCTTCTTGACTTTCTCTTTTCCTTCTGTCTTTCCCTTCTTTTGTCTCTTCCTTTCACGCATGTGCTACTATTGGGAATTGAGTGCATGCCTTGTTTGCAATCTTCTTTGCTGCTCTCAGTTTCTTTCCTTCTGCACTCACTTCTGCTAGAGATCAAAGGGCCTCTCCTCTCCTCTCTCTTCCATCTTTTAGTGCTCTTTCCCTGCATCCCGCTCTCCTACCAACTCCACCTGCCCTTCTTGGCTTTCCCGTTACTCAGTCTACACCAGATATTTTATCACCCTTTTGAAGTCAACTTATCCAAACAATAGCAATAGTAGTGGCTCTGAATCGTTTTACTTCAGGCAGTGAGATGACATGCCACTTCAACATTAGGCTTCTTCCAGATCAATACCAGGAAATAGGTAGGGCATTAAGAATTTCTAATGATGCGTGCCTCTCACTGGCAACATGTCTGAAGTGCCATTTGACAATCTAATGATCCTTAGATGATCTCTTTATAGTATACCATGGAGAGACTACATAATGGATAAACTGCAGCATCCACTCTGATGTGTGACAGACTCTTAAATTTCATTTTGATTCACATTAGAGAGGTCATTACATCATCTTCCCCTACGTGCCGTAAATGCCTCACACTCAATGTCCTGATGTTGATGATTGAAATGAGATGAGGCTGCTCTCCAAACATCCAATACTTTGTGGAGGATGTATATCTTGTGATGTGTGCCTCACTGGAGATAACCTGATGCATGAAAGCTACGGCTGAGTTTTGAGTGCAGGAGAGGACTGTGCTGAGAGTGACACAAGAAGACTTAGAGCATCACCTGGCTGATTTACACATCAGCATCTGTTGACTCGTTACAGGGTCAACCAAAGTTTAAAAACATAACAAAATAATTGTAAGCAAACACCACTTAGCATTACTGACCCTGTCAATGTCTGCCTCTAAAAACTCCATCACAGCCACACGCAACACATTCAGCATGAAACATGTAAAGAAGAGAACGTTTTGCTTTCAAGCAGCGGACACTTCAAGTTGTTACGTGATCATTGTTTGCTAGCTTAGCGTTGGTGAAGGAAAAGGTCAACGTGTGATGTCATCAGGGTAATCCAAGTAGAAAGCCTTTGTTACAGCTGGCTTCAGTGATTGAATGAGGTATCCAGGTAGGAGAGTCTCATAAAAAGATCACACTGAGATGTATTATGGTTAGCGTAGTATCAGTTTTTCATAAATATCTCTCTACCATGTCAATGGAGACACAATTATAATGAAATGTGTAGCCTTGTAGGTATCACAGTTATCAAACAACGAAGTGATATCTTTTTTACAGTTAGTCAATTCAGATTCAGATTCATTTATTTGTCCTTTGCAGGAAATTTGCTTTCACCCTCGTACGAGAGACACATAAACAGACAGACCTCAAGACTGTATGTCTACATAAAGACATACAGTACATTCTCCACCATACACATTTAACACAGAAAACAGAAACACACATTTAACGATGCAGTCTATTCAGTTCTGTTATGGCAGAGGGGACGAAGCTCCTACTGAACTTGACCCTCTTCCAGGTCAGGGACCTGTACCGGCGGCCAGATGGAAGTAGCACGAAGTATGGGTTTAGGGGGTGACTGGGGTCCCGGGTGATGACGAGTGCCCTGCGTGTTGTGGCTATGGTGTTAAGGTCAGAGAGGATGGGGGTGGGGAGGCTGATGATTTTGGCAGCTCTATGTGTGATTTGGGGGGTTATGACCAACTCTTTGGTTTTCACCATGTTGAGGTGCAGGTGGTTGTCAGAGCATCACTGTGTGAGGTGAGAAATGGAGTTGTGGTATTCGGTGAGTGAATGATCTAACAGCCCAACTACAACAGTGTCATCGGAGTATTTGAGGTAAGTGTTTGTGGGTGAGGGGCTGATGCAGTCATTGGTGTAGAGGGTAAAAAGGAACAGGCTCAGCACATATCCCTGGGGGGAACCAGTGTTGGTTATGGCGTATGATGATGTCACGCTCTCCACTCTGGTGGATTGTGGTCTGTTGCAGAGAAAACTGTGAACCCAGTGGATGAGGAATGATGGGATGTTCAGGTGAACATAAGCAATTTTATGTTCACTATGAGCAAAGTTGAGAAAATAAACGTCCATCTTCCATCTGAACCACGAACAAAATCTGTCGTAGGAAATAGGGATATGTTGATGTAATTACTCAATTAACGTTTCACCCACTAGCACATTGTTTTAGATTTCTTACAGTTTCACAGTGAGAGTGATATGTAATGAAGATTTCTGGGTTCGCCTTCCTGAATATTGCGAGTAAGAAATCAAAAACGGTAGATGGAGAGGTTTAATTTTACCAGCCACAGCTTCAGTTTACCAGACGAACATGTGCAGAGCGAGCCAGATTACAGCAAAAGACCCCCGCTTTATGGCAGCTGCAGTAATTCTCAAGGGACAAAACACATTACTCCAATAGATGAGAGCACATAGCAAAAACAACAACACAAAGATAACTTGCAGTGATTTCCACCGTTAAACATAGAAAGACTAGTTTGATGCTGAACCAAATGAGCTTAAAGCACAAGGAGGAAGGAGCTGTGACAGACGGCAGGCTGTCTTACTTCACATCAGGTGCTGGCATTGTTAGCTCACATGGTTGTGATGAAACCAGAGTGGAGACCAAAAATGGTGACTGGAGATATGCTTCCATTATGTTTTGTAGAAAGAGAGCTGACAGCAATTGTGGAGCTGGAGTACAGCTCCACTCTCATGGAGAACAACAGCTATGACAGTGGAAAAGATGTGTGAGGAAAGTCCAGCAGAATTGAGGATACGTTACCAGTTTCCTGTCCTACACACCACATGAAACGTACCAGGCTGCCAGGAGGTCTACGTCAGACAAATTTACCTTTTTTTTTTCAGTAAAGTATATACAATTAGGTACTTGAGTACTCATTTACAAGGTAATGTACTGTAAATGTGCATCCCTATTGGGAAGTCACTGTCAGTGTGTGCATATGCATAGGCTTTATCACGTTCAGAGGTAGAAAAACAGGGAGGGAAGACCCAATTGCAGGTAAAAAGAGGTTTGATTAACAAAAGGCAAAAACAAAAACTCACTCAAAATAAATCCAAAACGTTCCAAAAAAACCAGGCAGAGAAGAAACACAGTACAGGAGCAAGGAGACGAAACGACGGGCTCAGACAACACATGACAAACTACAAACAACAATGAACTGACAACACGAGGGAAGGAACACAGAGACTAAATAGACTGAGGTAATCAGACACAAGTGAGACTAATAAGACAGGTGAGGACAATCAGGGAAATGAAGACAGGAAGCAAACACTGAAAACACGACCAAGATATTGCAAAATAAAACTGGAAACACTTAAGACTGAACTAAGAAACACTAAACACCAAACAAGGAACCTAAAAATACAAGTAACACAGGAAACAAACTTACAGGCAACATAGAAAGACACAAGGATACAGGGAAACTAAAGTTAACACTAGACGAGGAAACATTAAAAACACACAAGGGAACATTCAACACTGGGAAACATTTACACACAGGGAAACACTGGGGAAACAATGAGAACTAAAACAAGATGAAATACAGAACCAAACCATGACAGGATTGGGCTAAACTCTACCCTGCACCAAGGGCTAAATTAAGGCTGCAACAATTCCCAATGATTATAGTATACAGCACATTTCATGTCATCCCCTCACCAGCAACACTACTCTTTGTCTGTTTCCCCGGTATAGCAACTCGACCAAGCATAAAGTCATCCAATACCATTTGATTGGCAGCTCTAATTGTTGTTATTTCCCTGGCGACATGTCCTTCAGAGCTGCTCTGATTATCAGCTTGAGCTGGAGGCCGCAGATTAGAAATTTGATTATCCTCTTTTGTTAATGAAACAAGCTTTTATTTCACTTTATAACAATCCTTTGTAGAGGTTATTACTGTGAAAAAGCTGAGATCCACTGCTGTTTAGTAGCTTTGCAAGCGCTATTATAGTATAGTGCTTGTTTAAAATCCTCTGACAGCAGAGTTTGTGGAGAGAACTACCACACTGCTCTAAACTCGCTTCCATCTCATCTTGTTCTGCTCCACAGCCTAAGGAACAGTCCGGACCCAGAGGGGAGTCACACTCAAGTCCAAAGAGCAAACCTAATTAGTAAACATGAGAGGTTAGGATCAGCCCGATTGCTTATGAAGTCAAATATGTGGGTAGGAAAGTTTAGCAGGCAGAGCGCGTGTCTCTGTGTGTTCAGCTATCAGACACTCTGTGTAATATCTGCAAAAAAAATTGGGACAGCAGTCTTGGTTCTCCTGAAATGACTCGATGGAGGCCGGCACAGTGGGGTGTTTGGAATCAGGTCTGACTTGGACTAGTTCCAGGCAGCATAAGGGAGATGTGTTAGGGCTTCTCATGTGCTGCAAGGGAGCGGGGGGGCGTTCTCTACTTTACTCTGAACTCTCTGGGGCTCCATGGAGCGCGAGTTTGAAACAAGCTTGAAAGGATGCTCATGTCTTTTTATCAAACATAAAGTTATGGATGACCTGCAGTGTGTGCTGTGTCCAACAAACGTACACATTCACACGCTGAAAAAATCTTCACCCGATAAAAGAATGAAAAAAATCTTCTTTTGTGTCCTTGAGTTCCTCATACCTTATTCCTAGAGGGCCAAAAAATTAGCATCTCATTAGCAGTCTCTAAAAACTCGATCAGCTCCCCCTCACTCTTTCTGGGTGGTTTTTAATTACCCTTAGTGTATAAGATGTTAGAATGGCAGCCCCCCTGTGGCCCTAGTGGAGGTTGTTGTTGACCTTGAGCAGAGTTTGCCCTCATTTGTCACCGATAGTGCTGAATGGACATTTGCGTAGGCAGTAACCCAAACAAGATGTGGCAGGAGGTGGATGATGCAGAAACTGGCAGGCTGGAGCTGCCTCTCCATCCAGCAGCCAATAATCAAAATCAGATCTTGCTGCCCTTTGCATCCATTCTTCATCTCCTGCTCGTTAGCCATCCACTCGATCCGGAGAGCTCCTGGAGGCCGAACTGAGCCAGCCCTGTCTTTGTCCTCCCATCATTTGCTTTCCAATAACCATCCCTTTGCTCGGTGCTCTCCTCTCAGTCCTTATGTATTCAGGAGAATTTTCCAGGAGTAATGCAATAAGAGTGAGGACTGGTGAATATGTCCGCTGCAAGATGTCTCTAGTTGTTTACCCACTGCCTTGGGCTAATCTAATAACTTAATGATGGGGAGAGGCAGTTTGGCTATGTCCAATGGGCTCCTTCGAGCATCGTTTACCAGACATGATGGGGCATACCAGCCAATACCACATCTTCTTCTATCAACTCGTGATTTCATTTGAACTTAATTGCTTGTGTTTTATCATCATGCATCACTTTTTAGTTTGCTCTGACAAACTGTTGTACAGATTGATATTTAATAAAGCAGTGTAATACTGAGGAGCAACCTGTCTGTTTGAGTTCTGAGGCTCCTCTTGTGCTGAAAGCTAAAAGTAAAAAATCAGACCAGAACAGTTACAACAAACTACCCAACACAATTACACACAGGTCATCTTAACAACAACAAAGAAGCCACACATAAACAGGACACTAATCATAATCATACATCATGATCAGATGATTTGAATGTAGACAGTGCTGTGTTGAATACTGTATGTGTGGGGAGGGAGTTCCAGAGCAGCTATAGAGAAGGCTCTATCCCTCCAGGTTCAGTGCTTGGTTGTATGTGGGGAAGACAGGAGGTTGGCGTTGGAGGAACGGCGGCTGCGGGAAGGAGTGTGTTGGTGGAGGTCGAGGAGAGCCGTGAGCTAAGAGGGGGCCTGGTGGTCAAGGGCTTTATGTGTGAGGGACAGGGAGCCAGTGGAGAGTTTGCAGGAAAGCGGTGGTGTGTTTACGGGATTGGGTGAGAAAGCATGCAGCAGAGCAGAGTTCTTGATGTATTTGAGTTTAGTGGATGATTTGTTGGATGATGTGTCGTAAAGGATAATATTGCAGTAATTAAGTCTGGATGTGATGAAAGCATGGATTAGTGTTTCTGCAGCAGAGAATGAGAGTAATGGACAGAGACAGGCTATGTTTTAAAGTGAAAGATGGGAGCATTACCTTTTATCTCCCAATGTTTTGTGTTTTTTCAAGTGTTTCTTTTTAAGCAGCATTTTATTGGAATAAATAAGGGAAGCTGGCTCTAACCCAGAGACAATAGTGAGGTGTGCACTGTGGCACAGAACCACTTTTTGGCTGCCCTGCCTTTGTGTCCTTCCTTCGCCACACCCCAGTCCCTGACAAGCTGCTTCCCTCTCTTTGAATTAACCTCAGTGACTGTGTAAGGTGGGACAACAAACAGATGACTGCAGCCCCAGATAATCAGTGACACTGTCTTAATGAAAACCCTGCTCTCAGAGCAAAACCATGGAGATGTTCTTCAGTTTAATGGTGATAATGATTGTCAAGAAATTTGTGCAAATTTGAACCTACATTTTTAGAGTTATTTGAACACATTGTCCTAAAATATTCAGCAGAGAGGAGCTTTTCTGCTCGTTGCTTTAACCTTTCTGCCTAACTTTAGCGACAATTTAATGTGACAAACTTTATTAATGCCACAGAGCCAGCAGTCTAAATAAAGGCATACTTTCAAACACCCTTTTCTGTAGTTTCCATCTGCAAACAGAACAACAATGTTCTTGTCTGCTGAGAGTAAAACAGGACATGCTGTGGTTCCTCTTCCAAGAAAGGCTCCTGACTGGAGCGCAGGGCGCGGCCTGATGACCTCTTACATTCAGAGTTCAGCATTCAAAAAGTAATTATAGATGGAAAGGTTTATAATCTTCAGCCACACTCAGAAAGTTTCAGCTTTAAAAAAAAGGAGTAAATACGGATGGTAACAGGCTACGCTTCATCAAAATAAAAATAAAAAAACCCGGACTTGTTTCGACACAAATCCTCCACCAGACAAAGAATGAAGGTTTAAAAAGGAACCCAGAGATTTAATGTCAACCTTGTACAAATGAGTATATGGAAATGCTTATCATGATTATTTCACATTTTTTAGGGGGTAGAATTTTATGAAATTCATTTCAGTGGCAGTTGTAGAGATCTTCCAAGAGCAGCTTGAATTAAATGTCTATGTGTCCAAGCTTTAGAAATAGAAAATAGAAAAAAAATATCACAGCAGTCAGTTCCCTGAGCTAACTCACCTGGGGACAGCAAAGTGAAAAGGTGGGTCCTTACCATTGGTGTTGTCTTCCTTTAGCCTGCACTCCAGCTGGAGAGGCTGTTGGCGAATAAAAAACAAACATGAAATCACCTCTTCCGATGAATAATTTCACTTTTTCCTCATCCAGATAAACCTTTGTTTCCTTTTTTTTTTACATGCTTTCATTTTCTATTGTTAGGCTTTCCAGACTGTCTGTCTTATCTCTCCGGGCTTTATGTAGGTTGCCAGGCGTTTCTGTCTCCACAGGAGGCCTCAGCATCATATCCCCAACAGGGCTGGCATCCTGCTTAAAGTGCTCCTGTTGTCTCGTGCTTCACAGTACACCTTTTTAACCGTGCCTCCGCCTTTTGATTTGACCGCACTCAAACCCAAAAATGCGACGGCTGTCTCTCTGCTGATAATATGTCAGCCAGTCTGCACCCCATGGGGTGGATATTTGCATACTGTTTCAGCTTTGTAAAATCTTCAATAGCAGAATTATAACCCGGAAAAGAAAAAGACGCAACTCCTTCAGATTTACACTTTGGTCTGTTCATCATGCAACGTTGTGCTATTATACCAACACAAAGGCTGATTTCTACACTGACATTAAAAGTTGGTTTGTTTATATTCATTTTGGAAAAACCTGTGGAGAATGGGATTAGATAGATTTTATTTCAAGCATGTTTTAAAAACAAAGGAAAAAGATAAAAAATAAAAACCTGAAACAGTTGTGAAATTGTGATTTTTTTTGCCACTGCATCTGATTGTCTATGAATGTTTTATTTTTAACAGACAACAAAGTGTTGTGTGTAGAAGGGCCCTTTTTATGGATTTGTCTTGAAGTTCTTTTTTGTAGTTGCATATCCAAATCTACTCAACCCTTTATTTTTGGCTTCAAGGCACAAATTTGTACTTTACTCTTCGCAGACCAGACAGCACTTAGCTGTGACAGATCTGCCTCATTAAATTCATTTATTCTCATTCAGTCTTTACAGAAAGACCCCAGTTTTGATTCTGCTTTGGTGTCACCACAGCGAAGCACTTATCTGCAGGGAGAGAGCGCATGACTTCTGTTCGTCCCTGCTTTTCCTTCGCCCCCTACTCTGTCGTGTTCTTTTACGCTGATGTGTCAAAAATTGTCATCAGCGGTTTCTAGGGAAGAGTGTGGCTCTTGGTGTTTGAGCCTCATTTTAATGATGTGCCCTGTTGCACGCCTCTCGAGCTGAATTTCATCATCGAGAAAAAAAACAAACAGTGTGGAGTGAGGATCAAAGTGTCATTTGAAATGCTATCATCAAATAGAGCTGAAGGGACTGACAGCTCCTCCTAGCTCCAGCTGAGAGAGGGAGCCTTTGTTTTCTTTCAGTGTCTGTTGACTGGAGCATCGGCCCAGAGAGGAGAGGAAATTAAGGGGGATTCAGCAGGAAAGCAAAGGAAAGGAGAAGGAGAGAAAAAGACAGGATGGAGACACATGAGAGGAAGAGCAAAAATGTAAACAAGTGAAAAAGAAAAGAGGAGAGATTAGAGGAGAGGAAAGGAAAGGAGAAGCGAGAAATCTAAAAGAGAACAAAGGGCAAATGTTGATAAAGTAATAAAGAGAAAAGGGAGAGGGTGAAGAGTGAAAGCAGCATTGACACAAACACATCTCATACAGAGCTAATGAGCCCTTTTAAATGAATCAAGCAGCATCACCATACATCATGTGAGACTTTTTCCACTTAGTGGATGATACAAATCTGCTTTTTAGAAAAAGCCCAAACATAGATCTTTTTAATCAAATGGCTTTCTGTAAGCTAAATCAATGGAAAAGCACGATCACATTTGAACAGCTAAATCAATTAGCAAGAGGTGTTTGCAAAAGCAAACATTTGTCTTTATATTAACCCAAATGGAGGCTATTCTTGGCTGTCACTTTGTTTATATTTATCCTCACTCCAGGGCAGGCTTACTCAGTATGAATCCAAAGCCTTTACAGCTGATGTGATGTGGCTGCAGCTCCCCTCTCACTTCTCCTCAAAGCTATCACTCACTTCAATCTGAAGTTATTTGAGTTAAGCTCTTCGGAGGCAACCCCAGCAAGACCTCAAGGTGTTTGCTTGTCAATCTTTTTCTTTGTGCACAACATTTGGCAGGTCGTGGCATGGGACACCTGCCCCAGAATTAATCTTCAAGGTCTTGTTGTCTATGAAAAGCATGCTCCTCTTTGGAAAGGTGCACTCTGCAGTCGGTTCACTCACAGGTCTAAGTTGTTTGAGGTTGCAGTCTCATAATATCAGCACAGAGTTTACCTGAAAAGGAAGAGTATAAAGCTGTCGCAGCACTGAGGAGCGACCCATTTTTTCCTGCTCATCCTCCACATTTTCATGCTTCTTCTCTCACCTCATGACCTCACCAGATTGCCCTCCTCCTCCTGGTGCATCCATGCACTTATAGTTCAAAGAGATGCATTTTTTATTTCAGCCTATGAAATATTGAAACGCTTACGCAACATGTGCTCGGCCATGCAGACGTAACAAACATGTCAGGGCAGGGTGGAGCAGGGCAGAGGGGCTGATTTTACATCTGTAGGCTTATCTCATGGCTTATTTAGAGCAACATTAATACGTAACAACAATTAACCAAATTTAACTTCTTCTGAAAGAAGGTCACTGTCCTCACCTGAAAAACACACACTCATTGGTTCGAACATCTTAAACAACTGTTTTTTATCCTCTCTACGCACCTCTATCTGTCACCAGAGCTTTAAAGGGATACTTCACACATTGAAACATAAATCTGTATTGACTTTGGGTCATATGCAGTTTACAGTAGAAATGTGAAATTAATGTCGAAGTTGGTGCCATCTTGACCGAGAGAAGGCAGAAAGTGTCTTTTTGGCTCATGTGCATGAAAGACAACAACTCCCAGAATGCACAGCACCGCAGGCTACTCCGACTGAAGCTAGGTGCTCTATTTACATTCTGTACGGACATTTCCTCACCTGATTCTGAGATTTCTTTGGCATTTTAAAATTCCTGTCAGCAAACGGACTCTATGTCTGTGTCCATAGACAAAGAGTGACAGCACTGACACCACCAGTCCGCCCCAGCTCGAGCCGGCCCGGGCTCCTTGTCACTGACAGGCAGGTCTTTCACAACAGCCGCCTACTGTTTCTCCATCAGCCTCAACTGCTTGTCGCTATAGTTCGGCTCGTAGTGAAAGCCACGAACGTCCAATTCGAGCACAAGACCTTCAAAGTCCCCTTCGTCCATATCGGTTTCGCTATTGTCATTGATTCTAATCTTTCTCCACATAGCCTGTTAGCATAACTTCCAAGCAAGATGGTGGATGTTGCTTTAAGATTCTGGCAGTGAGGTCCCGCCTAGTGATCTGTAATTGGTCTGTAACTTCAGTGGTCGAAAATATGAGGAACTAGCGATGTAATTTCACCCCCTCTTACCACAGCAGCCTCCGATGACGCAAAATGATGATTTTGGGTTATCAGACACTCCTTTTCAGACAAGAAATACAGAGCTTTCCCATCTCTGGGGAAAATGATGACAGGATGCACGATCATTCAAGAATACTTTTTTTAATGATACAAAACTTAATGCAAATAAGTTAAGTATCCCCTTGAAGTGTGATGTTGATATAGTATTGAAAGGTGTGTGATCAGACATTCAGTTTGCCACATCAAAAATCAACTCTAGATTATTTTAACTAAATGTTTTTCTAACTTCAGACATTTTTCTGAAGAGCTGTTTCGAAAACCTTCCGTTTTCAGGTCCCCAATATGGCGTCATCGCATTGAACATCTGAAAAAGCAACAACATTTTTATTTATTTTTTATTTTTACATTTTTTTGGGGCTTTTTGTACCTTTATTGGGGACACAGGACTATGGACAGAGACAGAAATCGGGAGAGTGGGGATTGACATGCAGGAAAGGAGCCACAGGCTGGATTCGAACCTGAGCAGCTCACTAACCACTGCATCACCAGCCCCAAAATATTGCAGTTTGTAGATGAAATGAAAAAGACCCTCAGAAAAAAAGAGGCAAGGGGATTTCCTCTCCCTCTACTTGAAACAATAGGCCTGCCACGGTTCAGGCTGCAGATGGAGGAGTGGTCTTTATTGAACCAATTGGCCCCTGGAATTATTGATGAGGCAGGACACCATGTTCGCCCAGCAGGAGTGTGTGAATAGGGCACAGTAGGCCAAGGGCAAGCTGGGACCCAAGAGCTTAACGGAGGAGAGAAGGAGCGATGGTGGTGGTGGTGGGAGCTGCTGCACGCTTCTCTGCCCACTTGGCGTGACTGATGTGAGGAGAAATGTTTGGGTGGTGAAGAGTCTGCTCCAGGTCTCAGTGGAGCCTCATCAGTGCAGAACCTCACAGAGCCCCCTCCCACCCCTCCATACATCCTGACATCTCCAACAACCCTGGCTGGACGAGAGGCTAAGTGGTGTGAAGCAGGGAGCTCTCTGACAAGCTCCATTACGTCTCCTCAGAAAATTCCCCTGGTCTGCCTGTCAGGAGAAAGGTGAGGGAAGCGGAGGAAGGGGGATTGTTTGGGAGTGATAGGCCAATCAAAGGAGCTACAATAGAGTGGAGTTTCATTTACAAGCTCCTTTGTGTGGTTTTCCCTTTGAGTTACATCATGACAAAAAAGCAGTTCATTCTGCGTTGTTAGCTTGACTCTTAATCATTAAGCTAAATGTCTTTTGTTTTCACCTGAGGGTAAATTTAGGGAGAGAGAGTTACTAGAAGGTGGGAGCTTAAAAAAGGGGAGGTAAACCAGAGGAAGACCAGTCATGGCTAACTTGGACCTTGTTAGTATCGATCCTCTCAGATTGAGCGCCCTTTCATTTATAATTCATCTCTGTCTGATGGGCAGAGATGGTTGGAGAGGGTGGGGTGAACTGTGTTTTAGTGTGTTTTTCTCGGCAGTCTGAAATGTTTTCTTGTGACGGCACAGCTAATAATGAGCCACAGGAGGGTGGTGTGTCAATAGAGAGGGCCTCTTTACGGCTCGGTGTCCCCTGGGTCGAGCTGTGCTCTTGTCAGGTCTGATGGGAGCTGTAGGCGGCCCCGGTAATCCTGTGCTGTGTTTCATTGCAGTCCACTTCAGGGGATGTCAGTTTGAACAAGTGAGTGGAGGGGATCGCTCCCTATTAATATTTGAGTAACTCTCGTCGTCGCAGCTGTTTACTTAACAGTACACGCTCTCAGGCTCCCCTGAAGAGCGTCACAGAGGAGCTGACAGCACCACCCTGTCACTCACTCCTCCTGCCCTCCACCCACCTTCCCTCTTCCCCATCTCTCATGGGTCCTGTACTGCTACCTGTCTCTTTTCCCTGAGCTCCTCCTCCCCCCTCATCCATCACAAGCCCCTCACGTTGCTTCCTACCTGTCAGCCTCTGTAGAGACTGTCATTATTTTTCATTTGTGCAGCCGTGTAATACAAGGTAAGTGCACCCGCTCACTCAATGAGTGATTTGGTTGCTTTGCTGTCTATGTCCTCATTTCAATTTGTAAACATTTCTGTTTCCGTGATTGACTCAGTCCGGATCCTGCTGATGTGTCACAGCACTGCTTGTTTGTCACCTCAAAGAAATCCAGCAGGCTTAATGACTGCTATGACCAGACTGTTGTCCTACTTCCACTCTAAAGACAATGACTCTAACCCATGCAGACGAAAAACACTCAGTCTGGTTCGCCCGATGTGTACATCACTGCTCTAAAGTCAGAAAGAGTTCAGGAGTTCATGCAGCTTTAATAACTGAAAGGAATTTCTCTCTGTCTTGTTTCTATTGATACAAAAGAGTTCAGAAAGAATAATTCATCTTTTGAATCTCAATTAAAAGCAGAAGGATACTTTCTTATTTTCCTTTTGACCTATATGAAGAAACAGAAACCACTGTCAAGGCAAACGTGTAAATTTAGAGCTAGAGTCAAAACCTTGTTAGCCACCAACATTTAAACTCTTAGTCACTGGCAGTGGAGAGAGCATACACCTTTGTAGTAAGTAAAAACACCAGAAAAAGGACAGAACCACGCAAACCATGTGAGTTCTGACAGTATGACGAATCCATTGCGAACATGTTTATTGTGTGTTCTTATAAACATGACATTTCTGCAGTTTCTTTAATGCAAAAAAAAAAGACCAAAGATTTTTTTTCAAGCTGCGTATATAAGCAGTGCAGTTTGCACATGGTTTTGATATCCACCAAAAAGCATAAAGAGGAAGCAACCATTGCAAACACCCGCTGGCTGAGTCCATCCTGCTAACTGTGTTTTCTTCCTTTTTGTCATTTCTGAGACTCTCTTCCTACTTCCACATGCACCGTGCTGCTCATAGATTGAATCAGGACTGTACTGCGCGGATACGACGG
The DNA here is from genome assembly GCF_947650265.1 of Symphodus melops. Taxonomy (NCBI): domain Eukaryota; kingdom Metazoa; phylum Chordata; class Actinopteri; order Labriformes; family Labridae; genus Symphodus; species Symphodus melops. Next base: position 20,399,949 of record NC_136699.1, read on the forward strand.
TGAAGCAACAGGAGCCGTTTAGAATTACTTCATACAGCGTCCTACCTCCTTGTTTGAGCACGATTGCGTTCATATTTCCCCGCGGACCGTGCCTGAGACCACTTCTTCAAGCAAACTCAGATACGGTACCTGAGTGCGGTACGAGTACAATACGTTTGTGTTCACTCGGATCAAATGATCCGACTTTGGTGTCAAACTGGTCTAGGCCCGGGTCCCTAATGTGAAACCCCTCTAGGACTGTACTGTTATCATCATCTGATCCGGTTTTAAACCTGACCTTGGTTAAATCCACTTGAAAAATGTGTTTTCAGGCGTTGTCAACGAGATGCTAAATGTTCATATTTAATAAAGATGTGAAATTGCAATGAATTGTTTCAGCTTATTGAAGTGTGTCATGGTGCGTTGTAAAAACAGGGAACTGGACCCAATTGCAGATAATCAAAAACGTGCATGGATCAGATGCATGCTTTCAGGAAATAAATTGTATTTTACTACCCACAATGCTGTGTGAAATTAACAGTAAAACATCCCTTCACGTGCACCTCCAAATCAAAACAAACAAGCATAGATTCATTTGATAAAATTTGAATCGAGACTTAAAGTCTCTTCACAAATCGCTTTTTAAATTAACATTGACGAATGTAACAAATGTCTGCATTATTATAAAACCGTTTCCCTTCTGTTGAAATAATGATTTTATATTTATGTATGCAGCGTTATCGGTTTACGCTACACTTAATATTCTGTATATTACTTTCTTTCCTGTACGTACTGTAAGTTATTTTATTATTTAATCCTTTTTTAGCTTTATTTACAAGATGATATTGTTTTTGTTTAGCTGACTGTATATGTGCATTACTCTCCTTGAGCAAAACTAAACAAAAAAAAACGCTACAAAAATGAGGATGGAGACAGCCGGTTGGGTTAACATAAATGACGTCACTTCCATAATCAATGAATTAGTTGAAGTAGACACAAATATCTGCCGACTGTGCATTACTGCTGCTGAATAGTAGGTACTAACAATAGGCTATGCAGCATGGATAGTAGGGACTGAATACTGCATACTGCCTCTACTGACAGATTGAGTAGGCACTTTGCAATTCAGATGCACCCAGAGATGCAGGAATGAACACAAGACCAGAAACACTATGGACAACTGCATAGTTAATCATGAAACACTGAAGACACACAGAGAACTGAAGAATTGTAAAAAAAAAAAAAACACCGAGACACAAGGAGAAGAAATTACAAAATAAAACAGGAAACACTAAAGACAAAACAAGTAAACAGTCAACACTGGGACACAATTACACACAAGAGAAACAAGGATAGAAATCAAAACCTAATCTCTGAAATACAAATTGAAACAGACCAAATCATAACAAAGTGAATAAGAAGGATTTCAGCTTTCTCCTGCCCAAGCCTGTCACTGATCTCTGCAGAAACAAAGACCTTTATTATAGAACTATGAAAGACCAGATTTAAAAGACCTCTCCTTTTCGGTAAAAAGTTCCTCCTTTCTTTGTCTTCCTTTTTCGTATTCTTTTGCTGTACTTTACTTCTCTCCGGAGGCTTTCTGTTCCCCTCAGTTGAACAGGATTTGTCACAGGTGTTAGCAGAAGCCTGTTGTTGCCGCTTTACATCAAGGTCTTTTGCTGTCCTGCTTCGAACTCTGCACCATTTAGGCTCTTTCATTTTCACAAGCAGGCCTGATGTGCACAAATAGATGCATTATCCTAATGGTCGAGACATTATCAGGCTGAGAGCTAAGGTCTGTTTGTGTATGTGTGTGTGTGTGTGTGTGTGTGTGTGTGTGTGTGTGTGTGTGTGTGTGTGTGTGTGTCAGTGAAACACCCCATTAATTGAAAGAACAAGAGCTGCAGTTTCCCAGAGCCGGGGCAGGTTTTCTCTCATGTCAAGCTTTGTCTGCTGCAGCTTAATTTGCACACCTTATGCCACAACGTTAGCTCTGATGTTGTTGTTTTTTGTTTGATGCCAGACTGTGTTTTTTTAAGTGGGCTTATTTGTTTAGCAAAACTGCACAGTAGAATGCTCTTGGTGAAGTTTAGAGGCTGGTCACATGTCTGTCTGTGTGCATATACTGTCTGCTACGTTTTGGAGCACAAAGCATTTGTTTACGATGTTGTGGGTGAATGGCTGATGTTTGTGCATAAAAGAAACCAGAGGCAAAAGGAAGCCAAAGGAGGAAGAACATTCAATCCGTAAAATACACTGAATTCAATTATTAAAGTTGTGTAACTACTTGGAGTGTTCATTCTTTTCTTTTTTTTAAGTATTTAAGTGGAAGGTTCGATGATGATTTAAGTCATTGATATGATTTTCTTCTGCTTCTGTTTTCTTTCTCTGCTGACTGGTCAAAAGTTTTACAACATCGACTATTTTAGTTAACCAAAATCTTCTGTTCATAGTTTTTAGTCAGCTGTGCTGTTACATCACAGACACTTAAAAGGTTAGTGATTTAATGTTACTTTGGGTGAAAAGATAGAACCGAGCTCACATGACAGAATGGTAGCACTCTTATTCATGCATTTTTCAGAAGGGCATAAAGCTTTTTGAGTGCAATTAATAAAGATGACACACAGACATGCACTAAGCACTGACTGAAGACTGAAAAAGCCCAGGAGAGGTGTTAGGTTTGACCAGGACATTTCAGAGCAAACTGTGGACAAGACCCAAGGGTGAGATGGTGACTGGATTCCCTTACGACACCGCAGAGCAAGTAAAGATGTTCTCCTGGAGTTAAAAGGGTAAAAATGAGAGGCGTGTTTACAGACTAATGACCAACTCAAGGGAAAAACGCTGTGATCAGAAAGCAGAGAGAGGAGATAACTAACACATCGGGCCGGGCAGTTCATCGAAAAGGAATCAAAATTAACACTCAACAATTAATCGATGTCATCTTGCCTATGTAAATTATTTGAGGGGCAGAGTCACGTGATGACACGTCCAATCTGCAACATGGAGGCGATGTCCATTGTTTGGACACACTTTGTCTTTAGGGAAGACAAAACTGAACAAAGAGAAGTCAAATGTAAACACTAAGGAAAAACTGTTCACATTAAAGTTATTTATTTTCTACTGATTAACAGAAGTTAATTTCTACTTTAAAAATACATCATGTTACGACTATTTTCCTTTCAAGCAATGCTTTGATTTCAGATCAAAATATTCAATAAATAACTACAAAATAGTTCATCAGATATGCACTCATTGATTAGAATACAAATCACCGCTTTAACAGTGGAGCATATATACAGAAGAGAGCAAAGAAGCTAAAACAAAATCATCATTGATTAAACACAAGCGAGGTAATCGTGATATTGATTTGAGGTAAAGTCTCCCAACACGTGTTTCCTGTCTGATATTTAAAACCTTAAAGCAGCCAAAACAATGGCTGTGGAAGGTTTTATAACAGAGGAAGAAACAGTGAGGTGATTTGGACATTTATCTTAGTTTTAATCTCAATCAAATGTATCTGAGTTGACATTAAGTCAAAGTTGTAAACACACAAAAAAATATTCAAAACAACCTTGTGTTATTGGCTGCTGAAAAAACAAGATTTTGTGTGGCTGATTGTAGATGTTTGCCGTGGCCAGATATGCTTAATATTTCTTTGGTTCATGCTCGTGGAAAGCTCCCCTGTCCTTTGAAAAGTAATAGGCAGCCTCAGGACTGTGCTGAAATGAAAGGACGAGGCTTGACAGGAAATTACTTTCTCTCTAAAATTATATTTTTCATAAAGAATTTACATTTCTTAAATGGTGTCCGTTATTGGTTGTTTCCCTTTGTGTTTATTTTTTGAAGTCTCTTTGTTCAAGATCAAATAAAATATCAACACAATTTGAATAAAAGTTGAATGGGTTAAATTTCCTTTTAAAGAAGCATAATCAATATAGCTGTTTCAGTCAATTGTGCTGCGTGAGAAACTTTGATTGTCAATGTAATTTGAAAGTCTGTGACGTTTAAATGACGGGGAGGATAAAAAGCTGCTTTGAAGCTCTGAGTGAGACACTGAAGTGAAGAACAGTCAAATCAAATCTACGACACAGAGTCAGACATCACCAGCCTCAGAGTGCACTTACACCACTGACCAACAAAGAGTTTAAAGGATTACTTTACAAAACAAACAAGCTTCTTGGAGTATTTCTGGAAATTATTGCTTGATACTCTGCATGCATGTGTGTGAGGAGAGGCTCTTGTACAGCGCTGTGTGTGTCCTGTTCTTGTGGTTGTGGGTCTAATTATCAAGCCTCAGACGGAGCCACAGGCCAACAGGTGGTAGGAAGACGCAGCTCTGGATCAAAGCCATGTGAACATAATTACACAACCTAGCGCTCCCCTCTCCTAGATAAGACTAACTGGCTGCCGCCTCACATACGGATGCAAACAGACCAAATATCCACTGCCTTTTTACTTTGTACAGCGTGAGCACAGTGGGAAAACAGACAGAAGGACGTCATGCTTTTTTTGGTTTTGTTTGTGCACATATTCCTGGACACACTCTAAGCTCTAAGGGATGAGTGAAGACAGACAGATGCACTGTAATGCCACTCAGTTGAATATGTTCATCATTAACACGCAGCCAAGAAGCCAAGAGCAAACTTTAAAGGACAGACGCACGCTCCACCAGTGCTCTGGCATTTTCATGGCCTCATTTCAAAGAGCCTCTTTGAAGTCTCTTAACTAACTACATCCAGGCACATTTATCTACAACTACTGAACAATGATAAAACTGATCGGTTCATCATAAAGGGAGCTGGATATATATATATATATATATATATAGACACACACACCAGCATAAAATGTTAACGTTATGTATTACTGAACCAGATATACTGAAAGCAGAAGGAAAAAAACAAATAAACTCCAGCTGTCACATCTCATTGAAAGTAAATGTTCCTACATTCATCAAAAATGAAAGATGACATAACAGAGAGACAGCAGGTTAATACATTTGGGCTAAACCATTTGTTATTAAAAACAAGACCACTGATTTCCCACAGCTGGACTTAAAAGCTGCTTCCCTCATTTTACACAGTGTAGTGCATGTCTGGCAGGTGAAATAGCTGGCTGATTTTCAAGTACGAGGAGTAAAAAAACAGATGACATACATCTTGTTTTGGCACACTTCAAACAATTAGCATTGTAGTTACAAACATTTAGTCATAAGAAAATATAACAGGTTATCCCTTCAGCACTGTATGATAGAGCTGGAGTGATATTTAATATGCGTGCCCCTTATTCACACAGGAACACAGGGCCTCTGGCAAGATGCAGGCTAGATGTGATGAATATGTAAATGTCTCAACATTATGATGTCGGGATTCTGACTTTGACTCTTGTCCTTGACAAGCTTAAATCCTCAAACTATGTCTGACTCCCACCCCGCCTCTCTTCTTTTAATCAACTAACATACATCGACCTGTTCACAAAACATACAAAATAAGGTGTTCGATATGATCGACCTGCAGAAATCAAAGGACATTGTTAGCAGATCATTCAAAAAGCACACAGTATCTGTACAGAGTGTATATGCAGGGCTTCAATCAGCAAACCTTTGACTTGCAGAGTCAGATCTCGACTAACATTCGGCTCATGTTCCTCCAAGAGGTAAACACTGAAGTCTTTCCTGTGACAGAAGCAGAATATTATTCTCTACTGGTGTACAAAATGTGGTTGTTTTTGTTATCAATTAAAAATTGCATGGACTTTTGATCCTTGACAGATTTGTCTTTGTTTAAAGCTTTTCAAATGACTCCGCTGTCATCATTTCACATCAACCCATAGAGAGGAAAAATACAGTATATCAGAAATGCAATAAAGACTCTTTAAACAGATGTAACAGTTTTAGTTTTGTTTATTATTATTATTATTATTATTATTATTATTATTATTATTATTATTATTTTAATCTTAATTTCAGTGTCAAAGTGTTGGGGCTCAGTGGTTGATTTGGTCACCTGTTGATCTGATGGTCATGGGTTCGATCCCCAGCGCATGCAGTCATATCAATGTGTCCTTGGGCAAGATAATTAGTTAGAAGACAAGGAAAAAGCCCTAATCAAGCTCAAGTCTGTTCACCATTTAAAAACAGTGATGTTAAGGCGAGACACATCAGGCAAAAACAATAATTTTGTAGGCACTGGTCAATTTTGAGATTTTGTCTCTTGAATGTGGAGGTGTGACATGTGGTGTAAAAGTACTTTGAGTGGTAGGAATACTATAAAAGTGCTTTACAAACTCAAGTCCATTAATCATGTTATTGTTCCAGCTCTCCTGAGGTAGCACAGACCTGAGGGAGACAGGTCTTACTTTTTGTGCTCCACATACCTGAAACAAATGCCAAATCCTGACATTGTTAGCAATGCAAACTTAGCATAATGCTGCAAATCAGAGATTAATCCCAATTCATTCTGAATATGAATGTTTCCCTTTATTAGTAAAGGCTAAACCAATCATCACTATAATGTCTATTTATTATTATTATTCCAAAATATTGACTGTTTTAAAGTTTGGGCTGTCAGTGTATGTTGGAGCGTGTGTGTGCCTAACTGCAGTCTGGAGCGCTGCAGCTCTGATTTCAGGGAATGGTGGGGCCGTGTCACAGTGAGATCAGGCATCACTGGAGACTCAAGCATGGCTGCCTGATTTTTCAGCGAGCCACATTTTTTCCCAGAGGTCTGTCTTCCAGGCTCGGCTCGGGCCATGTGACAGACAAACTGCCGTCTGAGGCAGCCCACAGTGGACCTAGAAAAGAAAGAGCAAGGCCTATAGAGGAAGTGTGTGTGTGTGTGTGTGTGTGTGTGTGTGTGTGTGTGTGTGTGTGTGTGTGTGTGTGTATATGCATAAATCCTGGCTGTGCTTGAGCTACTTAATACAGACAGAAATGTGAAGGGACCCCCCGATGAGACCTGAACTTTGGGCCCTCTTGGCTCAGGCCCAGAGGCTGTCAGGGGCTGCTCTTAAGTCCCTCTGCTCTGTGATCTCATGATCAGAAGTGGAAGGACTTTGGTCTTCTCAGGTGGATAAATTCTGTCTCTTCATGAATTTTAACTTTAGTTTATGTAAAAAAGCTTATTCAAACTCTATTATTTTCTTGTGCTTCGTATATTCAAACCAGGTTAAAATGTAAGAGAATCTAAAATGTTGTAAAATGTTGTTCCTTGTAGTCAGTTATTTTTAGTGACCCAGTGAGCAACAGGGTGAAAGCATGTCATACTGTTTACTGAAAATGCACCCATCTTTACACGTATGATTCTCATGGAAAGCCGCTGATGCATGAGATTACTAGTGTAATACTTGCAATGATACGTGCTATTAGTGAACAACGAGGGTGGTGAGGTGATACAGTGCCTGTCCATAGTGATGTGGTCTGATCCACATTGATTTCTATGGTAACAGGTAACACCCAGCAAACACAACAGCAAAATGGATGAAAGAGAAGTGTGATTATTTCTGATGCAAACAATCTTGTGGAGCAGGCTTGTTTTACTGTTTGTTTTAATTCTTATTGTTTTCTTTCACTGACCAAAGTTAACTTCGACCCTGCCAGATCTATGTCATTGAGAGTGACATAGAAGATACACTGAAGCGACTGAGATGTTCAGATCTGTTGGAATCAGATTTGAATCACATTTGAAACCACCTCTGTTTGAATCAGATTTGGAAAAATCTGATCTCATGTGGCTTTTTTGCATTCAGACTGGCCAAAAATCAAACCACATACAGTCTGGATGTATTAAAAATCAGATTTGGAGGTGCAGCGTAAACAGAACTGTGTTTACACCTACCAGGACGTAATGCTCTGCAGCAGTTTTTTCTGTCATATATCTTGGCTTGTATTCATATGGCTGGATGCCATGTCAGACAAAACAAATGTGAAATGTAACCTCGTCCATCCAGATCCTGTGCTCTCACGATTTGTTTGCTATACTGTTCCACCAAGCGGTCCTTTTTAGTTCATTTTGGTACGCTACACATTTATTGGCATTTCCACTGTCAAAGTTGGGAATGGTACCAAAATAACTGATCCGTACCTTCCTGGTTTTTTGGTGCCTTTCTGTTGTGGTGCCAAGCGTAGCAATCAAACCCTAATGGTTGTAGCTAGACACACTGCAGTCCGCCAATTGGTTGAAATAATCTTCACTTCCAGTGCGACAGCAGTAAACACAAATTGCACCATGTTTCATATTCTGTGGATTTAGAGAGCATAATTTCAAGGCTGTTTTTGTTTTTGATCTTATTTTGTTGACTGGGTTTTATTGGCTGTCTATGTTGTGTTGCTCTGAATTTAGTGTAAAGTAAGGGTATACGGTTGGGTGTGGAAAACTTAGCAAGATCAGGGTTTATAGTACCAAACTTCACTAAACTTGAATCGCTCAATGGAAACTTGGTGATTTTAGAGGGAATATTGCTAACCCCTACTGACGCATTTTACCACATATGCTGGATAGAGATTAAAATCCATGAAACCTTTCCTTTAATTTTGATTCGTGTATGTGTCAGGGGTATTTTACTGTTGTACTGTTTCCAGGCAGAGTAGTCTGAGCTTTATTGAGTTCAGTCAATGGTTCCAACCCTTAAAAGAGTAATACAAAAATTTAAGGGGGTTGGGGAATAATAAATAGGAGAACACAGTTTAAAGGGGACATGCTTTAAAAAATGTGTTTTTGAAAATGTATGTGGAGTGTCTGAGTGTCTACTGACCTACAACATTTGAAACAAAGCTATCCAGTCCTTTGTTTTATCGTCTGCATTAGAGAAAGAAAAATGCTTGTTTCAAAATGTCATTACTTATGACATCACAAGTTTAATTGTGGTTTAAAAAAATACCCTCCCCTGTTTTCTCCACCCCCAGCCTAGATCAAAAGTTTTGCTCTGGTCCATTGTAATGCTGGTGAGCAAAGGAATGAGCAAAGGCTCATTACATTTAAAGAGACACACACACCAAAACAGAGCATTCTCAAAGAGCTGGTTTATTCTGACAAAAGCACAGCACAGATGTTTCATTTAGACCACAGGGGACTGGGGAATAATACGTCCTCTTTAAAAATTTCAGGCTGTATGAAGAAGAACTCATTTTCCTTCATCTCGTTGAGCTGGGTTATTTAAAAAAACTGAAGCACCCTCAGCCATCAGTCTAGACATTAGTGTGACAAAAACAGACACGCCTGCAGCTTTCACATCTTGCTCGTGGAGGATTAAAGACTCTGTGATCTAGTATCACCACCAGCTAGGTCTGGCTTTATCTTAATATATGCTTGTAGAGATTTAAAACACTTCAGAAACAAGAGTATTGAAAATATTGAAACCAATTTTTATTTTCGAATGACTTCCAATCTTAAGAATCATAATATTAAGTATAATGCAAGTGTACGTGTCTGCATACTGTAACTGATAACTGTTATAGTATGCAGTATGCATTTCTCTGATGCATTTATCTGTATGGACACCTTGTGAAAAATAGCTTACTTTTTTATCATCCATTTATTTTGGTAAAAAAAAAAAGAATAATCTTTATTTTTTGATTTGTTCTCCTCTAACGATCATGATCACTATTATTGGACAGCTGTGAATCAATGGTAAAGCTGAGTTCTGAACTTATACATTGAGCCATACAACATCAATCTCCCGAAAACTTGACAGGGAACCTTGTTATGTGTATTACATTATCTGTATCACCACTTGTTATTGCCTCTCTTTAAACACTAACATATAGTGAAACACATTGTTGTCTTTTAATCAAACATAAACCTCACAGTTTCCCTGTGCAGGTGGCTGATGTTACATGTACCAGACTTCTTTCTGTATATTGATCTGGCCTATTGAAGTCAACAGTCTGTTGATAATAATTTAGCGATAAAGACCAGAATGCCGAAACTGTCCAATAAGAACAGAGACGACTGAGGAGAAAACCAACCTTAATATGACCTCAATAAATATTTGATTTCAGATTTTGAGTCATTCTCTTGAATCTAAATTTTGTGTCACAAAACAGGTCTTTTACATTTGTGTCTCATAATCATTGAATGTTAAATTATAGCTTACTTAGTTTCTCTAAATACCCAAACTAAGGAAATAATAAAGAAAAAAAATATATTGATATGGCACTTTTCAAAAACAGTTACATATAGTTCTTAATAATTTAAACAAGTAAAAATAAAAAATAAAAATAAAAAAAAAAAATCAAATGAACAATGAGTAATTAGTCAAATAAACATTTATTTAAAATAAGCACAGCCAATGTCCAATCAAAGGACAAGCGCCCAGTGAAGAAATGACCAATCCAAACCAGAAAAAGTGAACTGAGAAAACTGAAATGAGTCTGCAAAGAGATGTTAGAAAGAGAACCGGGAAGACACATCGAAGTCTTTGATGCTTTTGCATATCATTGACCAGCTGACATATTTCCATATTTGTGAAGCCTCTAAAGTTAAGAATGAAAACAGTCGATGAGTGATGCTATTGATCTTACTATCACAACATTACAACTGTCTGTCAAACTTTATGCAGGGAGGGCTTCACTGGAAGTGTTACATTTTGAAGAACTTTAAAGGATTTGATAATAGTTATTATAGCTTTTTCTTTTTAATATTGTCTAAAGCCCCGTTTTCACACAAGGTATGGATCATTACAGTTTGGTACAGTTTGGTTCAGTAAAGCCTGATCCCGTTTGCGTTTCCACAGCCAACCGTGCAACCGGGTTGTGTTTGCCGTTGCCAAACAGGAAGTGACGATTCTTTCAACCAATCAACGGACTGCAGTGTTTAGCTCCACCTTTTAGGATCGAATCGATATTTTTGGCACCTCAACATAAGGGTCCCAAAAAGTACGTGTTGGTTATTTGGGGATCTTTACCGGCTTTAGTCTATGGAAAGGCCACAAAATGCGTGCCGAACCGAGACGATTAATTTCTTCAGGTGTACAGTTGTAACAGTGTTGCATTTTAATTTGCTGCTGTTTGCTTTCACACTGCACTCAAGAGCACAAAAACCTGTCAAATGTTGTCGACCTTAACCACCGGCCACTTGTTTAGGCTGTTGCTCCAGTTAGTGTTCGCCATATGCTGCACTATGACCTGAAAATAGCGCGGTGCAGTTTGGCAGTACTTTACCTCAAAAAATGGAGGTAAAGTAAGCCTAATAGGTTAAACTGGAATATCAACCGGATCAACGTTTATCCACCCTTAGCACAGGCATGTGCATGTTAATCTGTAAGGAGGACTGATGGCTGCTGTTGTTAGCAATGCTAACGTTGGCCACGTTTTGCAAACCTATTTGAAATCATTTACAGATGGCCAAATTCAAACCGCAATGCATTGCATTTTGGTTCCCTTGTTCCCGTGTTTCCTCGTTTGGTTCGTGATGTGTTCTCACCTAGGGCTATCTGAACTATGGTGCACCTGGGAGCGAACCGAGACCACCGTTTTTAAGCGGACCAGAGTTCATTCTTTGAGCGCACCAAAGTTGATTTGAGCATTCACACCACCCTGAAAGCAAACAAACTATCTGTGAAAAAACTTCAGAGTTCGTTTCAAATGATACTTATGTATAATGATGTCATTGCCCTGATGCAATGACAAAAGTTAAACATACGTTTAGCACGAAAGATGTTTCATTGGATGAGCAGAAATAACTGAATCATCTATTGCACTGACAAAAAAAAAAAAAAAAAACATCACAGAGAGCGTCAGATGTAGATTATAGCCTTCACATCCATCACTACATTAAGGCAGTGTGAGTGGAGGAGAAAGACAGCTCAACCAGCCTGCTCATGTGTAAATGATGGATGTACTGAGAGGGTGTTAAGCTCAGCACAATTCTCGGCTCTCTCTGTGCGCCCTGGTGGTGTGGCTTCCTTTGATGATTCCTTAAAAAGTCAATCGACTGTTGTGTGAGAGCAAGCTGTGTATCAGAGAGAGGAGCAGTAAAAGTGCACACAGAGCTTTCCACTGTACGTTTATTGGACTGAAACTGCTGTGACTGTTTCTTTAATGAATACTTAATGTTAATGATTATTGCCTATTTGTGCTTCAGCTCTTTTACAGTATGGTGCTGATAATGGCTTGGTCACACAACTTTGCTCTGTTGTTTAAAGTCATCAAATTGCTTCAAATATAAGTGCAAAGTTTACAAAATATGTATTGACTGCAGTTTAAATCCCCGATGTGGCTGAAGTTGATCAGTAAACAGATTTCATGTTTTATATGAAGTTATGATATATGATGATATGAGATATTCATAAGTGCAGGGCTCAGGCTGGTTCACGGGAAGGGACTTTTTAAACATGTATAGAACAATTATACTTAGTTAAGTTAAGTTAAGATACTAAAACTAATTATTATCTATCCATTTTAGCTTCAGAAAATACTCAGAAGGTTGTTTTTTAGCCAAGTATCAGTTTGTGAAAAAATATTTAAAATTGGGTCATTTTAAGTTTGATCAGTTAACTGGAGGGCAACATAACTTAGTATGCTTGTTGACCTACTTCTTGAAAATGAAATGCCAGAATATGCAAAACAAAAGCACAACATAACAACCAAGCTGCCATGTGTCAAAAAACTGCAGTTTCTCGATTGTCCATCCACTTGAGGCTGTCTACAAAAGACCTAATACCACATCTTAAAATTTAAAATGTTCAATATTAAAAACAAAAAAAAAAACATTCTTACAGCCTGGCTTTAAAACATGATCTATTCTAACTAGATCAATGTCTTTGATGACATAAACTATATCATGAGTTATTTATTTTTTATTAACTCATCTGCTTTGATTTTAGGACGGATACAAGTTATGCATAACAACTGATCGGACTGCAAGCAAGTCAATGTAACAGGTCGACTGTTATAAGGTTGACCTTAAGTTTGTGGAAAATTGATAAACTACGGGAAGCATACTAGTTGTTCCCCACTGTCTTTAGCTAAGCTACAACACATTGCTGTTGAGGGGTTTTCAGTGGGCAGTTGCACATTTAAAATATGTCTTTAGCAGTACACATGAGATGTGTCTGCATTTTTAGATTGCATGCAGCTGTTACATGTGGAACATGTAATATTCAGTGTTATGGCTGTAAATGAACATTGTATTCAATACAAATCGATGTTGACTAATTCATGGTTTGCTGTTTTTGTTCAGCCTGTAGAATAAAGCATCACATTTAATTTTCATTCATTCTTGTGTCTTTGTTCTTCTCTTTTATCTGCCTCACTTTGATTTTTTACATTCTGTTTCTGTCCCAGTCTTTAAGCCCCTATTGTCTCCCCTCACATTACTTTTTTTCAGAGAAAACACAGAAACAGAATGCACAAATGTATCTCTATAACCTCAAACTCTTGTAATAACTCTTTGGAAACTAGAACAACTCATTTTCATAAATAAAGATTACAAAGATCTTTTTCTGCTGATTTTGTTCGAAATAAAAACCCTGTCTTGTCTTTCAGCCTGAGTTTCTCAAACTTGACGACCAACTTCAATAGATAAGAATCAGATTCAGTGGTTGTAAATGTCAGTGTTTATGTCATTTGAAGATGACAACACATTTCAATTAGTAGAGACTAATTAAGAATTTATTTTAGGGATTAGACTCCATCATGATAACTTTATTTACTCTGAGGTATAATGAGGCTGACAGCAGGATTGAATACCCCATGATGGAGTCCATAGACACTGGTGGTGGTAGTGATAGAAGAATGCAGGATGTGGTGAGGAGTGGGTTTCTGATGTTGTATCTGAACTCGCCTGAGCTGGGATGGAAATGTCTCGGGTGGAGGAGGAAGGTCCCAGTGAAATTAAAAATGACTGTGGAAGACAGAGAAGAGGTTTTAAAATTTGACCGTGGCAAGATGATTGGATGTGAGAGGCTGTGGCAAATTTTGGTTGGTTTATTACTTAAAGAGTTGATGCCCCAAATCAGCTGATCACCAGAGCATGGAGATTGGGAGAGGGGTAAAAAGGAATTGGTTAAGTGGAATAAGGGTATTAAATAAATGTGTAAGAGAATAAGAGTCTTCTTGCTTGATGACTTCCATTTAGTGTTTAACCAAAACTGTAGTCTGAATATGTCATGTTTTCTTTCACATTAAGACCATGTCAGGATTTGAAGCTTGGTTTCCCTGCTTGGATTTCTGTTCTTCTTTGTGTTGTTTTGATATTGATGAGACAAAAAATACATTGACTAATCAATGATTACAACATATTTAAGCAGCTTAGGTATCATAGTGCAAATCTGCATTTTATACTTCCAAGGCCTCTCATAAAGATATATATATCGACGTATCAGTAGTCTGCAATAAAGCAGTGTGTCTTGTCATCTCTACAGCTCTGACTCTGTGTAAGGAGAGAAAAGTATGATGAGGATGTTAATCAGATCAAATCTAGTGGGATTCGACGTTGCATAGTTCGATTGTGATTCCCTTGTGCATACACAGTATATCTGAACCCAGCTGGCAGACTGCACCACCAGCTACAGAAGCTCCTATATGTAGGAAGAGATTTACTGAGTTAAAGCAGTTTGAATGGAGGGTATATGATGGAGGATGGTTAAAAGCACACCACCCACCACCCAGGTACACCCAGGCAATTTAAAACCACCAAACAGCAGCAATGAAAGAAAATAAGCCAGCAGACATACCAGGGAGAAATACCGTGCAGAATTCACAAAAGGACTCTTTCATTCAAAACATTAATCCTAGGAATTTCTTTAGACATCATCAATGAAGAGGTCCCAGTTAATAAACGTAATCTTGAATTTCTCTTACAACTTTTATCCTCCACAAACATCTGTCATGGAACAAGCAGTCAAGGTAAGCGAACACAGGTTATAAGTTCAACAACCAGGTTTCTTTATTAAAAAATCGGGTTTAACAAAGGCAAAATAATAAACTCTGTCAGAGTATATATAGAGGACTTGTTAAAAGAGGTCAAAATAACATAACTTCACTGTGTGTGCTAACTGAACAGGATGTGAACTCAACTAACAGACCTGACATAATGAGAACTGAGGGGAATATTTAAAGCTGCTGACCAAACCAACACACACACAATAACTAAAAGTTAACACCAATGGAACCCTGTTCGGGGGGAACAGACAGCACTTCCTACGGCCCTCCTCCACAAAATCTAGCTTCAGCCTCATGCTTTGTTCAAACCAGGAAGGAGAGCACACCAGCCAGATAACTTTCAATGTGTGGCTATTTAACAAACGGAAAATTATCCAAAAATGTACCACATACAATGTTTTTCAATTTCATCTTTTTTAACCATGCTGTAAACATTTTAATTAATCTCTGAAAACAGCTTTTTTGAATGGGTGTATTGCGGATGTGACCTCTGGGCTGGCGTCGACATGCTGCAGAATTTTGCACTTCTGCATTGACTTAATTTTATTTTAGACCGCAGGTGGTTGCTTGGTTTATACTGATAATATACCACAATCATTGAGCCATCTCATGCTGTTGTGTGCTGTAATTATGACGGGAACTCCTTTTTCTCACAATTTGAGTTGTCCAATCCAATTGTGCTGCTCCAATCTGCGCTGTGGGTTGTTGATGAAGGAGCTGGAAGTTCTGGGTAAGAGAACCATGAAAGCAGTATAAATAGTAGTGATTTGCCTCCTGCTCTGGTAAAATGGTGATTAAAAGTTTTCTCTGTGTCACCTGAACCACACCTCGGGATGTCACTGATTCTTTACAGAGCAGTGCCTTGCCTAGATGTTTAACCTCTGGAGGACCTGTACTGCATTCTTGGTGTGGACAGGGATGGGCCATTGACCCAACTTGCCCCTGATGATACATTTGTTCCTCTTATTTCAGAATATAAGGGAGGTACTTATGTGGACTCTGGAGAGGAACAATGTCACAGATGCCTTGCTTAGATGTTAAACCCCTGGAGGTCAAAGAGAAGGGGCTGTAGATATTAGTTTTTATAGCAAAGTATGAGACAGAAACAACATAAAGATGTTATTGACCTAAATTATGTTTCAGGTGAGATTTTTCCTTTGATTCTGTTTCAGCATTTTATTTTCCTAACATAACCTTATTTTGTCTATGCACCTGTTTTAACTCCAGCCCCTTTTTGTTTTCTTGAACACCTTTTCCTCTGATTTCTCATCCTCCCCCCCTTTGAGTTCAGCAACTCCTCTAATGTTCCCGACCATCCACCCAGAGATCCTCCTCTCACTTCCTCTCTCCCTCCCTCTCTTCTCTTTTAATCTCTCTCTTCCTTCTTTCAGCCTTTTAATGTCAAAGACATTAAAGAGCTTTCCTGGAATGATAAATGTTTTATTAGGCCTCACTCTCTTTTTTGAAGGGTAAATACAAAGAGGAAGTGAAGTTCATATCTCGGTGTCTCTCTTGACTTAATTTCCATATCTGTCAGTCTGCCTCATCTCTGCTGTGACCTCTCATCTCCACTGATCCCTCCTCGTCTCTCCTCTTTCATCAAGTCTCTTCATTTCACTCCCTCATTTTCCCTTACTGGAAACCAGCAGCTATGCGGTCGCTTCATAAGAGTCTGGTAATCGCCAGTTAAAAGGGTCTCATGATAGAGAAAACCATGGAGGAAAGCATATTACTGTCTTTTCAGAGATATGATACTATTCAGTGCAACAACAATCGTCCTCAATAGATAGACATGTATCTTTGAACACATCTTCAAGCAGCTCAAACACGTTCATGAACCAGTGGGAGCTGCTGGATGGACTTGAAAAAGGACCTAACTCTTCTTCTGCACTAGTGCTCAATACATTTAGCCCCTGGGCTTGTAGATGATTGTATTTCCTGTGCTGTAATAGCTGTCTGTCCTCTGGGACTGTGTGTGCTCCCAGTCTCTGGCACCCCTTGGCTGTGCCGCTGATTGCTCCTCCTTTCTGGAAAAAAAAAATAAAAAAAAAATGGGTCATGTTATTTTGGCTGTACCATGCCATCTTCTCCTGGCTGTATTTAGGACAGTAGTTTTCTGTGACTTAACCTGCCACTGTTTACGAGGACGCTGACCCTCCATGAAGTAATGGAGAAGAAGATTAGCAGGTAATTATATCGTTCAGTTTTGAGTCCAGCACTTTAGTTCAGCTTGATTACATTTTATACAGACATGTTTTATAGATCTCAGTTGACCTGTGACTTTTGTGATCCTTGACTTTCACTGAGGACCACCGTGAGTTTAGACATCTTTTAGTTGCAAACAGGTTACCATTGAAGTCCTTAACCTCCTGTGTCACATTGAATCAATACATGACATGAGAATAAAGACTCTGCTGAAGGATGTGATTTGTTTTATTGATTTAATCATTTTCTAGTTCACTCATCAAACATCTTCACAAGGTCAGCATTCTTATTTTTCATCAATTAACTTTGACTTGGTTGATGAAACCTCAGAAGCATTTTGTTTTAAGCGCTAATTAGCTTACTAAGTGGTGAACATTAGAACTGCTAAACAGTTTGTAGAGTCCCCATTGTGGACACATTATTTTTTAGCATCTAATGCAGCAGCAACAGTGGTTCCTTCTCAAATTTAAAACCAGTTTTTGGACAGCTCACTGGCGGACCTTTTGGTTGCTGCTGTGTACGTGGAGAAAATAGAAACCTGACATAAAGCATCCTTTCCTAAGTGCACTTTACATGTTTTTCATGTTTCCAATCTCATGTCAAAGCTATTTCCATTCAATCCTGTGCCAACATATTTTCTCTTTTGCTTTATCAAGCAACAGTTGCTCAAACCTTGTCCATTAGTATGCTCACAATAACCCGGGAGACCGCACACTTAAAGCAGCTCTACAGCATTGAAGCCCCTGCCTCCATTTTCCCTCAGTTATCCTATCAGGCCAAAGGGACATGTGATTGGTATGCTGGCTAGACCAGGACTAATGATGCATGGAGCTGTAGCCTCTGGTTAGACGTTGTGGACCAGAGGAAACCAGCCAGGCGCTTGTGTACAGCACTCCACGCTGCACTAATCGGTCATCCCCTGAAACATTAAACACGTCAAAGTGGGTAATGGATTGGCCCAATTAACATAGAGCTTTGATGTAGAACACACCTGTTTATTCATCGAGCTCCTGCACATCTTTCATTTACCTTGTAGCTGTCCCGTGAAGTCTCTTATCAAGGTGAATGCAATTTAATTTGGAATTGATTCCTCGCTGTTGTCCGCAGACATTTAGTCTACTGATTATCCAGAGTAACGCCAGTACGATGGATCAGTTCAAACTAAAAAGCTGAAACGTTCATCATTTTAAAAAGGCTCTGCAGAGCTACATCCTCCTTTGCCGATGTTGAATATCGGTGTGTGTCTGTGTGTCTGTGTGTGTGTTTGACCTGAGAGTTCAAGGACAGTCTTGTATGTGTTGCCTCTGGCTGCTTCTTTCTGTACCCAAGTGGTGTTTATTTAAGGAGCTCATCTACCCACTCTCTCTCTTTAACACACATGCACACACACTTACACTCAGATGCACACACTGGCCTAACCTTCTGCTCTGAAACAGATCACCCCAGTTCTACGCAGATTAAAAAAAAGAGTCTGGCGTTTCTGTTTTCAATAATGCACTCTAACACACACACACACACACACACACACACACACACACACACACACACACACACACACAATGTCCTGAAGCTCACAGTATGTCCTGCAACCCTGCCTCCCATCCTCCTGGATTAATTACTCTCCTCCCTGCCTGTTATCCCCGAGAGCGTCTGAGCCGCGTTAGCCGGCCGCTGCCTCTTGCTGGTGGGCACAGAGATGGCAGCGCTCACCCATTCATCACTGGGACTTTGGGAAGGGAGACATAAGGGGTGGGGTGCGTGGGCGAGTTGGAGTGAGAGAGAGAGGTAGAGGCTGAAAGTGAAGGTGAGAGAAAGGTGGTGGGAGAAGGGGAGCGGAAAAAGTCAGGTCCCGTCTGACCGTGGGCCTGATTAAAAATTAAAAGTGTTGCAGTTCCGCTGCTTCCAAGAGGTCCTGATTGTAATGTATGGATTTCTGAGGTTATTCACTAAGGAGAATCAGGAGGGAGTTAAGTGGCTGAGGAGGATCACTGGGCTATGGAGTGCAGGATTACAAAAGGGGGAGGAAGAGTAGGGTATGAGACACATCTTTACCTCAAGATAAATAACCTAACCTTGCCTAGCGCTGGGACTCTCCCCATTGTTTCTCCTCCAGATAACATTGTTACATTAGTATTTTGTTCTGCTTGACATGTCTTCTTCTCAGAAGATGGATGAGGCTGTGGTAGCGGGGACGAGGAAGAGAGGAGTTGAAGGTCAGTATCAAAGGTTAGAGAAGTTCAAACCAGAAGCTTGTCATGCTGTCTGTGAGCACTTTTCATACTTCTGCAGGGATTCACAGTGGTGTTTTGGTGACTGAGGCTAATGCTACAAAGTTATCCTTTGTAGCATTAGCCTCAGTTCAGGTAGTTCTGTTCAGCTCTTTGGATGAGAGACACTGAGGAAGTGAAGAAGAAAAAAAGATTTGGGGAGAAGAGGAGGTGAGGAGAGAGGGTGAGGTGTGTCTCAGCCATTCAGGCGGCGTAGACGTTTGTCTTTCATCTTCTCACACAAACAACAAAGAGTTTCTGAGAGTGTTCCCCACCATCATGCACAATGTATACCCTCTCTTACCTATCACCTATTTATAGCGGTGCAGGTTGAAGAGTGCCATACACTTCGAAGCATCATTTAATTAGGCTCTTGTTTACCAATAAACTCACTGAGGTAAACACAGCGGAGGAACTCATCTGTATGAGCAAACAGGAGACTCAACCGCATTGTACTGATAAGACGGAAGAGGAGGAAGAAGTTGTGGAGTGTCAGACCCGGAAGTTTTTATTCCAGCTGTGGAAAAGAAGGAGAGGATCATTATTGCAGTTCCCCAGGTTTATTTTATGTACGGCCGGCTCATACTTGAAAGAGAAGGAAATCTTAAGCAGCTGAACACAGTAAAAATAATAGCTAGTTGGTGAAAAGTTGGAAGTATGGGTTGCTTATTACCATAAAGCTTGCTGACAATAAAAGTCAACAGTGACCATAGCATGTAACATCGTGGCAATGATTGCATTGCGGCTCTATCATGGCGGCCACCACGACATAACACGTCCTGTCGTGATGATGGATTTCTCTGGCGTTTTCTTTCTAATCAAAGTAATGATGTGGACAAATAGCTTGTCAGTGGGGGTATTGCCTGTTGTTGATTTGAAATCCGGAGCTCACCCAGTCCGAGACAAAACAAGACAAAGTAAAAATGCTTTTGATTCCAAGTCCTTCTAAAAGTGTACCAAGTGTACCAACCTCAAGAATACTAAAAGTCAGAACACAACATCATCTACCGTGCAGATTGAGTTATAATAGTGATCAATGTAAATAATATCAAGCTTTACGAAGTGGACAGCTCTGGTTTAAGACTTAAGATATTGGTCATTTGCTCACTTGTACAGTAAAATAGACTGTAAAATGAACGTGTATCCTCCTCTGACAGTATGAGCTCCATGAATTGAAAACACCACCAAATAAAAGATTATAGTTGAATTCATTTCCCTCTGTTGCTGATGTTGCTGTTCATTTTTTGTCTGTGATTTACTTTTGTTTCATAATCCTTATCCTTGCCTTTAGTTGTACTACTGCATTTTCCCCTTATGTTTTTCCAAATGAATTGCTTCATCACCTCGCTGCATTTAAAAGAGGGATTATGCCGCACACTGTAAAAACAATTTTCAGGAGTTACAATGTTGCAATCAATTGCAGCAGTAAAACACGTTTTAATGTCCTGGAATGAAAACGATTTGGATTTTTGTTGCTCAAAGGGATTTCTGCGCTGCTCGGGGGTCTCCATTTTTTTAATTTCAAAACATAACATGGGACCTCGACTCTTTTGTTTTGCTGATTTAGTTTAGTGCCAATCATGCTTTAAGTGTGTAAAATATGAATTACTGGTTAAATGTAATTTGCCAATGAATCTGCCTTCAACTGTGTTTTAGAAAGTGTTTGCTTCCAGATTAAAGGGATTTATGGGCAGGAAGTGATGTCTCTTCAAAAAGTGTTTCTTGTTTGAGATATGAGTTCCTCCTCTTTGGTGGAGAGATTAATGTTTGCTGTTTTGGTTTCATGAATTGACATAATCCCCAAATCTCTTAACATCTGGTGGGCTTGTAGTAGAGGACTCATGGGGCTTTGTAAAACTAGTTTAATGGGGTTGTTGCTTTATTAATATTTTACTACGATGTAGTAAACAGACATGAAGAGTAATGCGTAGTAGCACAAAAACAAGCAGAAATACATCTGTGTTGATTTTTATACTGATGATTAATATCACTAGTCAATTGTTACTTTGATTTAGTAACAAGTTTATAAAGCTGTAGAGGAGTTGTTTATAATTCATGACTCTTCAAGTTACGTCATAAAGAATATAAATGTAATTAAAACAGCTATAGGGAACTTTAACGTCTTGTGGGTTTTGGCAAACACTTTTGACAAAGGTTTATGTATGGTGTTTTTTTCTGATCATGCCGTGTACAAACGTGTTATATTCTCTGGAGAAAAAAACTTCTGCTTCCTTTGAACTAATGAACGCACTACGTGCTGTGAAACATTGCCGGGAGAAGTGTAAACAAAGCCTCCTGTGGTGTGGCTGATATGCAAAAATCTGAATGTGAGTCGAAAGCAGCATTAAAAGGCATTTACTAATGATAAAGATAAAAGTCCGTCTCGGTGCTCACGGTCTGGTGAGCTTTTCATGGTCATAGGTGCACCAGTACTAAACAGTCAGTTTCATAAACAGCAAGTCATTCCTCCTCCTTCTTCTGACCAGCCGAAAAACAATACAAAGGACACTCTCTCAAAGGCTGAGATTCTTAGTGTGCTTCACGATTCAATTCAGAATCTATTTTAGATTCATGGATGAAAAACCTATTTTTGAATTAGTACATACTTAAGGATCTGCTCCAGCCAAGCTGAATTTCATGCAGGTCCATTGGCATTCTAGTGAGTGAAAGAGCTGGCCTTAGCAATTAGCAGACAGTAACTGATTAACTAAAAAAAAAAAATCTTAAATTTTGAAAGTTAAAAGTCCATTTAAAATCTTACAAGATTAAAATCTCGATTTTTATGTGATTTTTTGTTTTTGTCCCCCCCACCTCTATTCTGTAAGGCATTATTTCCCAACTATGGGTTCCTGACCCAATGTGGGGTGACATGGAACACAAATGGTGTCATATGAAATGTCTGTTTATTTATTAATAAAACAATATATTGTTGAATATTTCTAAAATTAGAAGAGTCTCTGTCAGTCGTCCATTGTGCAGAAATGTCATCCTAGCTTCTCTTTCTCTGTTCGATACACGTGAGAGCCTAAAGGGGCTCTAGAATGAATTTTTCACTTGCAAAACAATAGAAAATTTACCAAATGATTAAAGAAAATTAGCAAAAGGCTATATATGTTTTGAATGTCTGCGATGAAAGAGTTTTATGAAGTCAAAGTGGGGTCACGGGCCAAAAAAAGGTCACAACCACATAAGGTCAGGTATTGTGTAAAACATAAAAATCTAAAAGTTCTCTTTTAAAAAGCAAGAGTTGTGGGTCTCCTAGTTCTTCAATTTAACATTTTAAAGAGTCTGACAGACTCGGTCAACCGACAATACCAGTGAATATTCGCATTTCAAATCACTATCGGCTCATTTTATCACATGCAGATATTATTAGAGTTATTTACCAGTCAAATAGCATTGAATTTGAGTAACAACGTATTACACAAGCATTTCTCTGTCACCAGCAGAGTGATGTTTGGGTTACAACAAATTATCACTCTCCAGAGTTTCCAGTTGAGTCACCAAGTGTTTGATAGCTGCATTGACTACCTTTGCTTAGTGCAGATTCCTCCTATATTTTCGATTCGGCAGAAACGGCTCCAAATTCTGATACTAACCTCGATTGTTTTTTTCCAATTAACCTCGCAGAACTAAATTCGATTATTTCTGCGTCTAAACCGTCAACTTGTCTTTTAGATCCAATCCCAACCAAGTTGTTTAAGGAAGTCTTTCCTCTAGTTAGCAGCTCCATACTAGATATGATCAATATATCTTTAGCTGCAGGTTATGTACCCCAGTCATTTAAAGTAGCTGTAATTAAACCGCTCCTTAAAAAGCCTACTCTTGATTCAGGAACTCTAGCTAACTATAGACCTATATCTAACCTTCCTTTTATCTCCAAGATCTTAGAGAAAGTGGTAGCTAATCAGTTGAGTGATTTTCTCCACAACAACAGCTTGTTTGAGGAGTTCCAGTCGGGATTTAGAGCTTACCATAGCACTGAGACTGCACTTGTTAGAGTAACAAATGATCTTCTGTTAGCCTCAGACAGGGGACTTCTATCTGTGCTTGTCCTGTTAGATCTTAGTGCTGCTTTTGATACAATTGACCATCAGATTCTGTTACAGAGACTAGAACAATTGCTTGGAGTTACAGGGACTGCTTTAAGTTGGTTTAGATCCTATTTGTCAGATAGATCTCAGTTTGTGCATGTTCATGATGAGTCCTCTTTGTACACCAAAGTTAGCCATGGAGTGCCTCAAGGATCAGTGCTTGGTCCGATTTTATTTACATTATATATGCTTCCTCTAGGTAGTATTATGAGAAAACACTCCATGAACTTTCATTGCTATGCAGACGATACTCAGCTCTACATAGCAATGAAGCCAGAAGACGCCAACCAGCTTCGTAAACTAGAAGCCTGCGTCAAGGACATCAGGACCTGGATGACCAGAAACTTCTTACTGCTCAACTCAGACAAGACTGAAGTTATAGTGATTGGTCCTAAGAACCTTAGAGAGACTTTCTCTGCCGATATGACGGCCCTTAGTAGTATTAGTGTAGCCTCTAGTACCACTGTTAGGAACCTAGGAGTTCTGTTTGATCAGGATATGTCCTTTGATTCCTACATTAAACAAATTTCAAGGACAGCTTATTTTCACCTTCGTAATATCTCTAAGATCAGACAGATCCTGTCACAAAATGATGCTGAAAAATTAGTTCATGCATTTGTTACCACCAGGTTGGATTACTGTAATTCTATTTTAGCAGGGTGCTATGGTAAATCTCTAAAGACCCTCCAACTCGTCCAAAACGCTGCAGCTCGTGTTCTTACTAGAACTAGGAAAAGGGACCACATTACTCCTGTATTGGCTTCTCTCCATTGGCTCCCTATAAAATCTAGAATAGAATTTAAAATCCTTCTGCTCACCTACAAAGCTCTAAACGGTCAGGCACCATCGTATCTTAAAGAGTTAATTGTACCGTACTATCCATCAAGAACATTACGTTCCCAGAATGCAGGCCTGCTCGTGGTGCCTATAGTCTCTAAAAGTACTATGGGAGGTAGAGCCTTTAGTTATCAGGCACCGCTCCTTTGGAATCGTCTACCAGTCGGGGTCCGGGAGGCAGACACACTAGGTACTTTTAAGAATAGACTTAAAACTTTTCTTTTTGATAAATCTTATAGTTAGGGCTGGCTTAGGACCAGCTCATAGTTATGCTGCTATAGGCTTAGACTACCGGGGGAACTGGCACCAGGATCTCTTATCTCTCTCTCCCTCTTTCTCTCCCAGCTTTCTCACCTTATAGTAATAAGATATGTCTATAGTGACAAGCAGTAGCTTGTCACTATCTTTGTATTCTAACCTCTCCTTTTGAGCTCTCTTAGGTTCCTTGAGCTCTCTTAGGTTCCTTGGGACTGTTGGTGAGGATGGCCTGCCCAAACAACCCCCCCCCCCCCCTCCCCCTGAGGATGGCCTGCCCAGACCCCCCCCAACCTATCCCATCCTATTCTTCTTTCTGCATCTTGTCCCATCTCCCCCATCCCATTTTCAAGCCCAGCACAGTTTAGCAGATGGCTGTTCCGTCATGGGCCCGGGTCTGCTGAAGATTTCTGCCTGTTAAAAGGAAGTTTTTTCTTGCCACGCCATGACGGATTAAGCTGGGCTCTTGTAATATAGCCATAAGTAAGGTCCTTTACCTGCTTTTTGTAAACATAACAATGAGCATGGTCTTGTTACCTGCCCTTTTGTTAATGTTAACAGACAAACAGTAAGGTCCTTTACCTGCTTTTGTAAAGTGTCTTGAGATAACGCCTGTTATGAATTGACGCTATATAAATAAAGATTGATTGATTGATTGATTGATTGAGGGATCAAAGATAGATTTATGGAAGATATCGACCCATTTATTGGTATTTGATTTTTTTTCTCTTTAATGCAGGGATCATATCGGCCAAGCCCTGAAATTAAATCACAAGCTGAGCTATTTGCTTCTATGCGATATTTAGGATTTGGATTTGGATTATTTTAAGATAAACAAACATGACATTTCCAGTTATCTGTGTGAACTAACATATTGACAGCACTCAAGCAGAGCAGTATCTTACATTATATTTATGTTGTTTCCACCAAAGAAATAAGTAACCAGGATGAATGCATGATCACATTAGAAGTTCACTTAACTCTGAAAACGACCCTCATCGAGTCCCTCATCACTACAGTATTTGTTGTATGTGAAAGCATAATCTCAATGTGCCATTTGACGAATACTTTAGTTTATTTTGTAATTAACTCTGAATGCAGTGCTTTCATAATGTATGAAAGTTGATCAGAGAAAACAGAGTGGCTAAATATGACCCTGAAAGACGTCAGAAGCAAGCAGTTGGCTTGTCAGCTTGATCAGATTTATGGGTGCAGATATAACACACACTGCTAAAAAAGGGTTGGAAAGACTGTAAATTCAAATAATTTATTTGATGTTTTTTAAAGAGGAGGAAATGAAGAATAGTTTTATACATTTTAAATCTGTCTTGCCATATGCCTCCTTTGCTCATTCCTCCTTTGTTTTTCCCTGGCAGCTCTTTTGGTCGTTTGTACAATCAGGACATCTTATGTTTAACATTAAAAACAACAGCACAAGGATTTATTCTCTGTCATCCTCTGAAGTCTGCTTTGTGAGCTGTCTTCTGCTGTTCAACTTGTTGCTGTTTCACAACATGTCTTTTGATTCTGCGACAGCTGCCTCCTTTGCCTTCTCTAACGCAAAAGCTTTCTTCTCTCTCTCTCTCTGTACTCTTACTTTCCCAGTTTCCCTGAGTGTTTCTCAGATGAAAAAATCAAACACTCTTGTTAAATCAGCATATACCATTTGTAGCTCTCTCCTCATATCAGCCTTTGACTGTAAAAGTTATTTCTGCCTGAACTTTTTGCTCTCCTACTGCCTAACCTCTGTGACCTCCTGACCGAGCATTTCTGTCCTGATACCTTCCATCTCAGTGACAGCTTCTCTAAAACCTGTGAGCTGCACTCTGCAGCTTAACCAACATTTCTGTAGGTTTTAAAAGGTTAATTTCTTCTCGGGCTCAGCTAGAGGTTTTTGCCTCTACCACTTCTTTTTAAATGCTCCACACTTTCATGTTCCCCATCAAAGTCTCCTGGTATGTTTTTTTCTTCTTTCCCTGAGGCCATCCTTCTTTTCACAACATTTAGAATTATGTTAAACCATTTTACTTCTGCAAAGACTTTTTATATTCAGAGTTCCTGAAGTCTGGCCACACTAGTCAAGAGGAGGATGAACCTTCGACTTTTCAGTTAAGAAACAGCTGACCGAACCACTGAGTCACAGCTGCCAAAGTGTTTGTATGAGACTTATTACAGGTCCAGCTCTCTGATAGACGTGAGTGATTTATCCTGTGCTTCTGCTTGTATTATACAGAATGCTCGTCGGAGCATGTGCACATGATGGACAGTGTAGAGTCGGTCTCAGCTGTAGTTTTTGGCTGTGTGCCGCTATGAGTTTGTAGTTGGCATCCAAGAGGAAGCGGTGGGTGTTTCCTCCTCTTCTGACATCGCTCAATCTGCTTCATGTTGAAAGGAATATAAAGATGACAGGACAACAGAAGCTTGCCACCTCCCAGTCCTCTGTCCATTCAAAACTCAGTTTGAATGTATGAGCAATCACAAACCCATATCAAACTAAGCAGTGGGAGCGCTGCTGTGCTTCCCTGTGTGTTTAATGAGCAGAGTGAAGCCGGCTTTTTGGTCACTTATGTGTGCAGATCTCTGAATAGCCGGCACATACTGTGCCATCAATTTTCTGTGGCCTCAAAAAAGGAATGCCCCCCCTGTGCCCCTGACCACACCTCATTTTAAGACAAACACACCACTGGGCTCCTTAGATTTACACAACGTGAGTGCTGGGCAAAAAAAATGACAAATGTGTCAGATTGAAAATGGAAAAGACACCTGCGCTGCGTGCCAAGAGGGTTTGCGCTGAGTGTACAATAGATCCCTTGAGTCGTATTTTAGCCCACATTGTCCCAAAGGAATAGCACAAGTAAACAGTCCAGCTCTTAAACTGCTGTCAGCAGCTCTGAAATGAAACTGTCACAGATGTCCTTCAACCCTCAGGCAGTCAATTAGAAACACAATCACACACTAACACACTCACAGTCCATTTAATCTCATGAAGGGTAAGTCATTCTCAAGGTATCTTGGGTTTCTAGTATGTAGCGCTACATCTCTAAAACTGTGTATCATTATGAGGAAAAGGGCCAATATAATTCAGATTTAATTATTGAAACCACCATCCACTGGCCTTTCTAATCTTTTATTAAGCTCAGCTTGTATTAATTAAAAAAGGAAGCCGAGAGTTGCTTGCTCTCATCTTAACCTGTGCGCACGCACTCGAGGGGGTCGAATGAAACATGATGAATGTGAACATAAAAATAATTCTCATGTCAAATTGACTTTAACACCAATTGGAATCAAGAAAGTATTTAGTTGCAAACATGACACATGGGACAAGAATCTGACATGATCTATTAAGGACGTTTTTTTTTTTTTTTTTTACCCTCAGTTAGTTGTCATGTATTAAAAACGTAGATCCACTTTAACAATGAGGACAGCTGCCATCCAGTAATCACCCTCACTGTTTCACTCCATCTCTTCCTCTCCATCTCTCACACTCCTCGTTACTCTCTCCATCTCACACTGTGCTCCCATCTGTTTCAAGAACTTCAGAAACACTCTGTATCCCCTCGCTGCTTTTCTTTAGAAGTTCACTTCAGTTCATCTGTTTTTCTTTTATGTCTTAACAGGCTGACTTCAAAAAGAAAAGAAAGTCATCTTTCATTACTGTTAAGCACTTCATGAGATGGCAATGCAAATATTTCTTCTACAACATTTTTTCTGTCTGCTGTGCAGAAATTAGCCAGTGCAGGGTGTGAAGCGTAGGAAGCAGTAGAGATAGACTGAGGCTGAATGAGTGGGAGTGTATTCATCTTAAACCACAGGATCTACTTAGATGCACACTGGATTAATAGAGCTCTGAGGCTTGATTTGGAGTACTCAAGCTTTGTTTGTCGTGACCTCTCTCATCCCCACTCAAACTGTCTACACTCCGATGAGCTGCAGGCTTTTTATCCACATCCTCAAAACGCAACCCTGGAGAGCAACAAGAGCTGTGTGTGTGTGTGTGTGTGTGTGTGTGTGTGTGTGTGTGTGTGTGTGTGTGTGTGTTTGTGTGTGTGTAGGTGTGTGTGTGTGTGTGTGTGTGTGTGTGTGTGTGTGTGTGTGTGTGTGTGTTTGTGTGTGTGTAGGTGTGTGTGTGTGTGTGTGTGTGTGTGTGTGTGTGTGTGTGTGTGTTTGTGTGTGTGTAGGTGTGTGTGTGTGTGTGTGTGTGTGTGTGTGTGTGTGTGTGTGTGTGTTTGTGTGTGTGTAGGTGTGTGTGTGTGTGTGTGTGTGTGTTTGTGTGTGTGTGTGTGTGTGTGTGTGTGTGTGTACACTGTCTCTTTGTCTCCGTCTGTTTGCTGAAAATTAATCCATAAATGGAATAGGCTTTCACTTCTGAGTGGTAGCATTCCACTGCGTCCATACTTGTGTCTACTGTCTACTGTATGTTTATTAAGTCAGTCAGGCGAGCTTTTGCGCAGCGTTTCAGGTCTCGCTCGCCCTGGCTGAATTTTTGGCGAGAGGTGTGCAATGTGTCTCGCAGCTCTGGCACTGCTTGACTCCAGCTGCCTTTGAATGCAGCTTCAAAGCCATCCTTGCTGAATGTTTCTCTCCTCACATTCTGGCACTATAACCTCTTCTCCTCCTCTCCTCCAGCTCTCTGCGGTGTTTTTCCAGTTTGCTTTTGCCCTCTTGTCCTTCCCACTTTACTGTGTCCTCTACTCTGCTGCACAGCAGCGCGTTCTCTGATAGTGCCTGCTTGTTGGTCTGAGTCAAAGCAAGAGTCAACTTTGACCTCAGTGGCAACTGCAAAAACAGAGATGAATGGAGTCAATCGTTAAAGACAGAAATACAGAGACAGAGGAAGCAGTCTGGAATACTTCTCAACCAGGAGGAAGCGACAGTATTGGTGTCTGTGTTCAGATACTCTTGTCTTCAAATAACTTTGAAGAGGACATGACTTATTTTGGATATGGAAACTTCTTTAAATTCCTTTGTTTTTTCTTTTATCTGGATATTAATATAACTATTTTGATTAAGAGGATTATACTCTGAAACCACTTGTGAGCATAACTCTTATATGCAAAATAACATATAAAACCTCTAATATTTCCAGATTTCACAACCCTAAAGAAAATCACTAAGTTCTTTTCTTTATAATGGTCATTTTTTAAAAGGAGAAAGGAATTCTCACATTTTAGCCAAAAGAATGGGCACTGAAAAGTTTGGCTATTTAATTACATTTTGGGGCTGCATGGTGGCGCAGTGGTTAGCGCTGTTACTTCACCGCGAAGAGATTCGTCGTTCAAATCCCCGTCAGACATGTCCTCCCTGTGCATGTGCGGGTTCTCTTCGGATACTCTGGCTCCCTCCCACAGTCCAAAGACAGGTTTGATAGATTAATTGGTGACTCTGAACTGCCTGTAGGTGTGAATCTGAGTGTTCAGGGTGTAGCCCACCTCTCGCCCTATGACAGCTGAGAATGCTTCAGCCCCCATGACCCTGTACGGGATAAGTGGTATAGATAATGGATGGATGGAGTTACATTCAGCAGAAAATACCCTTTTGTCTGACAATCAGCCTCTAGTCCAAAAGGGAGAGAAATTGATGAGGGTAATGAAAATACCAGTAAACCACCATCCAGAGAACATCCAGTATTACCCAAACACTCAATAATAATCATTGTGCGCAGTTTGCAAACAGACACCAGAGGCACAACTTTCAGGATGCTCCCTATTTGTGCTCAAATATTATAGTAACACGACTGATGAGCTATCTTCCTATATTACCTCTGTTTTAGGTTGTTAAGAAAATGTAATTGATGAAAACGTAGCAAAAAAAGATTTTAAGAAGTTACAATAAACTGAGAGGAAGCTGTTTTAATGTTAACACTGTAATACAAAACAAGACAAGAGTGGAT
The DNA here is from genome assembly GCF_947650265.1 of Symphodus melops. Lineage (NCBI taxonomy): Eukaryota > Metazoa > Chordata > Actinopteri > Labriformes > Labridae > Symphodus > Symphodus melops. The sequence continues at coordinate 20,430,360 of NC_136699.1, forward strand.
GTTTTAGAGTATCACTGCTTTTTTAAACCCTCTCTCAGTTCTTGAGAAGCAGATATACTAGAGAACATGACTTCTCTTTCATCCTTATTTTGTGGAGCTGTGGGGAAACATTCTCCTGTGGAGGCAGATAAATGAATGAAAGGAAAAATCTGCCGTGTGTCTGTGTGGAGCACTAGTCCTTACACCTGAATCACACCTTGCCCTCCCACTATGGTTTGCCAAATGTTCGCCCACATAGTCACCACCTGGCCACTGCTGTGCTCTGTGTGATTGCATTGTGTACGTCAGTGTGCATGTGCGTGTTTGTGTGTGAGGTGCTCTCCAACAGATGGAGTAACTTAATACGTCTCATCATTTCTGCCCGCTGTCCATTGGCTATCAAGGTCTGCTGGTGATGCTATCTGTGCTTTACCAGCAGTCTGTCTACTTTGTTCCTGGAATCGGCTCTCCCCCGCCCTGCCCTACTTTGCCACCGCTGTCCAATAAGCACCAGGCAGCCGGACTTAGCAGGTGAAGCTGCTCTCAAGTTACCTGGAACTGGTCGCTCTGTAGGGGCGAAATTAAATGTGTCTGGGGAAATACAATATTGTTTACAGTCAATGAACAGATGCTGCTTTGTTTTAGAAAGAAAATCATAAAGCAAAGCATGCTGGGAGGTTTGTGTCAGCCCGTGCATTGGTCTTTAGCAGGGGTACTCAATTAGAAACTCAAAAGGTCCACTCACCAAATTCCAATCTGTCAATCTGACTTGTAATTCCAAAATTAGAACTCTGAACAAAAAAGGCATTAAATCCAACTATATGCACAAAGGTTCAAATCAGTGTGAAACATGACATTTTTTTTGTCCCACTAGTTCTTTAAACATGGGATTAAAAGGTGTGAGGGCCAGACGTAGACACTGGTGTAAGTTTTGTTTTGGTGTGAATTTTGTGGGTAATTTTGTGGGTGAGGCAGAAAATTACACATTTGTCGGTCCACTCTGTCTTAAATTCACGATTTTTGGAATCCACCTTTCGCTGTTTGTCAAGTTTGGAGCATGCAATGATTTTTGTTTTACTAAAGAACAGGTGCCAATCGCAAATCTGACTGTGTATTTGTAGCTAATGATGACCTGTGTGACCGCGGTGAAGTCAGTTTTATGTTAGATGTTCAATGGGTTTACCCAATTTAAAACTAACTTCCTGCAGAGGAAAAAAGCACTCACGGTCCCAAAAAGTTTCCATAGTCACTTTAAACAACAGCTGATAGTACATTTGGATTGGGCATGGGATAGGTACGTGATTGGACACAAAATGAGAATATTGATATTTGTCTTGTTCGGTATTTCATTGCATTTGAGTCTGGATGCAGTCCGCCAATTGTTAACCCCTGGTCTATAGGCTCCCTCATAGGGAAAAACCTTCTCTCTTCAGTTTTGGTGACTTGCAGGATTTCGCCTTAGATTTTTCACCTTATAGGACTTAAAGGTCCTATATAATGCTTTTGCTGGGTTTATGCTCTTTAGTGTGTTTTCCAGGTGTCTTGTGCATGTTTAGGCCTTTAGGCACATCTATGTGAAAAAATTAAAAGTACGCCGAAAAGTGGCTTCTGCTACGTCCTCCTGTTAATAGTATACTAGCAATAGCCGCATGTAACGGTCGTTCTCTAGTCGTTCCCCCTGTTGAAAATGGGTTTGTGACATCACAAACTCATAAAAGGGGCGGGATGTATCCAAAAACAAAGCTTAAACAACTAACAGGTTACCAAAGAGCAGATCGGCTGACATTTCACATCTTGGCACATGTGGAGAGGCTACTCGTTGTTTGTTGTTTGTTTGTTTTTTTCTCTTGGTGGGGGATTCTGAGCGCTAGAAACAAAGGCAGATGAGAGAGCCTGCATGGAGCAGCAGTACATAAAAACAAGACACTTTTTTCGAACATTAGCGATTGTGAATGTACTTTAGTAATAATAATAAAAAAAAGTAGGCACATAATATAGATATATGAACCCCCAAAAGGGTATAATATGGGACATTTAAGGAATTGTCAATGACAACATGAGAAATGAAAAAAATAAGGAGTTTGGCTGATAATTACATGACACTGACACTTCGCTGACACTAGGCTTCCTCTTGATGCACGGCATGCCAGCGTCAGTCTCTGCTCTGCCAGGCTCCTCTCTGCATCCTGGACAGGTTCTGTTTTGTCACCAGGACCAGGTGGCAGCAACTTCTCCATCCGCCTTCATCCGTCTTCTTGGCATCTAGAGGTGACACTCCACCTACCAAATGGATCAGTCTCATTGTCTGGGTAATTTATTGATGTTTTCCTCTCCCAGGGATAATAGGTGTATGTGCTGCTGATTGATGAGGCTACGCGATGCATGTTTGCCTTCACAGTGTGTCAACCACAGTCAGCAGTCAGTCAATCAGTCTGGCGGGTTGTGAGCCTCAGAGCTGACTTATGTAACACCCAGACAAACAGCTTCATGAACATCAAATATGTTCATTTGACAGGCCAGTCATAGATTATGTGAAAGGAACGTTTAATGTCTGAGCTGGAGTTACTTAAAGCCTTTTTGGTGTCAGAAATGTGACCTCACTGAGACAGAGATTTATTAGATTTCTTTTCAACCTACCTGAAATCCGCAGCACTTGATCATAGTTTAATTCAGGGCTTAGATGTCATGATGTTAAGATAAAGTAGAAATTAAGATGAAGTATTCACAATTTAACACTGCAGATTTATCCAATCTTCAATGGGAGAGGGCCTTGTGAATATTAGAATTCTTTCAGTAAATATATATTTTAATGTCCGAGAAAGCTGATAGGCTCCAAATCCTTGGAGTAAACATGATCTGGCGACTGAAATAGGTGGACTGAAGTAAAAGAGGAGAGGCAGAGACATTTCACTCAGCCCTGCTGCTGCTGATCAGCCTGTAGAAAGCATTCAGTCTCAGAGGAGAAACAGTCCTCTAGCAGACAACGAACAGCCTCCATCTGTGACGCTGACAAAATAAACACCACTGCTAATTTTAAGCGTGCAGAAATATGTTTCTGCAGGCGTCTCCTCGGGTAATGTGGGCTCTTGACCTCCTGCAGTTGTATCCAGAATGTCACAGGTTCCTGACATCCAGCCTGGCTCCTCTCCATTAGAGGATATCTGATCCTGCACAGGCTTTCACTGATGAAAGAGAGTGACGAGCATTTGCAGGAAATGGGGTTGCAATGGTTCTTACCATGAACCTCGGTACTTAGAGCCATTGAAATGCACTCATGAAGAGCCCTCTAGCCTTTCTCTTTGCATTACAAAGTGGCTCTCCTCTTTGTGGTGTAAGAGATACTACAGGTAGCAGCTAAATTACAGGGCTTGATTTAAGAGGCTGACATACAAAGCAAGAAAAGGAGAAACAGACAGCCCTGAGGTGGATGTTCATTTTCTTAACACCTTTTTGTAAGCAAGCACATATTAAAAGATGACATTTTTACATTAAAATAAAAAGATGGCCTTCAATGTATGTGAATATATTCTCCCTGTCTGTTTTCTTGTCCCAGCTCTGCACATTGCACAGTGCACGTCTCCTCATTGATCACAGAGGGAAGTGCCCTGCAGATGCAGCAGGGCAGCCGCAGCCGCCTTAAAATCTAGACAGATGTGCGCTGCTCCCAAGCATCCTCGCACACTCATCCCAACATCTTCAAATGCTTTTTCCGAACCTGTATTCACCCTGCAACTGAATTGCTGAGCATGCATGCTGTGTTCCATCCTGTTTCATATTCACCAACACATTTACATTTGCAGCTACAGCCTGCTTCTGTTTGCCTCTTAGGTAGTTTGAGGATAAATAGCTTGCTTAAAACAAGACTCGGAAATTTCTTCTAATTAAGGAGCCACTGTGGCCATGCATATGTGACAAACAAACAGTATATCAAATATTCCTTTTTTTGGAATCTGCAAACTCTGTATTACATTAAATCTCTTTAAAGCATCACTTTTAATTGCTTATTTCTTGTTGATTTATTTCTTTGATATTTGTTTGACATTGTTTGTGCCTAAAAAAAATGTCCGGGTTTTTAATTGTTTGATTGTTTAACACTTTATACGTTGTAAGTAAAGTTTTTACATTTTTGAATTTTCCCAAGATTTTCTTGAGGAAGTGAATCGTAAGAATAGGCTTAAAACTTTCCTTTTTGATAAAGTATACATAGGGCTGGTGCAGGTATGGAGCAGCTCCTTGTTATGTTGCCATAGACTTAAGGCCCTGACACACCAAGGAGACACCGTCGGAGTGCACCCCCCTGACACAGGTTCAGGAAAGCCCCTTGAGCCTGCCGCTGTAGTATCCATGCTTTCATCCATTAGTGTGGTTTCTCCTTATTTGGCGTATTTGCCTATTCTTTTCTTTTTCCACAAAAAGACTAAGGGCTGACAATGCCAGTGCAACTTTCAACTTTATCATAGAAGTAACCATAATACGAGTGGCGCTCGACAGTGGTATAAAAATGGTCTTCTCATATGATAATAAAGGACTGCTACTGTCTGTTGGCATGGAGAGTTTTTTTCCTCTCAGACATGCACAGAACGTACACGGAGGTTGACCGTCGGCTGTAGTCTTTGTGGTGTGTTCTAGTGCAACTTTTTGGCCAAGATAAAAGGCAACATAAGGCGATGCCACAGGCAGCCTTCGTTGCTACTTTGTCTTTGCTGTCTGCTTGGTGTGTCAGGGCCTTTAGACTGTCGAGGAAACTGGCATCTTGAGCTCCTCTCTCTCTCGTTCCATTCACACCATATTACATGATGTACATCTTCATATACTCTGTAAGTTTACAAAGAGTAACTTCTTTTACCTGCTCTTTTGTTAAAGTGTATTGAGATAACATTTGTTATGATTTGGAGGTGTCCATGTTGTCCACAATGTTAGGATGTCAGAATATCTTCAGACACAAAGAAGAATAAAAGCTGACTTGCGCTTTGAACTTGTCAACAAACTTATTTCAGTCAGGCTGATAGGAGCCAGGGATGATTGAATGTGCATACGTTGATATAAATCATATCCTGGGAGGGCCCAGACATTTCTGCTAGCAGGCATGGCCATACCTGTTCAGTATGTGCTGCATGTTGAGTCATCAGGCAACCTTACAGAGAGGTTCACAAACATAAAACCATGTCTACATGTGTTTACATCTTGAAAACCCAGTATGTGTCTCTATGTTATTCTTTAATGTGGTTAATTGTCAAATGAGGAAAGAAGTGAGGTCAATGGTACAGTAGTATGTATCTGCACCTATAAGGTACAAAACACACCAGATCAGCGAAAAGGTTGCTGAACTAATCAACTTTTGTTTTCCTCATTTTGTAATTCTACTGTTAAAAGAAAGATTTTTGTAATTTTTCATCCAAGACTTACATATTTGAAATGCACACCACTAACAGTAAGTCCTAAAGAGGAAGTGACGATCATTTTCTTTTCTCAGATATTGTCATCTCTTTATATGGACCTGGTAATGTGACTGAAACAGGCACACAGAAAATGTTATACCTTCTATAAAGAGACAAATCTGTTGCATCGTTTTTCTGTTCTGTCCGAACACCTGGAGCTCTGCATAGATGGACAAGCTTCATTTGACTTCAGAGAACCATGAAGAGAAAGAAATTAAACTATCCAAGCAAGAAAAATCAAATAACAAAAATGGGAAGGCAAGCTTTTGTAGTACAAAAACCAATAACTTCCTCTAATGTCTCCTAAACCAGTGCCTTCCCTGAGCCCCCGCCTTCACAAAGCAGTTGTGGCTATCACTCTGAACAAAGTGATGTAGTGGACTAGCTGCGGTGTAAATGGGATTTCAGCATCCCTTGCTATTCTCCTTTCTAAAGCTTCATTTTACTGACTCTCAGCTCCCCTGCTAAGTTCAGTAATGGAGCTTTAAATCCCCTCTGTTGTTGGGTCCTCACTCGGTTTGCTACCGGGTCGATGATAGAGCTCTCGCTTCTTGTGCCACCTTGTTGATAAGACTTCACTTTGTGCCTTAAAACGGCACTGATTATTTTCGGCCACACACCCCTCCCGCATGCTTTTCTCCCTGCAGACATCCTCATGGCTATGCTTCATCTGCTTGACTTCTATACGGTGATTAATACTCTCTTTAAAAAGAGCTTTTTTTAAAAGTTGCCTTAGCTCCTTTCATGTCTGTTCTTAAGTTGTTTTAAGAACTAAGACCTTAAATCTTGCTTTTCGTCTTTTGCAGAAGATGTGCTCTTTTTGTGTGCATAGTCATCGTCTGTAATTCTAGTGTGTGTGTGTGTGTGTGTGTGTGTGTGTGTGTGTGTGTGTGTGTGTGTGTGTGTGTGTGTGTGTGTGTGTGTGTGTGTGTGTGTGTGTGTGTGTGTGTGTGTGTGTGTGTGTGTGAGCAGTCCCATTAGAGAAAACATCAGGTTGAGAAACTGGGGGAAGTGAAACAGAGTCAGTGCGTGGGAAGTTTCGTCTGACTGAGATCGTTAAGGATGGGATGGTTGTTTTGGGGGGAAACCACATCTATTTCAGTGTTTCATGTTTTTCAGCTAAATTGCTGCCTATTTTTTGACACTTTGGTTGTTGTGATTACTGAGGCGCATCATCAACTGCTGAATGCATTGAAATAGCTTTCAAAAAGGTGTCCTAACTTTCACCTCGTCTGACTCTTGGTGGTGTTGTTCTCTTGCTTTTCTTGCAGAGGCCTTTGACCTGGTGTTGCGTCACGGCCGTAACTCCACCCTGGCCATGCTCAAGTCAGAGTTCCCAGGTCTTGGAGGTGGGGCGCAGAGCTCTGTTGGACAGCTCTTTTTGGACATGTCGCTCTACATCCTAGGCTCGGATTCTACAGTGGACAACATGGTTGAGGTGCTCTACGGTCGCCTCTTCCCCCTGACATACCGCCGTCTGCTGGGGGGCAGCGTGTCCTCTATGTCCGAGGAGTGTGTTAGAGGAGCTTGGAAGGACTCTGGAGCATTTGGCCCCTATCCCAAACTGATGATGACCCGTCTGTCTCGCTCCCTCCTGGCAACAAGAGTCTTCCTGCAGGCGCTCAACCTGGGCATCGAGGTTGTCAACACTACAGACCACCTGCGGCCTGGCCGGGACTGTAGCCGGGCTCTGCTTCGGCTGTGGTACTGTCCGCATTGCCAGGGCATTCTGGGACCGCCAGCCTGCAGGGGCTTCTGTCAGGCAGTTATGCAGGGCTGCCTGGGGGGAGCGGCCGAGGTGCAGCCTCACTGGAGGATCTACGTTGATGGACTGGGGAAACTGGCTGGTGGCATGAGGGGAGAGCAGGATATGGAGGCTGTAGTTCTGAGATTACCTTCAATGATCAAACTAGCTCTCAAGCATGCTGTGAATGCCCGCACCCGCCTCAGCGCCCTGGTGAGTGCACTACAACATACTCACACACAAAAGCTAGTCTCAGACTGAATAACACTACATTGAAAACAATACAAGGACTACATCGTTATCGCTGTGTTGACATAAACAAAATCAGTTTAAAGCCAATGAGAGAGTAATAATCTTATCCTATTTCTGGAAAATTATGAGGAGAGCACACCGAAATTAAGGAAGTCACACTAAGGGTGCATTCGGATTGTTCCTCCTATCTGCTTTCACTATCCACTTTAACTTAACCTTGTGAAAACGTCACGGATTTAAGGAAAGGTGTTAGGAGAATTCATAAAGGACTTAGGAAAAGGCGATGTTTTGACAATCCGACCACACTTTCACTAGGTGATGTAATAATAATGTGACGGCGGCGGAGGTTAGTGACGCGAGTCTGCCATGGTGGAACTACAGTTTTCAGAAAATGGACTACAAAAAGCTCATCTAAAAATGTTTCCCCTGTGCCTTTTTATCAGTGAAAGAATCCTAAAAACCACGGGGTGTGAATAAAAAAAAAAGTTAAGCTTTATTAGATACCAGGAAACTTCACTTTGATGGTTTTAAAAGATCAACATCACGTTCAGAGTGTACCTCGGGATTTAAGATAGTTTAAAGTTAAGATAAATTATTACAGTGCTAACTTCTATGATTTTCCTTTTCCTTTTCTTTTTTTAGAAACAAGGTTTTATAGGCCTATTACAATTTCACGTATTAAATCATCATCAACAAATCATCTCCACAAACCTGATACAAGAATGTATGTATACAAGGTTCACCTTCGTCACACATACAATAAAAAGAAATGAAATAAATACAAAGGCTGTAAATAATTATAAGTCAAATCAATATGCAGATTGTCTCCACATTTCTCCTCTGACAGATCGTTAGTTTTCGTGAACGCTCGGCTATGGGTCGGATGCGCGAGTCACTTTAAAATTTGCGGCCGCAATGAATTGTGGGGCGGCACTTTCTTATCTCCTTTGGTAAAGGATGGTCCAGTGTTTCCTATGCTAAAGGAGGTTATAAAGGAAGCATTGAGCCATCTTTCCTTAACTTTTAGAGAATTCGAACAGCTCTTATCATGGCCGCCACTTAACTGCTTCCGTGGTTAAGGAAAACATGCTTGTGAAAGTGGATAGGAGGGACAATCCGAACGCACCCTCATATTAATCTCTGGAGTATTTGCTCTGTTTCAAATTTACTGCAATTACAACACGCCACTGTTGAATACTGGCTATTGTCTATTTCAGGGGAAACATGTTCATGTGTGATAGAAAGTTCTTTCCTGAGCTTGCTGAAATGTTCTGAAGGTGTTTATGTTTTAAAGACATAACTTACCTTCTTTGGCTGAGCAAATTAACTTCCTGTATAAGATGAGACCAATCTCCTTCTTTTAAATATAGTCAATTTAATCATTCAAATATACTAATAGCAAGGGTTGCTCCACTGTGTGTGATCCAGCAGCCGACCTAATTCACTGTATGAACTGCTATTATACATGTAGGTCACCTGTTAGGTCCGTTCATTTATTCATTTCCAGCGTTGTATTTTTTCATTACTAAATTTGCTACCTCTGGCTTCTCATTTTGACCTGTTCGCCTGTTGAATTGTTGTTACTTGTAGGTGAATGCTGCTGCTGTGACTGTTCCGAAGTGGTAACTTATATTTGATAGGCTAAAAGAGTCCGTTGGCAGATGAGTTAGGTCCGCACCATCACTATGCTACACACTGGAATTAATGATTGCAAACGTTGTCGTTGTACCCTGTAAATAAATCAAATAAATAAATAAAAAGCACAGCGCATAATGAAACGACAAATCAAATGTATTGAGTGTGAAAAGTTAGCTTTGCTTTGATTAAACAAAGAAGGCATCATCCTGTAATGACAAATCAGAAACACTTGCACTCGACACAGCTAAAACTGACCTACAACATACGAATGACTCACTTCTGAAACAAGAATTCACCCTGTGACTGAAGTAGATCAAAAGGAAGACATTAGAGCAGGGGAAGGGTGGCAGGAGAACAAGCATGTGTATTTCCAGGCTGCCAGACAGATGCTCTCAGCACGTCTCGCTGGAACGAGCCTCTCACTCCTCCGCGGCGTTGACCCGTTATGTGTGGTTTCACTGCGATAAAACCGTCAACTTTGTTCTTAGCCCACATGTGAAGTGAGGGAGAAGTGCTCATGAAATATGAAGACCTCGCTCTGCCAGAGTTGCAGAGCTGTGGATGTGCTTCTCTTCCTGTAAATCTGCTGAACTTTTCACTCTCACACCCCGAATCCCCACAGTGACCAGGTTCCCACTCAGAGGCTATCATTTATTAACACACAGGTTGACCTCACTTACTCTACAGCACAAGGGTGTGGCTGCATCCACAAATCGCTGACAGGCAGAGTGTGTGTGAGGAAGAGACAGACAGACAGACAGACAGACAGACAGACAGACAGACAGACAGACAGACAGACAGACAGACAGACAGACAGACAGACAGACAGACAGACAGACAGACAGACAGACAGACAGACAGACATCCTTATCCAACACGAAAAAAGTCCTTCCTCGTCTTTATTCAAAACTGCTGTCACCACAGACAGTTTTTCTCTCCGTTTATGGCTGTGACAAGGTTGTGTGTGTGTGTGTGTGTGTATGTGTGTGTGTGTGTGTGTGTGTGTGTGTGTGTGTGTGTGTGTGTGTGTTTGAATGTAATCTTGCAGTGACACTCCTTGCTCAGGGGGTATCATTGAAGGGACAAAGGTTTTGTTTCCCTAAAGACTAATTTAGTCTCACTAAGGAGTCAAGGGAGATCAACCCCCATTAGACAACACCTGATTACTTCACCTCAAAGAACCACTGCAGGCTTTGAGTGATGAAATTTGGGATTAAAGAGCTCTTGCAGGGGTTTTTAAACTTAATCCAATCAACTCCAAATTTCCCTTACGCTGACTCTAAAACTTTGAACATGTCTTTTAAACCAAACTAACATAAATGTTTCATACTATGAAATAAAATAATATGAAGAGCGGATACATGAAAATCAGACTCTCCTTTATATCATAATTGAACTGTTACCAGAGAAAGAAAAATATCCCATGTCCGATGCTATAGCAAAAAGTTTGCATAATTAAACATAAATCCTCAAAGTAATAAAAACAAAAAACAGTCTGTTGTATTATATTTTTGTCTGTTGATCTTCATCTGCACTTATCTTATATTAGTATCTTTGAAGTAATTGACATGCAAAGTTTTGTGTTCTGTGAAGATCTGTGAAGTTTTGTGCCTTCTGTGCCTTCTGTCCCCCCCCCCCTCCACTGAGTGGAGAGTAGCCCCTGTTACTGAAGGTGAAAAACTGATTGACTCCAGCTCTGTAAAAGAGTCCTCGAAGGTGTGAGAAAGACATCTTCACTCTTCTCTGTGGATTTGAAACATGTTTCTCTGCTTGAGAGATGACCACTCATCCTCTGCCAGCCCGCTCCCATGCATGTTAACATTCATTTCCTCCATCCGGTGCAACTCCAGCGTGAATCAACCGATGTTCAGAGAGACAGAGAGGGCAGCCAAGAGCCCCGCAGCTCCAATCTATTCCCCTGTCAACTTCCTGGCCCTCTCCTGGAGTTTGATGTCATCCACCTCCGTCTTTACATCTCATCCTCTACATCCCTCTCTTGCTTTCATCCCCACCATCTATTTCTTTTCCTCTCATTCTTACGCAGTGCTGTGAGAAAAGATGCATGATTTATGAAGCTCTATTTTTACCAGTTACTGAGGAGAAAGCGGGGAGAAAAGGGATGACAAAGTGTGGGAGAGAATAGGAACGAAAAATGGAGGGGAGAGTGTGAAGAGTGAACCCAAGGGGAAGGAGGACAAGAGAGTGTGGAGGAGACATCAATCAATGTGCGACCCCTCGGCTGAAAATGAAGACAGGAAGTAGGTTGAGATAGAAAGATGATGGATCTGACCAAGATCAGAGGAGATACACTGCCGCTGAAAGCAGGATTTCTGTATTATTCCTCACCTGACACAGTTAATGATTTGTTGTAAGTCCTGCAACATGTGTCTCTTTGTGTGCCTGGAACGTTTCTTGCCAATGACATCTTTTCTGCTCTCCTTGTTGTTGTCTTCGTTGCCTTGATGCAGAATTAGATGTGAAGCAGATCAGGCCTCCATGACAGATAAGACAGGTTTATTGCTGCCATGGAAACGCCAGATGTCATGTCAAAGACTTGTATGTAAGGAAGAGGGAATTGCCACTGAGAGCTGCCTTACTATTGCTGTATGTGCTGCTGCGATAACAACGTCATGTAAGTTATGCTCGGATATCGTCGATCAACAAATTCTCTAGTTTCGCCTCTTTATCTCAAATGGTCAACAGAGAGGTTGTTTTAATTAGTCAACTTCCTGATCTGATAAAATGATATGTGGCTTAAACCTGTGATTTGATTCAACGGGACACGTCTTTTAAGACAGAATTTAGAAAAATGAAAATGGAAATAAAAAACAAATTTGTAAAATAATTAGTCAGTCACAATGCTCTGGTTTATTTTTTTTTAAAAGGCTCAATAAAAACATCTAAACAGCAATCATGATTTCTGTAAATGTAACAAATCTTAACATTTTAAAATGGCATTTCATGTGGTGCAGATAGCTAATGACTTGTTAAGGACTTGTTGACCAGGACTTGTGTTTTGAGCTGCAAGTACCAGCTCAGATATATAGCCAAGGTAAAACGCTCATGTCGCAAAAAGATGTGCTGGAGAAACTCATCCATGCCTTTATCTCCTCCTGACTTGATTATTATTATACACCTGCCTCAGTAGAAAAAAATCAATCGATTGTCTTTAGACATTCCAAAATGCAGCAGTCTGGCTTTTAACAAGAACAGAGAAATGTGCCGATGTCACTCCAAACTTCGCGTCCCTTTACTGGCTCCCTGATGATTTTAGAATAGATTTTAAGATTTAATTCAATTACTTTTAAGGCACAACATCGGCTGGCCTCTTCTTATATTTCTGAGCTTTTAACCACTTATGAACCATGACGGAGTCTGAGATCCTCTGGCAGAGCCCTACTGGCTTATCCACGGTCCAGGCTAAAAACTAAAGGGGACAGGGCCTTTGCTGTCAGAGCACCCAGACTTTGGAACAGCCTGCGAGAGGAGACTTGAAGAGTCAGTCCCTTGTTTTACAGCCCTTTGTTACTTGTATGGACAAGTGCAATACAAATTAAGTATTATTATTAGAATAAAATAGAATGTATTTATTGTCATTATACAACAAACTTAAAGTTTCACATACATCCACACAACAAAACAACACACAACAAAAACTGTCATAACTGTTATATTTGCAGAGTATGTGTAGACTCTAATGTGTAGAAAAAATGTAGCATGAAAGAAAGTGCACATTGCACATGCCAGGTAACAGGTATATAAATTAAATTAAAAACAGTGCACACACACACACACACACACACACACACACACACACACACACACACACACACACACACACACACACACACACACACACACTCACACACACTGTTTTTAATTTTCATAATGATAAGGACTCCATACTCAAAGGGAATAACTTGAGACTGGACTCGGCCTTTGCCGGTCCTTACTTAAGTCCCTTAAGGCAAGACATGAGACCAAAGACTGTCTTTTGACGTGGTGTCAAATATTCAATTTCTTGCTGTTATGACATAAATGAGATAACCATCTGTTGCCACTAACTTCATATCAACCATAAAATTAAAGGAACGTTGTTCATCCTTCTGAAAGCAGACCATTTGGCCCTAATTGCACCATCTTTGAGAAGAATCACATCCTCCAACCGTTTCCCCATCCTGCCATGAAGAAAACATGGTGTACTTCAGACCCACCTCCTACGTTCTTATCTGGATCAGAATAGTGTCTATAAAATCAGAAAGACATCCAGCTTTAATAACCGTCTCAGCTTTAAATGCTTCAGGATTTTTCAGCTCTCTGAGTGAAAAGTGTGAAATCCATTTTTTTTCCCACAAACATCAAAAAAGTGTCTCATTTTAAATGAGACTGTGATCTGCACCGCTTACTCTATTTTCAAGAGATTAACATCTTCAATTAAATCCAGCATTTAATATCTCATGTGTATTAGCTCTGACAATTGTAATCCATCTT